>NC_058121.1:8282282-8591413 GCF_914725855.1 Thunnus albacares | reverse complement strand
TGGCAGGCTTAGACGATGATGTCAAGGACTGCAGAAATGGACAGACCTACTGACTCAGAAGACAGCAGCAGAAATATCTGGCATGCTGTAGGTATTAGGTATAGTGTAATGTTAACGTTTAGGTTCATAGTGGGTATACCGCAAAATAGTGTCCAGAGAAGTGTTCCTTTTTGGCTATTTGACAGGGCTTATATTTCAACCCCACAGTAAATTAACAAATCAGTGAATGGATTTCTGAATAATTTAACAGACTAAATTAATTGACAACTATATGGAACAATGATTTTTCTTGCTGCTTGTCATTGGTTGCATTAAGAGTCCATGAGTTATTATTGATTTTATTGCCTAGGATTTGAAAAATCATGAACCACGAAAAAAAAATGGGCATAGTGTCAATCTGTGACATCACTTATAGGTTTCTGAAGGAACTTCTGGTATCTGGATATTTGGGTTTTACCTCTTGCTGCATCTTGTCTGAGTGTTAGGAAATTTGGGCAACAAGCCTTATTGACTGTGGATTTTGCAGGAACTGCAACAGCTAAAGGAACTTTTTCATAGGCTTCAAGCTTGAAAAGCCAAGTGTAAGCTTGACAAGTATTTGGCTGAACAGGTGCAAGAAGCTGATGTTGAATATATGTGCTTTTGGGAACAGATGGTGCCCCCATTGGCTCTTGCCCTATAGTCTGTGATCCAGTTGAGCTTTAGCCTATATGGTTGTCCATATTGACTTCCTAACCTCTTCTGCCAGGGCAGCACCAACTGAACACGTGATGTGTCTGTTACAGTATTTGTGTGTTCATGTTTGTGTGTGTGTGTTTGTTTGACCTCATGTTCATCAAGATACGTCCACTTTGAAGGTCACAGCACAGCATCAGTAATGAATCCTGGGACCTGGTGGTTACAGGTTCCCCTCACCCAGCTCTCTAACAGTCTGAACTGTCACCAGAGTGACAGATGGAGCGGTGTGGCGGCACACCACAACTCTGCTTTGACTCACACAGCAGTGCTGAGAGACCATAAGAGTGTATCTCTTTATTTGAGCATCAAACGTGATACAGAGATGGGGCATTTTTAAGTTTAGCAATAATTACAATTCTGAGAGCAATAATTTCAATTCTGATTCCAGTTCCAGTTGTGCTTATTGATTGCTGTTCTTGCCGTTATTGAACCCAATTTCCAATTTCTAAGATTTAAATTGAGTAAGAAAACAAAATATTTTAAAAGCAAATACCCTCTTCATTTTCAGCAGAAAAAGATGCCACAAACTGTCATCTGCCAAGTATTTTGTAATTGTTTTTGGTTAAAAATTACAATAAGGAAAAAACAAATACTTTGCTGTTTTCCTCCTTTGAGTTGGACGCTCTAGATTTAGATTTTCTTTTGACAACAGTCTGCATTCTTATGCGGCAGGAGAACAGTTTTGTGTAAGGAATCAATCCTTTCATGAAACTATTTTGGTGCAGTGATTACATCTTGTTTTATCACAACTATTTTTCAAAGCTAAGCCACACTTCTGAGAGCTAGATCAAGCCTTCCATGTTGCTTTACACTTTATGTGTGCATATATGCACATATGAATTATGGAAGAGACAGGCTTCTATTTCAACAAATGTGTCTATTCACACCAATGCTGAGAGATGCATGTGGCACTTAGTGAAGCATATTCCCATATGGCAGCCAGTCAAATCATACAGATCTCATACCGTCTACTTCTAACTTTCTATGGCTTCTTAATTAAGGGGGTTGAAAAGGCAGAAAATGACTAAGGGACTGAAGGTGTTTAAGGTACAACGCTCAATGTTAGACTTTTTTGGCCAAACAACTTTCACTGACCAACTGACAATAAGAATAAACGCAAGGTAAATCTTTAAATTTCCGAAAAGTGGTTACAAATTTATTTGATTTTTAAGGTTCTTTTTAACATCTGGTGAGGGATGTCTCAGTGTGGTTACGTGATGTCCTAAGTGTTCTGTTTTGTTTTTATTTTGTGTGAGCAAAGAAAAGCAAATTCTTATCAAAGAAGTTGAAAATTCTAAAATCTGGACTACAGATGAAAGGTGGTCTGTCTCATTTACAGTTTTTTTTTTCTATTGATCAGTCACGACAGTCCCTGACAAACTATTAAATGAAATAAAGAGAAATACTGTAATCTTACACATACTATGTAGAGTGTGGCTTTAAACTTAATTTCTCATGTTATCATGTTAACTTTTTATTACTTTTAAGTTCATCAAAATTCCTCCGTATTTGTCATTCTGTTTGGCTTCATAAGACAGCCTTTCATCCCTGTGTAGTTAAAAAGACAGTCGCCAAAGCAACAAGCTTTTATCCTACTATCTTGTGAGTGTTTAACAAATGGCATGACCTGGCCTGGACATCTCAACAACACCTGACCTGTGACCTCAATGACCTGACTGTAAATCCTTATTTTGATTGCTGATGTGTTGTATATATTTTTATAGAAACCAAACTTTGGAACAGAGGTTTGTTATTGACAACCTTCCAATAGACGTTAATTTGACTGGGTATTTTCTCCCAACAAGCCAACCCTTCTATATGTGCTTGTTTAACCACTGGAAGTCATGGTAATACAGTAGACACTGATCTCTTCTCCTCGAAATGGTGTAAACAGATTTTTGTTTTAGGAATTTTGAATTTCAGGAGCCTCCTTATCTATTGTTTATCTAAACAAGCATCACTGGGTTTGCTGCTAACTATTACCTTCTTTTTATGGCTTGTTGTTAGACTCCTCTCATGGCCGTTTCTCTCTGCGTCTGCTTGAGTAGTGTGCAGGATCTTTTAATCTGTCTTCACCACAGCCATCAGGAGGGAGGGCCCGTCCTCTATATTTCATATGCTTCGCATTTGGTTAGCCATCATTAAAGCTCAACTTTTCACACTGTCTGTTTGACAATCTGGTGCAGCCTCTACAGGTATTGGGGATGAGTTGTCTCTCACCAAACCCCACCCTACACTCCCTCTCTGTCTCTCTCTCTCTCTGCTGCAGTAGGTGCAAGACAGATGGAGCGGTACATGACTAAACAGCCTAATTAAGAGAGTGGTGCACCTCTGAATTCCCACACGTGGAAACCCTCTCCAGAACCGTGACAGAACATGTTGGCAGCAAGGAAAGAGGAAAAACATTTTTCAATTTGCATCATCCATCTTTGTCCTCAAAGTGCTAGGCTTTTACTATTACCTAGAAGTCTTGCAAAAGAGCATGTAACAAATAGGCCATTAAAATGTACGCTTTCTATGGCACATCACCGGCAGTCAGTACAGAATGACAACATGGAAATCTTAATGAGCTACATGGCTGAATACATTTACAAGCTGAAGATGATTTAGACATGGATCAAAAAATGCCAAACTGTTGGACCTGCACATCAGGAGAGGTTGTAGTCTTTCCTTGACATGAGGGTTCTGACTGAGGATAAATTGCTTATTTGCTGGCACCTTGAAAAAGGAAAAATGCAGCTCCAGGTACATGTAACTGCCCAATTTAACTTCACCAGATGCAATGTACACCTTCCTCTCTTCCACTGAAGAGTTAGTCAATCAACAGAAAATTAATCAGCTACTATTTTGGTAATTGATCACTTGTTTTAGTCATTTTTCAAGCAAAAATGCCAAATATTTCATGGTCCAGCTTCCCCAAATGTGATGATTTATGTAAATTGAATCTCTTTGGGTTTTGGAGAGTTGATCAGACAAAAGAAGCAATCTGAAGACACCACCCTGAGCTCTGGATGACTGATATTTTCCGCTATTTTATAGATCAAATTATTAATCGATTGATCAAGAAAATAACTGGCAGATTAATGCAGCCCTACATGAGCAATCAATAAAAAATGAGAAAAGGTAAAATAGCTACTTCTTGCAATTACTTGATGACAGGTCCCATCTTGAGCCGTTCTTCTATGACTATCTTGCATCTCTCAGTAAGCTTTTTGCTTAATTTGAATAGTAATGCCAAAAGTCAGAGCAGCTCAAAAGCTTTAAATAGGTCTATGTTTTCCTTAAGGCAATATTCCACAGACAAATATTAAACCATATGAAGGACACTTTGATCTCAACCTAAAAGTATTTTTGGTGTTTAAGGGTTTTACTGTCTCTAGTTGGAAGAAAACACTAATTTCACAGTACAAGTGTACACATAGTGTTTGCATTACTCTCACAGCACTAACATCTGAGAAGATGTCAAATGGAAGCGCTTTATGTAATGCTGCTTTGAAATTACATTCCAATTGATGTGGGATGGATGCCAACAATGTGAGAAGACCATTTCTGGTCATCTCATATAGTTGGCATGCTATGTCATACTTGGTTAGATTTAAAGTGGACCTCAAAGACTGCAATGGGAAATTTGTCAGAGGATCTGACCTCAGATCATGAGGTTGTCATGACTATTTTAGATCTGAACTTTTACTGTTCCTTTGAAAGATATCTCCTTTATCGTAAACAGATCACATATACAATATGTATAAAGATCTGCACATGTATGCAGAAACACATACAACCTAAGGGAAGGGTATGTTTCAGCTCCATACAGAACTATCTTTATCTTTTGTGTTAAATCAAAGTAGTGTGGGAGGCTTTACAGGCTACTGCACAGTGAGTAGGGATGGATTATAAGGTCCCTATTTGGCATTTTCTTCCGCTGAAGGGAGTAGAGAAGAGACTGAGGCTGTGTCCAGGGTGTGTGGCATCACTACAACATCAGCCAGTGTCTGCTTGCCGTGGAGAGAGCAGCAGCAGTGGGAGGGAGTGGGTGGAAATCAAAAGGTGAAATGCAGCCTCTGCTGCAAAGCTATATCCAATTGAATATGATTTTGTCTCAGTTGCAAGATCTAACACTCTTTCCACTTATATAATGTCCACTGTTGTCCCTATATGTATGAGTTAAAACACGTTCCTATTAAGAACCGTCTCCTTTCTGCTGTCTCTGCAGTGCTGCTAGTTAACAGCTTTATTAACATGAAGAAGCTTTGGTTATTTCATGCCAGTAAATATGCAATTTGCTATTCTGTTGATATTTCCTATATCACAATATAAATCAAATCATTGCCAGGTCTTGCCAACTTTTCCATTTGATCATCTAAACAGCTAAGAACTAGTTCCATACATTTGTACTCATACAAATAAAACAAGTTTGTTTAGATGTATTAGATTTAACAAAACTAGTTTGTGCAACATCCAACCACACGTGAAGGCAAAAGTGTTTATAGTTGCTCTGCATGGCCACACTCAAAGGCAGGGTGAAAGGCCTATCATTCATGGTGTGGCAATCGCTGTGTGAAATGGATGTGCTTTTCAGATTGCCGGTTATAAAAAGTTATCTTTTACAGTAACGTTTAAATGTTAGACAGAAAGCTGCAGTGGGATGCACTTCAAAGACCCCACAAGAACTTTGTTTGAAGCATACTGACCTCATTAGCATGAACAACGATTGCCACCATGGCTGAACAAAGAAATGAGCGCCACCTAACCACTGCCAAACTCAAACTTCTGATTGAGGCTGAGATTGATAAATGCTTTTTAAATGAAGTTCATCTCAGTTCCCAGCTTGTTTATGCTCTCTAATATAATTGTAAACCTTTAGACAGATTTAATGGGAATCATGACAGTGTTTCAAGTGGATGGTGGTTTGTTTTTCTCATTAAACATTTGAGGTCAGTCTTTCATTTAGATTTAGAGGTCAGGGCTAAGTATAAACCCGGGTGAGTAATAACCATTGGTTAAGAACGGATGTTTTTGCTCAACGGTGATAGATAAATTATCTCATGGATATTATTTTTCAACAGTGTGATTCATGTTCTTCAGTTTGGCTGCCTGTTGCTCTGTTCTTCCCTGTGGCATTAGCTAGCTGTGTATTGGTGTGGAGGAGGAAGGCCTCATTTATTCCATGTTATGCAACCATCTTGGGAAATGCTGGCCAGGAGCAGACTGTAGCATAGCGGCAGAGCTTTAACTTCACAGTCAGCAGCACACTGGTCCCAGAGAGCAGCGCAAGCAGAGAGGCTTTCCCCTCTCTCTCTTTTTCCTCTTCCGCACAGGGCCTAATCTTTGTTAGGAAGAAAAAGAAAGAAAAAAAAAACTGTTCACAGGCTGCATCAGGTGCTGACAGAAGCACATTTAAGGTAGAGAGGAAATAGCCTGTTGATCACGCACCACAATAGCTGTTGCATAAGCTGTGATACAGGAAAGCTCTCATCAATGTTTCATGTACTTGCAATGTGAGCTCTTAAAGAGCCAACAGGGAGTATTTGCATTTTTAGAACCTATAGCCCTATTTAAGAAAAATCTAAACAAATCATGATGACTTAAAAGAATTTTATTATGTATTTCAGTGACAGCGTTGATTTCCGACTCAATAAAAAAGCATATTTTCCTACAGCATATCAACTTACACAGTTTTACATTCACATCATGGCTGCATGTAATCTTCTCAACTGTAAATGTAATCTTCTGAAATGTTCCCTTAAAATGGAAACAAGCTTGCTTGCTTTCCTCAAAAGCCTGTCAGGAGCTTAATTCTCTCTACACTCAAGTCCATCAATCACACTCCACATGTCTCTTTTCCTTGCCTCTGGTTTTACATCTCCTCTCATACCACAAGTAAATTAATCAGATTATACTGTTAGTAGATGTACATGTGCACACAAATGTCCAAATATGCATTATTAGCTTTTTAACCTGTATTCATTCAAGCACAAACAACAAATGCAAAATGTAAAATGTACTCAGGTGCTGCTCAGTGAAGAAATGTGTTCAAAACTACTGGCTAATATACAGAGAATTTCAACTTAGATTATACCAAGAGGGACAGATTTGCAGACTAGTCCAGTTCAGGTTAGATCATGGAGTTTTGCAGGCGACCAGGCTTCAGCACTTTCCTAATGCCTGATACGGATGCTACTGTAGAATCAGAAGACTAGTGTGGCCAGAAGTCTGTCTGTCTGTTCCAATACGCACTTGAAACACTCCATGGCTCACCTCAGGCAGATGAGCTAGAGGCTAAAGGTGCTCCATGGTTGCATCAGCTCATCGTAGGGAGAGTGGGTGGTATTGTCCAAGATAGAGCTGAGGAACTCATCCTCCCCTCTGCTACTGCCTGTCTGGGTATCCAGACTGAGCCCTATGACACAACTAGCTTTTTTTTTTTTTTTTACCAGTTTGTTGAGCCTGCCGGCATCCCCTGTCTTGATGTCACCTCCCCCACACACAGAGCACAGTGCACCGGCCACTATGTATTAGTACAAGTTACAGAACAGTCTGTTGCAAATATTGGATGACACGAGCCTCCTCCGGCAGACAGTCAGTGTGTGTTTGTGTTGTCAGACTAGACAAAGTCGCTATATGATATGAAATCCCTATAACTTGACTGCACCACCTTCATACCCCCACTATGGATTTGTGGCAGGTGTCACTGTTACAGGCAACATGAGACTAACATTCAGTAGAAGGAGCAGTAGAGCTCAATGCAGTTTCAAGTGGCTTCAAATGAATATTAAGTTTGTAAGTTTTACAGTGCACATTTTTGTTTTACACTGCAGAGTTTTAGTGGTGAAATTATGAAAGAGTTGTCAGCCCAACTCAGAATTATTCACATTCACCCTAGAGATGAAATAGCTTTCAGAGGAAAAAAAATATTCACAATTGTGAAAAAACATTCCCAGGCAAAGTGATAAATCAATTTGTCAAGTCTTGACAAAATCTCGAAATATTGCTCTAAATTTGTTGGGGGCTATCAGAGGAGTGTGTGGATGTGCTCGCTCTCCACTATGCTTAATTCCTTTCACCTTACCCACTGTGTTGAGCATGTGAGAATACAAACACATGGTGCAACACCAACCCAGTATAACCCCACAACCAAACCACTGATTATTTTTTGGATTGTTGACCGAAAAAAACTCATATCTGCATGTGATGCCTTTAAATCTAACAATGACACATATGTGTGATAAGAAAATAAATAGACATATTAGCCAGGAGTGGCTCTATCTGTGAAGCTATGAAAGAGCAATGCTTAAATAATCAGACATAATTACACTGCAGCCATAATCTACCTTTGCCTAATGGTTGATTTAAAAAAAAAGTTAAAACATTTTAGCACCTTCTTGGTGGTTTATTTTCCTCCTTCTGTCTCTCTCTCTGGAAAATTATTTATGTCAAATTGACTCTACTTGAAATTAATTGGTTGATAGCTAGAGAGACCAATCTGGGTTGAAAGATTAGTCTCTAAACAGCTGATTATGGAGTAATCAAACCACCTCAAGAGAATTTATGTAATCAGAATCCTGTGGTGATTGTAGATAGAAAATTCATATCAGGCTGACAGTAATACGCTAAACTGTGGGTACAGACAGATGTTTTGTCTTCTGAGAACATGTATTTTGGATTTCAGAATATTCATGTTGCCATGTAGCCATTTGTCTAATTCCAGCTGGTATAAACAGGGGACTGACACTATAAACGTCAACATCTGTACGATATAATGCAAACTAAATCCTTATAAACTGTGGCCTCGGAATGCTTCATCAACTCTCTGAAAGTTTCCAAAATTTGATGTTGTTTCACAAAGGATGGTATTTATTGCAGGACGACTATATTAAATGACATTAGATGGTACAAATGGTTATGTTGTTCTCTGTGATGTACAACATTTATGATGTTTACCCAATAATAACGTCAAGAGTTACTTGAACAACCAATTCCAAGCTACCTGTTGTACCCAGTAACATCTAGTACTGCCAAAACTTTTATATTTTGATGGAGGTAAAAACATGAGTGTTTTAAGAGAAAACAAATGGGTAGAAGACTGGTATTGTGAGTTTATAAGTCCTCTAACCGGACAGCCAGAGCTTAAAGCTGGTATCTGTAATGTCTTACTGTATTGTAAATCATCGGAATTACAAGGCTTAATCCAAATCAGATAATACACAATGTTGAACATAAAATGTTTTCGTTCGTCATTAAAAATGCAATATACAGGCTCCAGCAATGACTAGTGACCTCATCGCTGTACAGTATTTTTAGGGGTAGCCTACATTAAACTGTACATAACAGAGAACGGCATGTGGATGTATGTATGTACACACACACACACACACACAGACACACACACACACACAATCTCTCTGTGCATTCATTACTATTGTTAGCTTTAATATGACACATTTTGTTGCCTAAGCAACCGGTCGATGTCATCTACTTCATTGCAGTGAATTTGAGCGATAGTGAGAAGGGACTTAGGGAGACGACACAGAGCTATAATGGTGGAAATGAGATAAAGAGAAAACCACAGAAGGATGGTACTGTATTCACTAAACACTGATCATTATATTCAAGCTTTGCAGTACCACACATGGTGTGTGCTGCTGCAAAATACCGAAAGAAGGAAATAAAATACAGAAAGAAATAAAATGTGAAAACTAATCACATGTCTGATTACATGCTTGAATGAATAATAGTGGGTATTATTGCCTTCTTCCATGGTTATACTAAAATGTGAAGCAAGGCAAGGAAATAAATCAAATGAAAACAATAATTACATCCCCTCAGTGAAGTTCAAAGTAAGCTGTTGGTAAAGCACAACCGATTGCACAGATGTTCCATTTTTAGGGGTTAGTGATTGCACAGTGTTTTGTTGCTCAACTTGCATTCATTTCAAATGGAGGTCATTTAAGTTTCGGTATCCCACTGAGAGATATCTGAACTGAGACATGATTACGGTGATAAACAAACTTGCAGTCTTGGTTGTTTGTGTGTCTCCAAGATGGTGCTTAAATTCATCATTCATTTGGATATATGATGGTACACCACACATAGTAGCCTTTATGGCAAATCAAGCTCAAGCATCTGTATCACATTACATAGTGTATGTGTCTTTTTTCCTTTTTTTTCAGACCGGGATCCACCCCAAACAACCTTGAAAATCCTATTACAGTTCCTAGGTTTTCAGCAGTGGTTGCCATGACAACTGTGCATTTTATTTCTGGCTCCTTTGAAATGGTGTGTGAGATCAGAAATCCCAAACGTTATGTAAGACGATGTGCACTGTTCCAGACTGGGGTTTCCTGCTGCAGAGAACTTAAAGTAATTAATTACAAGGGAATGGAAGACACTCAGGGTGCTTCAGCATTGTCTCCCTGTTTACCTTGCAGCTTTTATCGCACACCGGTAAGATGTAGGCTGTAATTGTTATGCACGAGGCTAAGCATGATGACGGATGATTTTAATAATGCTGCTCATTTTTACATTATTTGTTGGAAAGTCCTGTTTTACATGTCTTTAATCTTGATAGAACACAGAAAAAGACAGACATCATGATTAGGATTTGTGTTTGTCAGTGTATAAATTTATAATAAAGAGGGTTGAGGAATAATTGATGAACTTGAATTTGATTACTGGACAAACTGGCAACTATAGCATCAAGTTAGGATTTAAATAAGGAGCTTGCTGGATAAAGGCATTTGATTATTCACATATAGTCAAATATAATTTCCACATAATTGCACAATTCCAATATACTTTCATTTAGAAAAAAACTCTGAAAAACTGAATTTGAATGATTTTTTTGGAAATTGAAGTTTTTGGAAATTGAACCTTTTTTTCATCAAACTGAAAGCCTCTTTCCTCTCAGTTCTCAAGAATATGTTAAAATCAAAAGAGGGCTTTGTCTCTGTGTAATGTCACAAAGTTGCAGTGCTAATTTCAGTCAATCTGGAAATGAAAACTGGACACGGATGTTGGAAATTTAACTTATATCTGCTCAGAATACTCCAACAAAGCTACAGTTTGCTTATTCCTGAGTGGTTTCTGAGTTTCAGAGTATTACCAATGAGGTATTGATGTCCACAGACACACAGAACTTCGGATACTATTAGCCTGCAGTCACTCTCAGATACGAATTATTTTTGTAATTGAAAGTGCAGATCTGTTGTTAATTTTCCTCAGATTTAAGTACCAACAGTATTAACAAGAGAAATCAAAGCTTTATACGCCGACTCTGTAGAACTGTACTGTCTCTATGTTTACGGGCAACACATTCAGAAATACTATTATCATGGTGAGTGGAAGGGATGAAATAGAATTGCATTGATATCAGTGTATGATTTTTTTTATAAACATATCTTCTTTTCTAGTATAGAAATAGAATATAGAAAAACTCATGTGAGACTGAGTAGCATTCACCATGAACCACCCTCCAGAGATAGATCGAGCAAAATGATTGAGAAGGTTATGCTGAACTTTTTAACTCCTCATATAGAAGCTACAAAATTTTCTCATCTAAAAGTCTCTTTGAAGTTGTGCAATATTGTGATCACCACCCAGCGATGTGCACAGGCATTTTCAAAATAATTGGGCATACAGCTAATAACAACTGGTTCACCACCGCAGGGCTTCAGAAATAATACTTTTATCACTGATTCCAGAGGAGTTAGCTCAATTTGTTGAGGGAATCGGCTCTGTATTACTTACAAGATTGCTGGGGAATACATAGGTTTAGGAACCTGGTCTTCTTGACAAGTATACTGGATGAACTGAAGTAAACTGGGGTTTTCATTTTAAAGAGGTAGTCACCTAATGATTGGAAATGGTTTAACACAGCTGGTTGTTTATTTTCAGGTTCCAGGTGAAGCACCTATGTGACAGTATGCATGCAATTTCTTACTGCTCCTTTTTGTTATTGACTATCTAAACTACAGCAATCTATCAATATACTAAATAGTAATACCACTTATCATTAATGCTCATTGATGTCTCACTAATAAACAGCTCCATACCTGGTGCCTTTGTGAAAATGTCTCCTGTGTAGTATTATCTTTATTGTCCAGATAGAAAATGAAAACTTCACCCTTAGAAAGAAAATAATACAATCAATTGTGTGCAAAAGATACCCACTGATTATTCAAGTTATCATAGCTAGTAATCATAGCCAGTAATCTATGACAAGTCATACATTAGAAGTAAATTATCTTTTATTGCATTCTAAAACCTCCAAGCTTTTGGGGTGGCAGATGTAGAACTTTTTTCAGAAGGGAATTGACACTATAGTATATCATTAAATCCAAGTACAAATGTTTTGTTGAAAAAATAGAAAGGATTTCTTACTTCTCTCAAGAGAAATATATCTCTTAAGAAATAAATATGCCTCCTATATATTACAAACAGTACAGTGATTGTTATCATTTTGTCTTTTTTATACTGTGGGTTAACCCACATTTAATTATTGAGGTTAATGACCTGGGATAATTTCATAACTCTGTAATTAAGAATTGTCATGCTTGGAAATCATTATACTTTCATGTGAATTGCAATACTTTAATACCTAACATGGTCTCTCCTTTGCAAGAGTGTTCATTTGCATTATAGGCCCTTTGGATTTAATATTTACATATACTCACATATGTAAGCACCTAAAATGTCAGTGTATCTGAGATAAAGAGATTTCTTATCATTGAGAATGTAGGGTGAATGCAAGGTTATCCCATGGGAGTATTTAACTGTCATATTTTTGTTGTATGGAGAACCACAATAGCAATTTCAAGGTTGTTCAGAGCAATTCTTTCTCTAACTTACTCTTTTCTTGTTTCTTTATTTTTTTTTCTTTCTTTCCTCTTCTCTGAAACAGACCAGAAGTTTTCACCTTGGTCCCCGTCTCGAAAGTTCAATGAAGGCAGACGCCTCCCTCCGGCCAGGAACATGAAGGGCTTATCGGGCAGCCGTTCCCAGCACCAGATCCCTTTACCCCATGGCTTGGACTACGACCCCCACGTCCATGACCTCCACGCTCACCATGGCCCTGACTCCCGCCACACGTCCTACCTGCTCAGCCCCACAGAGAGCTGCCCCATGGACTTCCACCACCGCTACTCGCCACGCAGCTCCATCCACTCTGACTGCATGATGATGTCCCCTGTCATGATGCCCCCAGCTGCTGTGTCTGACCACATCTCCAGCAGCACCTTCCCTAGAATGCACTACAGCTCTCAGTATTATGACTCAGTCACAAGGGATGACTGTGCTGCCATCACAGCCTCTGCCACCTCCCCAGCCGTTGCAGCTGCTGCAGCCGCAGCAGCCGCCTCCTCTCACCATGCCGGCACCAAGAGCAACCGCCTTCCTGCTAACCTATTAGACCAGTTTGAGAAACAACTGCCACTACACCGCGATGGCTTCCACACATTACAGTACCAGCGCACCTCCACCACTACTGAGCAACGCAGCGAGAGTCCTGGCCGCATCCGACATCTTGTTCATTCTGTCCAGAAGCTCTTCACAAAGTCCCACTCCCTGGAAGGATCATCCAAGATGAATGGCACAAAAGGCGATATTGTAGGAGCAGGGAGTTACCACCATCATGGCCACCACTCCACCAAACATGGTAGCAAGAGGAGTAAGAGCAAAGAACGCAAGCACCGCTCTGGCGGCTGGTGGAGCTCCGACGACAACCTGGATAGTGACAGCACTTACCGCACACCCAGTGTCATGTCCCGGCACCACGGGGAACATGTCAGCCACTGCTACCCAGATTCCATGCACAGCCACCACTTTGGAGACCTGTCACTCAAGACGTCAAAGAGTAACAATGATGTCAAGTGCTCAGCCTGTGAGAGCATGGCCATGGCGCCCGAGGGCAAATTCATGAAGAGGAGCTCCTGGTCGACACTGACAGTCAGCCAGGCCAAGGAGGCCTATAGGAAGTCATCGCTCAACCTAGAGAAAACCATGATGCACACAGACCTCAAGCCTTCATCGCGGACTTGTCACTACCTGCAGGTGAGTGGTGCTTTACTTAATTAATGTTCTGAATGGACAAAAATGGAACAAAATAGGAAAGACAGAATTAAAAGCCACAAGACTGTTTATATTCTACTGTATATGGATGGTAGCGTTGGTGTTTGGAGCTACTAGAATCCATGTTTGTGTGTCCATCTATGTATATGCTACTGCTGGTATGTCATCATAAATACACACTGGTTATATATTTCAGATTAAGGGAGCATCTGTTATTGTCTGTGAGCCTGTAAATCATGTTAACTACTAATGGGTATCAATCATTGAACTAAAGAGGTCATGTAAGTTGTTTAATTTATGTCAGTTTAAAATATAACAGTCTAGCTTTGGGTAACTACTATTTTTCATTTTATTTATTTTATGCACTATTGTCAGTGCAACCTTTACATACAGTGACAGCGCTGCTCTTTGTTCAAAAGTTAAAATATGTACAGTAGGCTTCTACTGAGCTGTTCACCGGGATTCTTGCCAATGTTTAATATCTATCTTTTCAGAAAGTATTTCCAGGCTGAATTTTTGTGGTAAACTGAAAGAATAGTAAATGCATAGAAACCCAGATCATAACCCATCTAAAAATATAACAAAAAATAATTGAGATCAATATCCACTAATCCCCAGAGAGGTTCTTCTAAGTGAACTGCTGTGATTGATGTATTGATTAGAAATCCTGCCAGGGAGGCTTTTCAGATTCCACCTTTCTTTCTGTTACTCTCCTGGGGGCAATTACAGTGTCCATGAGTGTGAGAAGCCAATATATTTAACCAGGATTCTCTTTTGTGTAGTTAGGGAACCTTTGTCTATTAAGATGTCGAGATCAATTGAGTGAATCAATGTCATCAATCAATCAATCAAACTTTCTTTGTATAGCACATCCATACAGGTTAGTGCAGTTCAAAGTGTTTCACAGATGACTGACAAGCCCATAAGACAGAACAGGGTGTTCAGGGTTTCTGCTATCTTAGTATCACTTTCTTTATTTTATTTATCATTTAGCAAATGCTGTGACTCACAGTGAGTGCAACCATGCAACCTTACTATGATGATACTATGAGCTGTAATAGTATAATGTAGTGGCTATTTAAGATCCATAATTGATACATGATGACAGAAATTAAAAATTAAAAAAGGGCATCAGCAGGCCTAATAACATATGGGGGAGGCTGTATGTATGTTTGTGCTTTGGAACTCTGCACCTCCCAACAACTCGACTCCCCTCCCAGCCCATTATGAAACGGTCTGCTGCTTGTAATGGGGATGAGGAGAGCTGAAGTGATTGGCCATTACTGAAGCCTGCCCCAACTCCCCCTGACGATGATGTATTCCTCTTACTAACATTGCATTTAGCCTTTTTCCAGATTGTGCCCTGCTAAGTTAGTTAGGGCTAACACAATCATCATAACTGCAAACATTTATTAACCACACCCACTTCCATTTTCACTCAGTTTTATGAAAAACCCACTCATATAAACCTACAAATAGTTCTGTCAGGTACTGGATGTCCATGCTTTTGGCGTAATCTCTGCCCAGTGCATGCATTGCTCGTTTTTCATTTATTTATTTATTTTATTTTGTGCTAGATGAGTGATTAACAAAGAAAAAAAGCATCATAAATCGTCTCATACCGGGCCCAGCCACCTGGGCCTGGTATGAGATGGTCCCATCATGCAGAGCTATCTTTTGGTTTTAGAAAATGACACATGATAGAAGATAGATAAATAATGCAAAGCAGTTAGTAAATAAAATAAGTAAATTAAAATTAAATTAATTAATTTATAAATTAAATAATTAAGAAGAAGTACTAGAGAGAGAGAGGAAAAAAAAGAAAAGAAAGAGGAAACAGTTAAATAAATGGGTTGTTGAGTGCATTTTATGGCCTGAAAGTGCAGGTGTGTTGTTGTGCGTGTTGTCTGGTAGTAACCAGTGCATATATTTTGATGCTATGTGGAATGCACATTTACATACACACACAGTAGTTGTGTGTGCCATGGGGCTAGAAAGACTGTCAATACAGAGGCTCCTTCACTTGCATCTGACAAGCTTATGTGTCAGCAGGCAGAGACCCTACAGCTGCCACATTGGCACATTCTGCACTGAGCGTGTCCGTTCTTAGAGCCTTATTCAGTGCCACTATGTTAAGTAAGGGGGGACACACTGTGTGTGTCCTTTAGGTCTGTGTTCACTTGTGATGAGGATAACAGGTCTGTGTTGGGCAAGTTGTTGACATAATCTTGTTTCAGCAGGGTGTCAAGTCGTCTAGGCTAGGCTCCTCAACTAACACATCCCTGTTACAGGGTGAAGCTTATGTGAACCAAAATGAAACTAAAACATTAAAAACAAAACAAAGAAAAATCTTAAGAATCATGATGAAAACGTCAATAGAGTGAAACAGAAATGATATAACCATAATTTGTAAGATCTAAGTAAGGCTGGACAGATATAGCAGAGGTTGGAAATGCTCCAGAATTAGGACAGATTAGGGCAACAGAAACAAACATAATACAGATAAATAGGAGACACTAAGATTTTATAAATTACTAATTCAGTCAGAGAATTGACCATTTATAGCAAATGAATATGCTGTTAGATTTGGCAGAAAAAGGCTCAGCTTTTGAGGGAGCTTTTAAAGAATTCAAGCAGGAAGGAGAAGTCTGCTGGGAGAGCTAATCCCCCTTTAACAAACATAGTTAAAACAACAACACCAAGAAATGTAGCACATTAGGAGGAGGTTGGGCCAGTGAATGAGCTACAGCAGCAAACAGGTAACAGTAATAGTGAGAAGTGTGAGGTTATTATGGCCACGCTTCATACCTGTATGAATATGATTGGCTGTTATTAGTCAGCTGATAGTCACACAGACGTGAATGAGCCAGTGATTGTGAAACATGAATGAAACAGCTGATACCAATGAGGTAATACAAGCATGACTTCAGCGCTCTACCTGAATTAATACTATGCTTCTTTTTTAATTATTAAAAAAATGATTTAATTCATACTGTATGCATACTTAAGCCGAACATTTCTTTCCGTTTTGCATTTGTAATGTTGAATTTTCACATTTTTCTGAAACTGCCCTTTAATAATTATGAGATAATTTCATGGCCAGGTCTCATGTGTAAGAAAAATACTTGACTTACTTGATTTTAAAACAATGTCTTTAACATTAAGTTGTGTAAACAAAGTGTAAATAAATAATGGTTTGGCCTGGTCCCAAGATCTTGAAGCATGTTTTGAAGGTGAGAAACAGTATTGAGTGTGCAGGAAGGACAAAATTGCATATAGTGTACACAGTTTATGCGGAATTAAATAAATCATGTAACATTCAATCAATCACAGTATATGCTCATGCCCTTCCTTGTCTGAAATGTAGCCAGCACTGTGCTTTTCCTTCAGGGTAATAATGAAATCTCTCAGGCGATAGCAGTGAATTTGAAAAGATTATCTGGGCAGGAACTTAGTCTCTCCTTGATGTCTCTATTTGAGTGTCTACAGCACTGTGATACCTCCGAAGGTTGAGCTGGTGTCCTCCCTATGATACACAGTGGCCATTACAACAAATTATGTCCCTTGGGTCCTAACCATCCAAGCCACCCTGTACTTAGAGAGTGTAGTACTGTATGCTCAAATCAACCTATGTGAGTGTGTTTAAGTACATGCTTTAAGTAAGAGGGACAGATTTGGGTAATAGTCTGCACTCCTGTCAAAGTGGATTTAACATCCTCCTGATTTGCATGCACCTGCTTATTACAGTATTGCAGTAAGTAGGTGACTAAGCTGTCAAAACCTTACTTCAGTATTCTGTAGACTGCATTCAGTGTTACACATCCCATATATTATCACTGATACTACCCAGCATACTGTGGGTAGAAATTATATGCATTAGTTTATTGGGTTTTCAAACTTATAGTTAAAAATGTCAAAAGAACAAGAGATTGTTCTGCCACTGCTTACAGGTCAGTGATTTTTATCCTAGATAATGTTTTGCATCTGCTACACAGGCTTACAAAATCCCTTTCTGCAGTGAGAAGACACAATATCCCAAGGTTATTTTTGTACAAAGTATTCTTAGTGTTTAGGAACTAATGATGGTTTAAAGTAGCTTGCCTGTCAAGCTGCCTCAGAGGCACAGCTGAACATGTTTTTTCAGGTGTAGCATCAAATGAGCACAGAAATAAGGTAATTCTAATGAGCTAGCGCAATGCTTCCATGAGTGATGGCTACCTTGTTAACCACAGCCCCAGACGATCAATGGTTGTGCATTAGGAGGAAAATGATTCTTTTTACTTTATTGCTGTCTTTAAGCCTGATTAATTTAGTTTCCAGACAATTGCTACATTTTATTCCACTCATGTGGGAGAGGAAGAATGTATGCATAGCAGATTAGTGTGCGTGATGGTTTTACTGATAGGTCTTTGAAGGAAGACATAAGCAGTCCGGCTAATTTTCATGTTACCTTCCCAAGTTGGGCAGGGTTGGAAAGTCTCTTTTTTAAGAGGATGAAACACAAAAATGGTGTCTATATCAACACATTAGTAAACTGAATGGCCATCATTTATGTTCCCACTGTGCTATTGCATACTGAAATATAGCGCTCCTAGATGTGGCATTAAGCCATCCTGCCCAAATGAAGTTCAATTGTTTTGGATTCAAAGGAGATTTCTAGCAGCATATGGTCTAAATACTTCAGATCCCTTTTCATCTTGACTACAGAAACGTTTGGGGAAAACATCTGAGTAAAATATACTAGATTAATGACAGTGGAAAGCAGTGGGTGGTATTAATAGCACCACCACCTCCAATAGAGGGGGAAAATGGTTGTTATTTTCATAGTGCCGTATGGCGTCTATTCCTTCACCTGTCTGTCCTGCTGAGGCAGGTCATCAAGTCAGAGAGGATATTGGGTGTTAAAGGAAAGACTGAAGGGACAAAGGGCTGACAGATCAGATAGCGAAAACAATGGTAGAGAAACTGAAAAAATGGGGTATCAGTCACTCTGCTTTCTGTTAGAACAGGCAAGCTGAATGATTGGGTAAAGTGAGTAGAGCATTAGGGACAGCCCTGTGCCTGGGGTTGTTGTTTCAAGAGCTAAGGCTGCCCTGTTCAGTGGGACAACTGCTACATCTGCACCACACATGGACACAGTGTTGTTTCTACTAGATGCCTGATCAATATGGTGCAGCATGTGACACATTATTGTCATAAATCGCCATCTCGAGGAAACGGAAACCACAGTGTGTCTGTGAGGGGCATTGATTTAGAGCACATGAATAATTTGACTTGTCAATATTAATCACTGATCAATCTCAATAAAATCAGGTGAGTTCAACTGTAAACAGAGTATTCAGTTTGATGATCAAAGATATTAAAGGTAATTAATCACTTTAGCGTTATACTGGATGTACCCTACCATGACTTCGATCACATCAAAATCTAATTAAGTCCAACTGTTTTTCAGTATATGAGCACTTGGTTATGTGTTGATAATTGTAGCTGTACACCACACTGTGTACAGTAATAAACACACAATCACTTAATGAGTATGTCAATCCTGAAGCTGCAATGTGAAGAACAGTAACTGTTTACAATTATTAGAATATAAATACTAACAGCTATTTATGCTAATGTCAGGGCTGTGATCATTTCAATATTTGTTTTAATATTGATTATTTCTGCACTTTTTGATCACAAGCTCCTTAGAACTGGATTTAAGGTACAGTATGTCAAAACAAATGCTTTGCTCCTTTGGCTGACAGTCAAAGCTCATTTACAGTAAGAGCTCATGTGTTTTTTGTATAAGTAGTGATACTGTGTCACTGTGCTCATTTTAAAGTTACAGCCATGGCCTCAGGGGTTTTATTGGCAGCCTTAGCTGTGCAAGAATGAAAATATACCAACTGCATCATCGCCAAGAGTGTGATGGAAATTTTAATAATCTTTTTCTGAAAATTCTTGAATTAAGTATGCCTGTGTTTTGATTTGCAATTTGACTGCTATTCTTAAAGGATGTTTTACCTTTCCCATCCAACTGGTTTAATGATCCTGCAGATGTGAAATAGTATTAGAGTTTCTTAGAACTCAAATGCTAGAGCTCTTTTGAAATGTGCTGATGAATCTCACCCAGTGCCCCAGATTAATTTTCTTCCAATCCAAACTTTTAAAAGTTATATAGTTGTTAAAATGCTGACATATGACATTTCATAAACATGTTTAGAATGTAATTAATGTTGTGTGACTTAAAAAATACAATGCAACATATTTAAGTGATTGGTTTTGTAGTGTAGTATGGAAATATTCAGTTGAAATATTCAAATAAGTAATTTGTCAGACTGCTAAATTATTTATAGTGAATGCACAGTTGGATTGAATTCACCTGTACAGATCTTGGTGTTATCTTTAATCCAGAGCTCAACTTTGACAGTCACCAAGGTATTTGGACGTCTGGTGGAAACTGGTGTAAATACAGGGAAAACATACATATACATACATAAGCCTTGCTGCTCTGGTCCTGCTTATAACCCACAGCACCACTGATTTATATCTCATGACAAATTCCCTCACAGGATGCAGTGCTCCTTGTTATTACCACCCACTAGTTGAAAGAGTACAGATGGGACAGAGCCTTCACTTACACTCCCCCACGCACTTCCAGCCAGCGTCAGGCTAATGAACAGTGGTTACCCAGTTTTTGTGTTTATTCCAGACAAACTGTTGCTGCTATCAGAAGTGTAAAGCCCACTGCTCTCAGCTGACAAAAGGTGTTTAGAATGGCAAATGGAACAGCTTTAATGAACTGGGGCTAGCTTGAATCATTGTCATATTACATGACAATATTGTATATTGTAACTTAAAATCTACTTTTTACTTTTCTTTTTCTCTTCTCCCTGGTAGTCTTTAATATCTGATCTGTTCGACTCACTGTGTCTTTTCCATATGCTCTTTCCTGTGTGTGTGCTAGTGATGTACTAGAATGCATTGCATTTACGGTTCTCAATGACAAACTTTTTTTTACATACAGTACCAGTCAAAAGTTTGGACACAGTTTCTCACTCTAGTGAATGAGAAGGTGTGTCCAAACTTTTAACTGGTACTGTATATATAATCCTGCCTTAATTTATATCTCATGAATGTGAGAAATCAGTTGTACCCTTAACTTAGAAATGACTAATTTAATCAGGCAACATGAAAAAATGTCACATTTGAAAACATGTCAACAATTGTTGTGTTTAAAATCAAAGGGTCCAACAGTTGTCGCATAGATCTGTACTTTAAGCGGATCTGCTTTCAGGCAGTTCAGCCTTTTGTCAGTTTATATCTGTTAAGTATTTGAATGAGGGTGTATGTGTTAATATTATTATATGTGTGTTATAATAGCAGAGACTTTTGGCATCTTTATCACACATCATTTATCACCTTCATCACACATTTCAGCTGTCGATATATAAGTGTGTGAAACATACACACTGAATAAATACTGTTTACTGTATGTTTAATTCCTGCTTTGTAAAAAAAGCTGCCTTTGTAGACATGCCCTTGAGTTACACAGATATTAAGATTTATCTTGGATTGTTGTATTGTAACATATAGTGTTCTAGTTTTATTAATATATTGTATTGTGTGATTAGAACATATATTGTGTAATTGAAATGCCTGTAACTAATGCATATCAGAAAAGCAGATCAAGACAATCATACAGGCATGTGGTTGACAACAGTTTCAATTAAAGTCTGAGATAAAACCATCAATCAGCTTCAGAGCCAAAGACACAATTCAGAATTATTAACTGTGCCATAAGAAACTAACAAATCACCCCCAACTGCAAGAATTCAATACTAACAAGGAACAACAGAGTGTTTATAGCCAATGGCCAATATCCAAAATATTTAGTCCATGACTGCACTTGCAAAATTTCTATATGCTTTTCCCTCCCATTAGATTTTGTATTTCGTACATTTTTGTACATTTTTAAAGACATATTGACTCACATAAATCTAAAAACATTTCATGTTTTATCTCTTAGCATGTATTTTGTATTAAGTACAATATACCTTTCTATTTATATTAAATATGTGTGATTCAAGTATTGTAAAAAGGCTGTTGATTTGTAAAAGATGTTATCACTAAAGTACATTGACATATGTCTATTGGCTGACTGATTGGCACTTACACTAGCCATGCTTCTTTTAGAGCCGACATTGTTACCATTTAGTTGGAGTATCCAACTGCTTATCTGATTTTCACATTTACAAAGCTAACAATAAACTAGGAATAATTAAAATTCCTGCAGAAAATAGAGGTGTGCATGCTTTCCAGCAAGTGTTATCTACATGATAAACACCTTACTGAGGTCCTGCAGCTAACAGCCTGCAACAACTGCCATTATTATGGGCAGAAAATATGTGTACATGCCTTTGGACATTTGGAGTTTGGACAATTAAATAAAATGGTAGAATGTGAATGTTGTGCACTAACTGGCAAATAGACAGTGATTTTGGACACAGCACATGACTGACCAAAAGAAAGACTACGTCTTAATGTTTCAGAACCATGGAGAGAGACAGAGACTAACTCTAAATGTTTCAGAACCATGGAGAGAGCACAGTGAGGCAGCTTCTTTGTGGCCCTCCAGGGGCCCCATGCAGGAACGACAGAAATTATGAGAAAAATATTCAGAATTATTCTCCAGGCTGCTTGTTTCATTATTCCTGCCAAATACAAGGGAAATTAGTAATGAGTAAGGCTGATATACAGTAGTTTTTGTTGTAGTCCCTGAATGAAACTAAAACTATTGTTTTAAATAAAACGTCTCAAAAGCTGATCCAAAGTATTATAAGTATTTATTTTCAACCAGTTCTACTAGCTTAAAGTTTGTAAAATGTTCTAAACAATAAAGCAATGTAAATGCTTATGTAATGACTTAAGTGCCCTGTGTTACACTATTGTCCTTCTGGGAAAAGTAATAGGATTACAGTAACATGTTACCATGTAAAGCTTTACCCCCAACACTGCTCAAAAATTGTAAATCTATAGACATCATTGATTATCATATTCCACGATGGCTTTGGTTCAAGCCATATGTCAGCATGTCAAAAATGTTTTTTCTTAAGAGCGTTACCATAGTTGCAGATAGGAACTGAGCTTGGAGAAACCTTCTGTATCCTAATTCTCATGGGTAGAGTAAGGTTAAGCACTGAGCTTGTTTTATTTGAGAGCCCAGACTCAGAGGTGGAGCTTGGAACAGGGGATGTGAATTAGCTTAATTTTCTGTTTAGGGAGAAAGCAGCAAGAGCTTATCCGAATGCTGTCTGAAACAGTTCTCACACTCATTTGGCTAATTAGGCCCCATTGTACTTGCAAATAATTTCACTAGCACAGCCCACTGAACAAACCTGATATTTTGTCTCTTATAAAGGACAACCAACCCTCTGTTACATCTGTACTCCACCATTGTTTAACAAGTCACCACAGATACTCAAGTAATATCTTATGACCCTGTGGTTATTTGAATGCGTATGTTTTATTTAAAACAGGTTTGTTATCTCCCACAGGTACCCCAAGATGAATGGGGTGGATATCCAGGCGAAAAGGATGAGGAGATCCCGTGCCGGCGGATGCGGAGCAGTAGCTATGTCAAAGCTATGGGAGAGGTGGATGATGAAAGTGGTGATTCTGACAACAGCCCTAAGACCTCCCCACAGAAGGCCATTCGGCCTGATGCTCTCGTCCTCAAATCAGCCATGCAGAGACCCCATTTTGACTCCCAAAGGTAGGTCTGGCTGCCCAACATTTATGCATTCACACAGACACACACAATTATGATGGCAGAGCCGTCATCCAGGGCACTGGCGCAGGTGCTAGCCTGCTCAAGCTACAAAACACAGAGCCTGAAACTTGTGAGTGACATCACCAATGCTGCATCAATATTAGCTGCAGTATAAATAATAACTTTCAGGGAAAGACTTGAATGTGAATTTGAGCTAAATATACAGTATGTGAGTTTCATGCACAACTGAATTGCACTGTAACTGTTGACTACATGCTGCTGTAAGTGTCTCTGAAACAAAAGCTCTTTTGCAAAAACATATCCAGTGTTTTAAGTAAGGGTTCCAGGGGAGAGCTTTCAAATTGTTTGTATGAATACTAAACCTTGCCTTCAATAACTGTTTTATTTACAACCTACTTCAAACAGTAATTCACAGCCTCTGCCTTTTGTTCCAATATAAATCTGAAACATCTAACACTGACTCACTGCTTTATCTACATGCCGTCCAAGTAAAACTGTTGTTTGCTGATGCTGCTTTTTGCTCAGCTGTCCCTGAGAGATTTGAAGTGGTTTTACATTATTTGTTGATTCCAAGTGAAGTTGCTTGGCAACAAAATAAGAGGAGCAGTTTTTGTTATTGTCCCGTACATCATTTAATGCATGCATGGACAACTGTATTAAGTTGTTACTGAGAGCTGGACTGTATTTACTTGTTGGCTTGTTTTATAATCAGATTAACTTGCTCTTGTGTGCTGTTGGCTAAGTATTCGATCCACTGACTGTTTCATGAGATCAGGTAAAACAGTGTTCTGCTGAGTGCCACAGTACCAATTGGGTTTTGTGTTTGTGACCTTTTTCGTCTGCTAGTTCAATATTTGCCCAACATCTTACCCAGGCAATGTGCCTCATCTTATCACAGTGTTGTTGACAAGTCTGTAGCAAAACTGTCACATTTATACAATGTCAGACTCAAGAGAGGAGGCTTAAATGTGTCTCGACTTACTGGATGGGGGAAAAGTTGATGCATGGAAGGACGTGCTAAATTTACTGACTATATGATCAGAAACCTCTGGTGGGAGAGATGTGTTTGATCAGTGATACACCAAAGTGTGGAACTCAGTTGAGTAGATTTCTTATATTTTTGGTTTGCATTAAAAAAGACAACCCTGAAAATACACATGGTTGCCAGTTTATTAGGCACACCTTGCTAAAACGAATGCAGTTTAATAGAACAGCCTTGCAATAAATCCCACTTTCATGAAGGTTACAATGTTAAGTTGTTGTTGAATCTGTTTTAGAGAGGTCTTGCACCAACTTTATGGTTGTTTGGAGACTGGATTTTGTAGTGCTGTTAAAGTGTATTGTGCTATCCTGAGAGGTGTTTCTAATATTTCACCTACCCTAATTAATTTAAACGGGGTAGACAGTATTTACTGATATTATTAATAATTGTTAATAAACAAGTAATGTGTTGTAAAAGTCTACACTGGTAAAGAAGTGTGTGAAACAAATGGGATTAATTATTCAGATGCCTTAAGTAGTCTTACAATATAAGAACTTAGACTGTAGATCAATGGCTCCTCAACTGTTAAAAAGAAAATTGACTCCTTGGGGTCCACTAACTTTACTTAATCATTTCCTAAACATCCATCTCTGGTAATAGGTGGGAAGCCATCTGTGTCAGACGGCTGATAAACCAGCACAACCTATCTAGTGTTTCATTGTGTATTTGTGACCCCAAGGACGCTATTGTCTTACCTTCACATTCCTACTAAGCTTATTATTGCTTAGCATGTTTTTACTCAGCGTATTGTTCTCTGTGGCTGTTTGTTTTCAGGCAGTGCAGCTTTCACAAAGCCAAATTCTGTGAACCTGGGGAGACGTCATGCATCCGTCATCCCTTCTGCCACTCAGTGTTCAGTGCTATTTTTGTTACTATCATCTCAGTGGGGCTCTGATCACTCCTGCTTTTGTCCACAAACAAATCAGCCCTCTAGCCTCTGGTGGAGAGTGTAATAATCTCTTATTATTGCAGCTTCTAGCTCTCATTGTTTCACTTATAAGAGCCAGAGACGAGCCATACACATGCTCTCTATAGTTTGTGGATGGAAGAGTTACTGTTGTCTCATAGGAGACTAGAAGCTAACCACTCAAGCCAATTAAAATTGTTCAATGTTGACTGAACAGTTAAGATTGTTTTGTGAAGAGATGAGTCATCCAAGTAGCTGATACTCATTTTGGAGAGAAATACTCAATCATGAATTATAACAAATAGAAGACAGCAGGCTATGCCCACAGATGATATCCAATAGATTCATTAAGTATCATCCAGTAATGTTCCATGTGTGGCTTTTGAACTATGCAATCGTGTCTATCCCTACCCCTTGTCCTTGTTCAGCCAGGGCTACCACTTGCAAACCACAAGAGATATGCGGCCCCACCCTAGTGTCACGCTGGACCCTGCCACCACCTTTCATCCCCCGCCCTTCCGCTCTCGCAACCAGAGCTACATGCGCGCTGTCAGCACCCTCAGTCAGGCTAGCTGCGTCAGCCAGGTGAGTCGCAAACACATACATCGCACGGAGGCAACACACGGATACAAGTGGAAGAGCTTATAATATAATGTTGTTCTGTATTAAGTAGCTGTATTTGTTTAGAGGCCATTACAGAGTCATAAAACACCTGCAGGGGTCCATATTGGAGGTCCACAGCTGATGGTGTTTTTGTAGTATAGCCTTGGCTGTCTCAACTGAGGTCAATAGGCAAAACTAATTTGTGCTGTTTTGGACATGGAACTGATACTTCAATTAATAGCCTACCTCTGAATCAGTTACAGACATAGTTTAATGTTGTGTACAGTTTGTTGTTTGAAGAGTTTCTTGCTTTGAAATAATGTGAAATTGTACATAATTGAGAGAGTGAGATATTAGTTTCATATCAGAGAGTGTGTATCCTGATTTGGCCCAAGGATAACTGGAATAGGCCACTCATACACGATTCATCACTCTCCTGTTGCATGCCAGCAAATTAGCTAGCTACCAACACCAAAAGCAGCAGTTTGTTTTGGTTAACTGAGCTGATATTTTTCAGACTGCAACTCATGTTTAGAAGTAGAAACTGGAGTTGGAGACAAAAAAAACCTTATTGTCTAACCTCACATCACACACCAATCTTTTCAAGTATCTTCCCTTTCATACCCTGCTATTAATCTATACAGTTGGATCAATTGAGCAAGTCTGTTTTGGACCTCCATGGTGGCACAAGACGTGGTTGCTACAGCAAGATTTGTGACACAGCCACAAAGCCTCTATATGGAGAAGCAGTAAGAAGAGAAAGAGAGATTTTGTCAAAAGAAGGGTTGTACAATCAGCATATTCCTGCAGATGCCATCACCCAGTTTAATAATTATAATTGAATTATAATTGAAAAAGTTCTAGTGTGAAATAATGATAAAGCCAAGCTCTGTAATATCATTTTGTATGTTAAACATTTAAGTAATGAGAAAAAGGCAAGATTATGTTCATGTCATATTATTCTGCTATACAGACTGTTGATTTAAGGCAATTAACTATATTTATTTTGTCTAAGTTAAGTATACATAAGTGTAAATCATTCAAATATTATTAAAACTACACAGTTTACGGTATTTGACTAGGATCTGTGAATAAGACAGGGCAGGATACGACAAGATAGAAAAGAATAGGTTAAATAGCTCCTTTTTACAGTGTCCTGATATTGTTGCATGATCTTGTCATCAACAAATTAATTCATCTAGTGTCAGAATCATTTTGAATATATGTCTAAGACACTTGCCAGAGCTACAAGATAAAGAATTTGAGACTGTAGTATGCTTTGCCTTTTTTCCATGTAGTAACTTGCAGTATACAGTACAGTACATCCTGGTTTTTGGGTTTGTGGTAAATTGAATGCTGTATAACAAAAAGTTTCTGATTGTTTTTTGTTGTGATCTACCCTATTTTTCATTTGATTTTGACATTTATTCAGTTTAAGGTCGGAATTGACAGTGGCATTTCCTTATGCTAACACTCCTTCATATTTGCTGTGCAAAGGGGAAGAATCAAAGTGAGAAAGAGAAAGGAAGAGGAAAAATTAAGGACTGCTATTCCTGTTTTTGTCTCTCAGGTGAGTGAGACTGAGATCAATGGCCAGTTTGAGTCAGTTTGCGAGTCCGTTTTTAGTGAAGTAGAATCCCAGGCCATGGAGGCCTTGGACCTGCCTGGTTCGTTCCGCACTCGAAGCCACAGTTACCTCCGTGCAATACAGGCTGGTTATTCCCAAGATGACGACTGCTTGCCTTCAATGACATCCTCCACTGTCACTTCAACTCTCAGATCCACAACAGGTAAAACAATCCCCCCCTAAATGAGAGAGGGCTTAGACTACATATCCTCATACATCCTATACATACGCACAATCTTGACATACCTACATATGTACAGTGGGGAACCCTTGAGCTTCAGAGATGCCGGGCTGAATGATTCCACTTATTTTCTTTGGAAGCTATGGTGTGCGTGTGTTTTTGCCTCTGCATACTCCCGATTGTTTAAATGGATTTGCTTGTGTTACTATGCACGACTCATGCATCATTAGCCAAGCTTCTGGTTGGTCACTTGTGGTGTTGCCACGCTGTAGACTAGATTAGGGGTGGGAGGGTCACATTTTAAACACTCAGATGGCAACACATGCCCATGGTACACAATATCATAACACAGCACAGCCACATTACATGGCATGCCTAAGAGGAACAGGTCCTACCCTGAGCATGTGAAACTGTGGTGTTATATATGTGTTGTGAGAAGCGTGTGAGTCTTAGGGAGGGGTGGAGAAAGTAACGGGCCAGGGGTAGGGGAGCGGTAGGTTGTCCACATATTTGTGCTGAGAGGATACACTTGACAAGCCTTCCGCCTGTCCTCCCCCTGCTCTGTTGCACCAATACATTAGCATATGCTTTTACCTTGTAATTGACCATATAAAATTTTAAAACACAATCTTGTAACCAATTTAAGGTAAGTCAACAAGCTCTAGAGAGTAGAACACACACATGTGCTGGTTGCACAAAGGAACTGTCTGTATTACTGATGATATATTCATAGATTTTGACAGTATAACCTTTGAATATTTGCAGTATTGTTGTATTGTGTTGCATGAAGCTTTTATGCAGCAGTTTCAGTCCAAATAACTAATTCATATTATGTATATGTTATTACAGGACTTCCTCAAGTTTCTTAATCAATTTCTCCTTCAACTGCAAGTTTCCAGTTGAGTGAACTTAATGGTTATATTTCATTGTTAGCTACAATTACTGTATGACAATGGACCCAAACTCTTATAACATTTTTTGAGATAGATATTCAGAAAAATTATGGGCTCTTGTATTGTTATTTGTACTACATGCTGCTTTTTTAATACAACATGCAAAGATTTCAAGGCTTTGAGCAACACAGTATTAGCAATATATCTCTAAAATTAACATTTCAGGTTCTTTGTGCAAGCAGAGCCTTTGCGGTAACTCCCTCACTAAGTGCATTTGGTGTTTGCCTGCAAGAGTAAAGCTATGAACCCTATTGAAACATTTTTCTTTAAATATGTGCATTTTTAAATATTATGACCTGGATTTTTATTGTTTTTTTTTTTTTTTTTACACTTTTCTGTCAATTTAATATTGGAGACATTTGCACTTTTACTTATTTTGTGGGCTTTGTTTTCTTGTTCAATCTGGACTTTTGTTTTTGGAATCCTCTCATCTTCAATTGGGTTTCCATCTACGATTTCTTCGATGTGACAGAAGCACTGAGGATAAAGGAGTGTTCTCCAATCCCACCGTCTTATTTGCTGAACTCTATTCATTTAGCTCTCTGCTCCAAATCTGTCAGCTCTATATGGGCTAAAACAAGCAGTCGCCTGTTCAATATGTTGTGAAGCTGTATTATGAAGATTGGCATAATGCATCAATTACAATATGTCAGACAAAGTTTTGGCAACTCAGAGGGAGGGTTCCCTGGATGGTGATTAGTTATATACAGTACTGGCACCTTCCATTCAAGCCATACTGTAATTATTTCTCCTTTTGTGTATTCTTTGCACTGTTCTGAGGGAATAGTGGCCTAAAAATTAAATAAAGTAAATTATCCTGGCTAAGAAAAACACTGATTCTTAGAATCATGTTTTTATGTTAGTACACAGAACTAGTTTAAAACTGAATTGTAAGCGGCTTATGAACCAAACCCCGTGTGAGGCTAGTGGGCCCTTGAGTGGGGAAGGGATCCCTTGATGCTCCATAGGGCAGATGAGCAGCAAACCCCTCTCCATTTGACCATCCATCTCTTGAAGGATAACCAGGGGGAAAGAACAACTGGAGGCATCAGTGATGATTGTTGCAGGTATTTTAATGTTGACACGCATACATATATCTATGTATATGTGTGTTTTTGCACTGCCTTCTCAGTAAAAAATAGATACATAGAGTTTATATATATATCTATATCTATATAGCTGGTAGAAGTATCTCGTTATGTTATCCTGAGCAGCAAACACGGTTACAAACAACTCACAATAACTCAGATGATTTGATTTCTTCTTAAAACCGTGATAACGCTGAATATTGATTACAGTGATGAACGTTATGCTGGCTTTTGTGAGTTGTTTACCATGTCTCTATTTTAAGTGTGCTTAGACCACCTTGTAAGTGTAAATGTATGAGAGATGTACTTCCCAAACTGCGGAATGTTTTCATATCGCAACCATAAAATAGTACTGAATGTTATCGCATTGCCACTGTCTCCAATCATCTGTGAGAGCAGCATTTGTCTGCTGTACATGTGTGAACTTTATTTTTTCTTTCCATGAAAATTTGACTTCTTGTAAAAGGCCACGTGTGGCTAAGTCTAACCCTTGGCATTGAGTCTGTCAGCTGTCTTTGACTGTGGGATTGCAGCCTCTCTCTGGTGCAGCCCTGAAGGGGGGAGAGACCCCTCCCCTCACCGGGTTACTTACTCTGCATGGTCTAATCAGCCACCTTGGACCTGATATGTTCAATAGGGTTCATATCTGCTTCTTGGCCCAGTGGGTTGTGAATCTCCTACTCCCTTTACATCTTTTCTTTTGCACAAAAATGGCACAAATTTAAGTCAATGAGAAACATTTTGATGTTTTGAGAAAAGGGTTCTCAGAAAATTGATTCATGATTTGATAATGATTTATGTATTTCATGTTTAATTCCACTCTTTACTGTGCTGTGCAGTGAAAAGATGGAAAGAAGCTTGATGTTCCTTGAGATGACTGAGAAGGCAGTGTAAAAACATTGTGAAAAGCCTACAGTATGTGAGTTTAATGGCTATCATAATTGTTTAAGTTAAGCTGAGGCACTTAAGAACCTATTTCAAAAAGATATTGCATATTATATACTGGCTCTGACAGGAATTAGCCCCATTACTTTGAGCTGACCCCCTAAGCTATATTGGATTTTTCAAAGAAAGCTATACTTGAACACCACAGAAACTTCAAGTGAAGATATAAAGGTTTGCAACTTCAAAACCTTTACTGATGATAAGAAACTGCCAAAAATATGTGACTATGAATGCCACCAACAATATATGTAGATATGGATAAAAATGGACAGAAAATGGACAGATGGTTTCTTAATATTTGTAATTTTGTGATTTTATGACACTACTCAGTTACCTCTTGGTTTTGTACAACTCAAGTCCAGGCGTATTCACATTTGAACAGCACAACAGTCCCTGATTCAACCATTAAATCTTGAATACCAAGTAGGGAATAATTGGGTCTGATCTTGTATATTTCTGGAATGACTTTCTACTCACATACTGTATGTTTTCCGTAGATATGTGTATTTTCTAGTTCAGAATCCAAATAAAATCACACTCCAGCTGTTCCTTTCACTTTGAATGTCCTTCTGTTTGCATATTCAAATCTTTCTTCCAGAGGGATATGATGTTGTGGATGGGACCTCTTTACTAAATGACGACATGATAGAGGATGATGACGGTGCCAGCTCCTCTGCCTATGTGGAGCTGGAGAGGCTGGAGAGAGAGACAGCGGCTGCTCGCAGCCAGCACAGTACTAGCTCCACCGTAACAGCCATCTCTGTCCCACCGGCATCCCCACCTTCATACAGGGTCCCCACTGCCTCACCCATAGCCTCTGAGCCACCGGTCCCTCAGGCCATTCAGGCCTTTAAGGAGTCTGCTAACATGGTTGCAGCATTCAACATGCAGTGGAAAGATGAAATCTCAGCAATGCGCTATGAGCTAGCAGAGCTGCGCAGAGATGTCTGTGGGGAATTGAAGACTTTCAACAGCAACTTCTTCAACTTTACTCAGTGCTACAACATGTGGACTTTGTGCCGGGAGCCTTGCAGCGACAGCACCACACAAACAGATGACAGGGTATCCATAGGAATTCAAGCAGGCTCAAGCTGGTCCGTTCGACAGAATACAGAGGACAAGTCAGTGATGTGCCAACCAGAACCGGCACCCTTCAGCATCATGGATTTGATGGACCCACCCCGAATTGAGATTATAGAGGGCACCCCAGAGAGCACGCCAGAGGGTTCAGGCAGCCCTGCTAGCCCACTTCCAATAGAAGACTTCCCATGGGAGATAAACAAAACTAAAAAGATCCATAAGCAGCAGGACACAGGTGGCCACACAGGTGGTCACAGAAGCGCCAGTCTAGAACTGTGGAGCAGAAAGTACACCAGTGGGCCCATGTCATATCTGTCTATGTCATTCTAATCATTCCCATTCTACATATACAGTAAAATGAGATGAGGAGGCCAGGGTGAAAACCTTACAATTACCAAGAAAGGCAGGGCAGTGCTGTTGTTAGATGTCCCTTTACTCTATGCAGACACAGAGTCTGTCATCTCTTGAACAGGTTACAATGTTGTTCAAGCAATCTTTTAACAAGTGTCTTGCTTAGCCATGGAATAAAAAATAACAATTTTGTTTTACATCAGAATGAGGTGACATAAGAATGTGAGAGAGAGTGTGGCTGATGTTCAGATCCTCAAGTGCCAACAAGTGCAGCATCATCTTTACTCTGCTGTCTTAAATACCCAACCTTCAGAGAAAAGGTCAAATCAAGTAAAAATAATTGGAAATCTAAGGGTAATTTAATGATAAAATTTAAAAATCAGCCCTTGCAAGGTGAAGCATAAGTTGGTCTGTCTCTGCACATGAATTTGAATAGCTCATGTTCATTCCAGTTTCTCTTCATGTAGAAACATTCTCTTAAGCACCTGAGTATACTGAAAATATACTGTGAATAACTTTATAAACCCTAGTTTTTTAATGAATGCATCAAAGATGAATACATTATTTATGAATATATTAATATATCATTCAATTTTTAGTTATTCTAATCAAAGCATTCCTTTGCCATGGCCTTTGTTTCATCCATTTTGTAGCCAGTTCCAGATGAAATGGGCGTTTTTTTCACTGGGGAGCTGGTGAGCCACATAACATTAAGTACTAACTGTAATGATTTAATAAACAGCAGAGATTGATGACAACAAGCTGTAACAACCCCTATAAAAATTTTTGTAAAAGCCTAATCCTCTGGAATACTTTATGGATGACACTGTCTCATGGCTTTGCGGATTTAGTCCCTGGCTAAAAATGTTCACGATGAATCATTTGTAACTGACTTCAAAGTCTAACAGCATGTGGAGAGGAAAACAGCAAGAGATGGTTTACAATGATCATTTAGTATGAATGTATTGGCTTCAGTTTATTCCAGCACAAACTGCATTCATGTTCGAACTATGTATATGTATATAAATGTACCATTTTGTATATAGAGAAACTTATATTCAATACTTGTACTGTTTGCAGTTATAAACATACTGTGTTCTGACAGCGCTGAGAGGGGTTTTAGTAGTAACTGTGGTTCTAAACCAAACACAGCACTTTTTTCCAGTCTTCTAGGTCTGTCTCCATTTTTTCATCATGTTCATCACCCGACTGTGCATCACATAAGGAAGTTGGTAGTGCCAGTGTTTTGCCTTTTGTTTTTCTTGCAGTGGTGGCTACAGGTTCTTAAATGTTTGCTTAATGGTCTCAACTATCCCTTTGTTTTTATTTTCAGAAGAAATGGTCAAATTCTGAACTGGATTTGTTGTTTTGGTAAATTGTGTTATGAGATATGGACTTCCATATTTTATGGAATTCCACTCTATTCACCTAATTTAAATGCCACATATCTTTAGTAATGGGGGATTTTTTCTTGCTGGGATGGTTCATCACTGCTGAAAGATAACAGAAAAACATTGGTCCCTATACGTAGACAATCAGAGCCACTGAGGGCCTCTACCTCTCTGACATGTCCCCAGAGGTGCAGTATGGTACCAGTGAATGTACTAACACCGCCTCACTAGTGATGGCTTAGCTGGGCTCCTGTCAAACCTTAATGGGTGGGAGCCCTCAATCATCCGCTATATTTGGCCAATTACTCATTTTGTCTGTTACTACTTTTGTTGTAAAAATAATAGTTGCTCACTAGACACTGCCATTCCCCTAAACCACTCATCCGTTCCATTGTCCCATTGTACCAACACGGTGTACCAAAGGTAATATTGAGGCCCATGGAACTGAGGCCAACAACAAACATCTCCAAGTTTGACAACACTTATCTCTGGATGATCACTGCAGCACAGGACCATGGGAAGCTTGTATGTATCAGACCCCTGACTGAAATGTGAACCTTTCAAAAGGACTTAATAAAGGAGAGGCAACATCTCTCACTTTATAAAGAGAGTGGATCTTTTTCCCCCTTTGCACGACCAAATGACAATACTTGCAGAAAAAGTGGCATGGTTGTACCAGAGGTAATATCAAAATTAAAGTTGTAGCCACAAAAGAAAAAAGGCAGACATTTCCCTTTGAGTCATTGCAGTAGCTACACCCTACACACCTGTTACAGTAACTCATTAAACCTGAGCTTAAATGCTTACTAGTCTAAGGATTAATTTGCCTTGAAAATCCAATATATGTGTTACAGAGGAACACTACATCAAGGCATGTTTTGCTGGTAATTTTTGGCAGCAACTCCATAACTCTGAACTTGAGGGTTTGGTACAAAGAGTAGTTAGGTCAGGAATAAGTTTAAATTCATTGCTGTCATTCTCAACATTTGCAATACAGAATATACATTTCAAAAAGATCCTAACCTATTTCTTCTTGTTATAAATCCAAACAAAAATGTTGAGTTTTTTATTACAGATCAGCCTAAAGCTGGGTTAGCATAAATCATAAATGATTTCAGTGAAGGCATATGACTGTGACAACATTTAGCCTATAATCGTTTTAATATATAAATACATATACAGTATATATGAAAAAAAAACTTTGGAAAGGCTTGTATTCATATTTTTTGCTTTTTGAATGACTACATAAGAGAGGATTGCAGTGGCATTCCTTACTTACATATTTTCCCATTGTTTGGGGAATGCAAACTAATTTAAAGGTGCTGAAGACTGGCCAATCATGATGTCTCCAATCTACATTCATTCATTCTATGCAAGTGCTTTGTTCTTTGTTATTTTTATGTCATCTAAATATTTGCAGTTATAGAAAGTAGGTGTTAATGTTATGCCTTCGTGCAAGTCATCAATGCTGGAAATGGAATGGTGTTTTCAGAAAATATTGGTGGCACTTTTATTTATTTAGTTATTTTTGCATGAGCCACGGGCAACGTCAAAGGTTGTTTTAGTGTTGCCTTAGTTGTTTCCTACACATTACCCAATTTTAGTCTACTATTTCAGTAGTAGACTAAAAACAGTTTGTTGGTGAGATTCCTAAGATTCCTGCTTCGTAGCATCAATGTGCTTTGTGACATATGCAAGAGAAATTAACAATCATAAGTGCATCACACACTGATAAATTTATTTACTGACTATGGCAACATTTGAAAACAAAGCCTGTGATATTATAATTGGAAATGCTGTACAAATGCTTAACATTCTTCTAATGCATATCCAATTTAACTCCAAATCTTGGTGAATGATTGATGCCAGGGAACTCACCCATCACTATAAATAAATTGAATCCAGTGTTTCATTAACAATGTCATCATTTAGCCCAAAGAAATTACCCTTCCCTTAAAATAAGTTGAAATGTAGCAAAAATACAGATATTGATCTTAATCTTATTTTAAAAAATACACAAAAGATATATATATTTAACAAAGACTGGAGGAGAAATAGACAAAGGGTATTTACAATTATTTTGTAACCATGCATCCATATTTTGTGTAATGAAATATATAATTATTTGTAAGAAAATCTGAATTGTCTATCTAATATATGTTATGTAGTCATTTACCCCATGGGTTTTTGTTTGCATTTTGTTGTCATCCAGAGATCTGAAGAAATAACTGTGCCAACTCTGTGACGTCCAGTTATTTGGACAAAGGTTTTTGGATGGAATCTGATCTCACCTGAACCTGTAATACTGCTTGAATATAAATCCTTTTTTATCCCTGTGTGCTCTTCCTGCATTTATTCAAGGTTTCTTGGAGAAAACATGCTTCTCTGTTTTGCATCAACCATGTTGCAATTTTCAGGGATCTCAGACTGCATTGTTAAGTGAATCAGATTTTGTCAAACTTAAAAAGCATCCTTTTGAATAACATAGTTGAGCCTGTATTTGTTAGCTTATGCTTATTTTGTTAAAAGAATGAAACAAGTATGTGATACTTTTGTTTTCTTTTTTTTTTGCTTATTGTGGTGTTACTTGTGAATTTTCATTTACAACTTTTATTGGCCTTATGTATTTTTCATAAATTGATATAAAACATTGGATTAAAATGTTCATGATGTTTATGTTTATGATAATTCAAGTCGCAAAATGGGGGTCATAGCTTTACAATGGCATCCAAAGATGAAACTGATAAATTGTATTTTTTGTGTCCATAGTGAGTTGTCCACACACTTTAACACACCAAAAATACACAGCATGGGCCAGCCACAGTGTCTTTACTTTGACCCTCTTTGTGCATTGCTTTTATACTAAGCTATCATATTTTTGTTTGTTTTTTTTTCTTTTTCCTTCCCCCCCCCCATTTTAGGCGTCCGTAGCTTAGCAGGGGGGCGTAGAGAGTACGGTAGGTCTGGTAGGGAAACGCTTTATTATATCTTTTTTTATATGTTGTTAATACATTTTTTCCATTCATTTTGTCCGACTCATAAACATTTTCCACTTGATAAAAATAAGATATATCATATAAGTTGAAGATGGTGTCATACTCACACTAAGTATGTATAATACATTTAAATGTCTTCATCTGTTTTCACACTGAATCCAGTGGAATTTCCATGATTATGTACTAGTCCTGGATGATGAGTTCAACAAACCAAAAGAACAAAAACTGTTGACTACTGTCCCACATGTTGGCCTTGTGTTAGCACACTGCCATTTATATGTACAGTATCTATTGAATTTGATCTTAGTGAGACATAAGAATAATTGTTCCATTTAAAATATCTTCTGTGAAACTGGAACATACCTTAACAGAGATGTGCATGATACCGTTTACAAATTCCATAAAACTGTTTATGTTGTTTGTTTTATGTTATGTTTTAATATTAATGTTCAGTTGAAATTCATTGGTATTAGTAGTGATTCACCCTCTTGCTTTAGCCATTTTACACATTTTCTTTAAGCGTACAGAGTGGAATAAATTCAGCACACAATACTGTGTCTTTTTAAATATCCTGGCATGCAGCAAGGCAGGTTATGACCAACATAACAGCTTTGTTCTACAAACCACCACAAATCAATGCTGCTTTTAGATAATATCATCAATGTGAACAAGCCACAGTTGTTAAACACCTTTGCAGATTTGTAGCAAAGTCAGTTGCTTTCAGTAGTTGTGATTTTGACACTGATGGCATTTTTAATTAAGCATGCTCTTCAACAACAACATCATTTTTAAACGAAGGATAAATACTAGTAATAGTCAAACATTGAAGTGGGTTAATTTTGGAGTATATTACTTTCAAATTTTAGATTTAACAAGTAATACAAAATACACACATAAATTCACACAAATATGGCTCCAAATCCCCTCCCTGTCTCACCTACATACAAACTGAAAGAGGATCGTATTCAAAAGGAGTCAGTATTAGTCAATTAAAATTGAAAAAGAAAAAAATAAATGAACATATAAATAAATACAACATAAAATAACAAGAGACAATGTAGCAATCCTAGCTTATTCAGATGACTAATGATGTATCAGTTCTGATAACATTTTTATATCAAATCTGATACAGGCGTTGGCAAGGTGTCCATATAAGTCACATAGGGTTGCCAAATCTTTAGAAAGGTATTGTGTTAATTTCTGAGAGAATATGTGATCTTTACAAGTAGAATGCAACTATTAATTTCCAAAACCCATTTAGCTATGAGGAGATGTGAATCAGACTTCCATGTCATTGCTATACACCTCCTGGCAATGCATAAAGCTATTTCTAAAAACTTTTTTGAAAGTTTCTTGAATGAGCACTAATGGTTGTAAGATTCCCCAGTAAGCAAATTTGCGGATCCAATGGGAAGACAAATCCTGTAAGTTTTGTCAGAAGATGTACTACAAGATACTAAGTTTGTATATGACCAGGTGCAATCCAAAAATGAGCCCTCCACTATACCACATCTAAAACACATATTTGATAACTCAGGTTTGTATTCATGCAGTCTCTGTGCTGTGAAATAGAGTCTTGGGTTAATTTTGTAGGTGGTGGCCGATTGATTGAATAGTAAACACAATCACATGGTTGTAATCTACACAAAATCCTACATAGTACAGTATTTACTGGGTATTATATCGTATATGGCGGTTGATTATTAATAATCTTACACAGATGGTCTTGAGCATGTAATTCTCTAAACAAAAAAAAAACTATACTATGTAGGATAAAATCTTATTCCAAAAATTATGAAATAATAATAATAATAATGAAATATTTTTATTTGGTGGAAAAGTTTGGCAAAGCCACTGCTGGACACTAACAAAGTTACTGTAATGGCCCTACTAGCAGCAGAGGTCTTGGATGGTCATGTCCAACGGTCTGTCACTTGTTTGGTCTGTCCCAACACTCTGGTTCAGAAGCACATATTAAAGATATTAAAAATTGTGTTGAGACTCAGGTCCCCAAAGGACGAATGTTTTTGGTGAACCCACATCTTTTCCTGTAGTCCCACTGCAAAGCCAAAGTCCCAAAGAGAATGAACTCTTTACACTATGGAGAAAGCTTTATTGTAGTGCCACCATCCAATATCATATTTTAATGAATCATTTTTTATAAATAATAAATATTTAATTTAACAGGCAGCTTACACTAAAATTTCAGCAGATTAAATTCTTCCAAGAGAGCGAACGCTTGCTTAATTTAAATGACACTTTGGCTTTCACTCTAGTGCCACATTCAAGACAAACTTTTCTCTTTTGAAACTCTCTTCTGGTCAGGGTTTAACAATAGAAAAATGAAAAAATATGTGCTTTGTTCACACTTTCATATCATAATGTACAATGAACATCAAGCCTCTAGGGCCTGCTGCCGGCCTTTTTTTTTAAGTTACTTTGACTTTTTTTTAATCTGAGGAGTTTTTGGAAAAGATTCACTTTTTGGCGCATTTGTTTGGGATGCCAAACACTGCCTCATCAATGGAGTAAAGGCAATGAAAAGAGAGTTTGTTGAAATGATACTTTGAGGTCATTGATTTGTATTGGTTTGTTGTGATATATCATACATAAAAGGTTAATTCACCTTGCATCCATGGGGGCATCACCACTGTATGTATATATGTATGTGGCTATGAACAACATGTTTGTTTTATTGTACAGCTCTCAAAAAAGGGCTACAACTACAACTACCAACTTTTTAAATTTTGTAAATCCAGCAGATTCAGCTGGGATTATTGACCTATACACACCCTAAAGTCCTGCTAGTTGTCCACTGTCAAATCACCCATTCATTCATTCATTCATCCATCCATCCATCAATCCATCCACTCATCCATCTTTACAAACCACCAGTGCCATGCTCAAGCTCAATCCTTGGCGTGAGGAAAAATCTTCACAATAGTTGAGCCTTGTATAGTAACACTGGTAAGAAAAAGAATCAATTCCCCTTATTCTCTTTATTGGAAAGAGCAATGTTCTTCTTGCTAAACAAAGTAATTTATTAAGCCTGTGCAGATTTATAGGAGGGATTTATTTTGAACAAAAATGTTCAAGAGTAATTTCAGACTATTTCAGTACACAAGTAAGATAACTGGTTAATACTTAATCCCAGAGTCCTTCACTGAATAGACATTTTTACTGATGCAATGCAAGATCTACAGTAATCGTCTATGTAGATGTGTGTCATTTTTACATTAAGGATGTTCTGATTTGTCTGGCTATATACAAACTACATGGGCTTTGTGAAAATGTTACATTTATGCAATTTTATAAAATAGAAGAACTTGTTTTTCCATATATATACACTCACTGCTCTGACAGCCAGTATACCAAGTTGTTAAGGAGAGAGATACTGATTGTATTGTAATGGTATGAAGTTGTCGACTGTGTTTTTTAGGCTTTAGACTACTAATGATCTTGCAATATAATTAGTCAGATGAAAGTAATAGATAATTTTCCCAGTACCCTTGCGAAGATGGAGTGAGGCTAGATAGTAACATTGTTCTTAAAATTAATACATTCTGGAGTTTACTGAGAGACTTCACATTCACGTTGTTACATCTTCAGCCCCCATGCTCATGTACGTAGCTCGTCAGTCATTGCACATCATTAAGCCACAATCCACCCTGACCTGAGTAAGAGCAGCCTCTTTGCCAGTCTCAGTCCACAACTATGGCAAGGACGGCCTGGCACAAATGGAGGGAGTCGGATGGAGAGGAGAGAATGTCAGAACTTTTGCAACGATTTTTCTGAAATTTAAGTCTTGATCACAAAGGAGCAAAAGGTTTGAGAGGTCTTGTTGAAAAAACACGAGTGAAGGTCTGTTAAATATTCTCTGCACTAAAACTATGATGATATGATGATATTAAGTCACACTTTACATAAAGTCCAAGTAAGTAATATAGTTTTATAGTACCTACAATTCAACTACATACCTGTAGAGCAAAGTGTGAACATGACAAGTGATTATAATTAAATGTTCCTTTAATAATGTGTGATTATAATTACTGTATATTCCAAGTCCAGTACTGTACTTGCACTTCATATAAAGTGTGACTTAAGCTCATGCAGCCAAATATAAAGAGATTTAAAGGCAGTAAACGGGCTTTTAGTGTGGTTGTCATAACCATTCAGTATAGATTTGAAAAACAAGAATGTGAAAACTGAAACTTCAAGAAGCTCCACGTGCTGCAGTACAGCATGTGACTATTTTCAAGATACTATATTGTTGTAGAAAAAGGAATAGACTGTCTTGTTTTTCAGTTTAAAAATATGTTCTTTGTCTGGGTCTCTCAGTCCATTTCGTCTAATTTTCTGTGTTATCCTTCTGTCTAAATCTAATTTCTGTTAGAACTAAAAAAAACAAAAAAAAAAGAAAGAGAGAGAGACAGACAGAGACTTAAGTGTTCCAACTGAAGCTCATGTTTGTGGTATTTTCTTCCACATGTGGAGTGGCTAATTCAGTAGTTTATTATAATGACTGTCTCTTCCTCTCAGTTTTTGTCTGTGCATGACATTTTTTGTTGGCCTTATGCTCAAAATATTGTAATGTTCTGTCAGGAGATACTATTGTGCTGCTGAAAAACCAAATTAAATATTTCTATATTAAATTTTTCTCTTTATAATTTTCACTGATGGGAAAAGTAAATTATCCTGCCATTTTGAATTTTAATTATTGATGATTAATTGGAATTAAATAGATCAATTTCATTAAATCCAAAATTTCTAAATTTTACTTGATTTTCATACTTGTGTTTTGATGATTTCTGCTGTTTGTCTTATACATGTATACATTATAATAAGGTGTAGCCGTCTGTTCTCAGATTCAGATGATGCATGTTATCTCATGTTGTCTTTACTAGTGCATTACTGACTTGCAGATTGAGCCCAGCCTGATAAGTATGGACTGATCTTTAGATCATGATACACGGGCAAAATATTCAGTGAATGTGGATGGGCAAAATTCCCAGCAACTTTGGCAAACATTAATTTGCTGATTTTCCATTTTGTTTGGTCCATTTTGGGTCATTTTTTGCCACTCCCTTGTTTTCAGTGTGATACTGTTAGTGGTATAGGCAGGGAGTAATAAAAGTAAACGAAAATAAAGTCTGGACAAATAGAGATTCAAATGTTCCAGGCCATAAAAACCTTGTTCATCAGACAATCAAACAAGGTTAAGGAAACTACTGAGGGAATAGTTGACTGTGAGCATTGCCCATCAAGTTGCAAGTTGTGTCAGTATCATAAAATGCATCTTGAGACAGACACACAACTAATGCTGGATAATGAGTGTTACCCTGAAATCAGCCTTTTCCCCTGACTTTTTTATTTACCTTTTGAAAAGACACCTGAGGCACAAATGAAGTTAGTTGCAATAGGACTTCAAATGTAAATCATTCATATTACACTGTTACTGGCCAAGTGCAGTTCCTCAGAGTTAGATTACCAACTCTGCACATTCAACATTACAGAAAATACATTTCTGTGACCCATTTTTAACACTGCATATCCAGCATATCTGTGTTTCTCTCTTTTCCTGCCTGTTAGGATTGATTGACTTAACAACTGTATTAGCAAAGAGAAAATATACCTGTAAATATTTCTAATGAGCTTTAGACGTCTTGGAGTCAGTTTTGGTAGGTATGTAAATATGATTCACAGTATGTGTGCATTATTCTGTTCCATACCTGCATCTGCCCTCTATAACTGGTGTCGCTTGCTCCTTGCAGGGATTCAGTTTCGTCTCCCTACTTCCTGCAGCGTGGACCGCGCTCAGCCACCCCCAGGTACCAGGCTGTCTCCATCTCTTTTCCTTTCATCCATACTAGCACTTATCTATTGCAAACTACATTTCAGTTGCAGTCATACATCCATGGGTGTAGCAACAGGGGTCCAGCTATTTTTGTTTAAAAAAAAAAAAAGGAGGAGAAAAAAGAAAAGTAAATAAAAGAAAAGTGTAGCACAATCTCTTTCTGGTAAATACTGTGAATACAACAGTACAACTTCACTGTTTGAACATAAGCGTTTTTTTTAGTTGAAACAATTACTCAATTAAGTCGATAAGTGCATCTATGGAAAATTAACAATAATAATTTCAGTAATGTTTAAAGCAAAAATACGAAACGTGCGTTGGTATCAACTTCTAAAATACCAAGAAATTCTGCTTTTCTTTGTCAGGAAACTGAATATCTTTCGGACTGTTGGTCCTACAAAACAAGCAATTTGAATTTGTCATCTGGGATCTGGGAAATTATAATTTATTAATTAATCTTTTTTTTTTTTCATGTTACTTTTCATCTGTGCTTCTATTGCCTCCTTCTAATTAAAATGATCTGTTCTAAAAACCTATGGTGTAGATATTAAATACTCACCTCTTGCAGGGTTGAAAGGTGGCTCTGAGGAGTTTGTAGCTTGATCCTTTTGCAGAGCGGAAGGTGCAGGTATAACTAGCGTCAGATAACTTAACGTCAGTTAACTTCGTTCACAGTAAACGTTATGGATTCCGTGGTTAACGTTAACCGGTTCCACGGTGAAAAAAACTTATCAAGACGTCCATATAAACTTTTCAGACCACTTCAGCATCATTTACACTATTATGTCCGTCCTTAAACTCGGCATGTTCCAAACACTCGTAATTACAATAATACAAAATATGACAGTTAGTTAACTCTAGCTTAAAACCCATTAGCTTATCTTTGTCGTTGTTTCGGGTTTCAACGGTTTTAAAATGAAATATATCAATATATCAAATAAAGGTACATAAAAACCTGTCCAACCACGCCATCAGCTTTCTTCTGTTCATTCCTAAGCTCGGCATGTTCCAAACACTCGTATTTTCTACATTAATACAAAATATAACACCAGCTAAGTTTCCTTAGCTTTTTCTGCCACTTAATGGTAAGCCTTTTTTTTCCTAGGATGGCGAAGTGATGACCCACCCTACTCTGCCTCTGATTGGCCAGTACTCGTTGTTTGGGTTGGTTAGGTGTAGTCATAAGGAGTGATATTGGTTAGGATTTGGGTGAGAATATCAGGGTAAGCCAATCAGAGGCATAGTAGAGCGGGCCATCACTTCACGCCATCCTAGGGAAATAAAAGCCTTGTTTCTGGTTTCAACGGTTCAATAGTGAAATATGTCAATGTATCCAAAAAACTTGTCTAACCACACCAACAGCATTTTTCTGCTCATACCTAAGCTTGGTACGTTCCAAACATGTAATTTCTACAAAATTAAAAGATTGTTACAGAGTCTGTTTGCGGCTACAGTGCCATGATATGCGTCGTTTTGGTGTATGCAAAGCAACTGCATGCTAGCTTGACGTTGGTCGCGCGGACTACTAGAGCGCCAGAAGTAGCGTTGAAGAGACCAGCAGACCACTCACAAACGGAAGCAGTGTATTTAGCTTATTTTGACATATGTTGGTGAAAATGTATGTATTTGAAACATAAGGAGTATATGAAAGGTGAGAGAGAAGAGGTAAATTCTGCTGCCGGAGTGGTTTGAGACGTTTATAGGGACGATTTGTTATTTCCACCGTTTAAGTCCAGCAACTGCAGTGATGAACTAAATATAACTAAGTTTTCGCTGAACTATTCATTTAATCAACCTGGGTGTGGAATTCAGTCTATAATCCACTTAAATACAAAGCTTGATAAGCACTGCCCTTCCGAAGTATTTAACATTTAATTTCAGGTTTTAATACCTTTTTTTTTTTTTTTTTTTTTTTTTTTAGAAATGTTCACAAAAGTACACTTAAATGCTGTAGAGCTGCTGTTAAGTATTTATTTTTCGATTAATTGAATCAATTTGGTACAAAATGTCTGAAAATAGCTAAAAGTAGCCCATCACAAGTTTCCAAAGGTGACATCTTCAAATTCCTTGTTTTGTCCAACCAACAGTGCAAAACTCAAACATATTCAGTGTACAATGATATAAAACAATGGAAACAATTTAAAACTCTGGATTGAAAGAATGGTAGACATTTGAGCTTGATACATAACTTAAATGATTATCAAAGTAGGCTAGTTGTCAATTTATTTTGTTGAATGACCAATCGATTTATCAACTAACTGTTTCAGCCATATTGCACTGCTCCCCAGCCGTTCTTATTGGCCTTGTGTCATGCCCACTTTGATTCATCATGGAAGTTGCTTAAGAAAGTTTAGATGGCAACAGGAAGCAACCAGACTGCATAGTTGGTGAAGAGAGGGATTACATGAGTATAAAATGTAGATTTGTTATTTTGTGTTTTGATGCTGGAACATGTCCCTGCTTCTGAGCTGCAGGGGACTCATGATGTGTTAAAAACTCCTGTTGTGCAGAACTACCAGGATCCTCACTGTTTACTGGTCTTACCACAAATACATCTAAGCAGAGAAGCAGGCACATTTTAATAGCATGACATTCAGGTCCATTTAGTCTTGGCTGCACCTCCAGCGTGTGGGTCTGTTTACTTAACAGTGCAGCAGTGCTTAGCCAAACAATCACATTCAAACATAGCCAGGCATAACTGACTATACAAAGGACAGGATGCTTTCCTGGATCACATTAACCAAACTTTTAGCTGAAGCTGTAGTATTTTTTAAAAAAGCTGCTGTAGCTCTGAAAATGATTAGTCTATATAAACACTTTTCCTCAATATGCCTATTCGATATCTACTCAGTTAATGTGTTTGAGGGCTCCTAGTATATGTTGAAAATTATGTAGCATTTCAGTTAAACTGTGGGTTGATCTTACATGTAGGTGGAGAGAGCAGGAACTTTTCAAGTTGAGGAAAAGTAAGACCTCCCACACAAAAGGCGACAGGTCTTGAATCTTGATTATTATTGAGGCTTAACAGTCAGTGCAGATATTGGATTTTCTCCCTCTTTTACATCTGAATTCTATGTCTGTGTGATTTGTTTATATGCAAAATGTTAAGTCTTGAAAGAGGAAATTGAACTTTGATCCTGAGGAAGTGATGCTATTTACCATTTTAAGGCTTTAGGTTGTTCTTTCCTTGTTGTTAATGAGTCACACCACCTTCAGGGCAGTTATTGTTCTGAAATATGGCTCGATAACTTGCATGGAGACAGACATGTAAACACTAGGCCTTATGGTGTTGTTTGAATAGTGTTTTGGTTATTTGGGAGAGATTTTTTTTGCGTGGACTAACAAGATTTTTACTGCCCTTTAACAGAAAATAACCATAATATCTGAAAGCAGGTTTTGATCGGACCGATGGTAGGTGTCACTGACTCACCTGTTACCTCACCAAGTGCTAAGATGTCTGACTTTTAAAAAGCTATTCTCCACCTTGTTCTCTGTTTTCCAAATTCAAATTGGAAGCTTAAAACACTCCTCTGTCCATGCCTTATATAGGACACTTGTGTAGGAGAAAATAAGACGTTTGCAGAGGTTTTCTTAGTCAACACAGTCACATCTTTGTCATATCTTTGTCACATAGTACTTGGCAGCTGCCCACTTCAGTTTGACATTAGTATCAGTATGTACTGTTAGATAATTTAATCTATAACACTGCAAAATATTTACTTATTTAATCATATGTTTTGTATGTAAAAGGATCCGCAAAGTAACTAACTGCAGCTGTCATACTTGTAGTTTAGTGAAATAATGAAATAATAAGGAAATGACATTGGCAATGTCCTTAACATAAATAAAAAAACACTCTTAAATAACTGTACAAGAAAGAGAAAAAGTTTGAGCAATTTTCAAAGCTTAATCCTTCAACTAAATTGAGTATTTCCTACTGTAGATAGATGTTTAAGTGCATGATATAAAGTCTATAGGAGGACATCTGCTGTCCAGTCAATGTTATTGCAATTTATAGTGATTTTTCTTTTCTTCTTTTCATACTGAGTAGGGCAGTTCTCTGAGAAGCCTATTATGTGGTGACATGACAGCTCAGGAGAAGCCAGCAAATTAAATGTCTTCATTAAACAACATTAACCTAAGCAAATAATTGTCTAATTATTCCCAGAACATAAATGTAGGCGTTCAAGACAACAAATGTTTCCAAATGTCAGCTCATTCAGGCAACCATCAAGCATACTGTATCAATGAAAGGGGGTTATGTGACACTTATTAGTTACCAACATATATGAAGTGCAATTTCTGCTCCCAAGAGTGTTCAGGACCCTTTCTGTAGCGCCACCATCAGGCCAAGCTTGTAATTTTCAAATGATTGCATCTTGATTAGAAGACCCAATAACACAAATCAGATTTATTCAGTTTCCTGGTCATTTATTCCTGCTTTCCAAAATGTAGACAATCTAGTTGGCCTATATTGATACCAAAGTAAAGAGGATGATAGATTTTGTAATTAGTTTAGGTATTATCTAAAAGATTTAATTTCTCTAAAGTTTACCAGAATCACAATTCATTACTTTCTTCTTTACTTGACAACCAGGGGAAGCAACTCTACCATACTTACAAAATATAGGTATTACTAAGTATTAATACTGTATTATAAATATAAATGTGAATGTGGTACCAGAAAGGATGACGTCTTTAATTAGAATGTCAATTTACAGAAGGAAAAAAAGGAGGTTGATGTTACACAAATATGAAAAGGATTATGTGGCATTTAGAGTTTAACCTCTTGTCTAATATCATTTTAATTTAAAACAAGTCATCAGTTTTACGATCGTCAGAAAAAATTCATTTGTTATTTGTTAGATTATTAGTAAAAACCGATAAAAGAGCATGTTTCTAAAAAAGACGTGTAACAAAGTTTATGTGTGACATGAAAATATGTTAATAATTTCCAAGAAGAATAATTTTCATGTACTGTAACACTGTTATTGGCAAACTAATGCAAGACAACAGAGAAACAGAGATTCTGTCTTTAGGGACATGCTCAACATTTAGCTGGCACCAAGGAATCTGTTAACATTTTCAGTTTTGAATGTAAGTCAGATGGGTAAAATATGTAAAAATAGAATGTGTTGCGTACTGCCTGAGTCACTGTGCTCTTTTTATTTTGGTATCCACCCACTGTGTCTTGCAGAACTGCAGCCCCTTCAAGTTGGAAGGAAGTCAAGTCTATGACCAGATTTAGCTTAACAGAGTTCCCTGTGGTTTCTTGTTTCTCATTGCACTTAATTACCTGTAATCCAAAGTGGTTTGTGTTTGTGTGTGTGTATGTGTGTGTGGTCCAGGTATTCCTCATGTTGTGGGGACGTAAATCTGTTTACACAGTTATGTTGAGCCTCCCTTATGGGAACATTTTAGGGTGAAGACTTGGTTTAAAGTTAAGGTTGGTTTAGGGTTATGTTAAGGTTAGGGTTAGGCATGTGGTGGTTATGGTGGAGGTTAGGATAAGTCTCCAGGAAATGAATGTAAGTCAATCTAATGTGTTCCTCCGAAGTGACACAAATATGACTGTGTGTGTGTGTGTGTGTGCGTGCGTGCTGTGATTGGTGCTGTTCCTGCACCTGTTCACATTAATATTAATATGTGTGTTTGTGGGCAAATCACAACAATCTTGCTGTATTAAGTAATGCATTCAGTAGTCTGACTCCATTGATTCATATAAATTAATGGATGAATGGGTGACAGAATGGGAGGCATCAAGCGGATGACTGGAGCAACTGTCATAAGCACTGCAGGGGTGAATGACTGAATGCTCAGAACGGCCATTATGGTGCTGTCTTAACATAGCTCACATTTGTAAAGAAAGTTTGAGCTATGATTCATTCCTCTCTGTGATTCATGCTGATTCACTTTGTACTGGAGGTTAAATCTTTTATTCAATCCAGAAAACCTAAGCTTATCATTCGGAATAAACTCATGGATATTCACTCTTATGTTGGACATTTGCTATTATGCTTAAAATAGGAAAGAACATAAACTGTTTTTGTTTGCCAGATTTGGCCAAAAGAATAAATGAATGGAGCAAACTTACTTTCTGTACTGCAATATCTTAGAACAGAGATATTTTAATTACTCATAAATTCAGACAGACTTGAGTCCCGTAACTGGTTTAAACTGACAAGTAGCACTGGCTTTATGAGACATTAATAGCATCTTAAAAAAACAGTATAATTCATTCAGTCAGGTTTTTTCAAAAATAAGTCTCACATTTGTCAAAGTAATGTCTGCAAATGGATCCACGGTGTCTGCACTCATTGGCTTAAAGGAACATTAGTATCCAGTTTTGAAATATGAGCTTTGCTTATGGTTACTCCCACAATTTAGGAGGCATTGATAATTTGATACTTAAAAAAACAGACAAGATGTAGCGAGTTATATATATCTTTATAGGACTTATTTACTTTATATGACTAATTTAATTCACTAGAATGCCATTATCTTTTCAATTATGTAAAAATTAATGAAAATTATTTTAAATTTGTATGCTGAACAACATGTTGACAACATTTTATCCAGTGAAGTTGGTACATTTTAAAACTGCTGTGAGGTACATCTGGATGGATCACCGTCAGATTCGCATTTGCACTTGAATGTGCAAATCTTTCCCATAATCCTTCACTGCACTTCCCCAATAACCAGAGTTATGTTACAAAGCTGCTTTTGCTTTTCACCTTACTGACATTTCCTTTGCTTTAAGTGCTTAAGTGCCCCAGTGCCTAATCTCCCATCATGCTATGACACTCTTCTATCACACGCTGTGTGATACTGGTCGACTGCAGCACTTGGCCCTCGTCAGCTTTTGGCCACATTTTTCATTCTCACGTTTTTGATTTATCCTCTACCCTTGTCTTGCCTTGTCCTCGTCCTCTCATCCTGCTTGTGCTATCCAGCGGTATCATATCCTCCCAGTTACAAGAAGACTCCACCTCCTGTGCCCCCGCGCACCACCACCAAGCCTCTTATCTCTGTAACAGCCCAGAGCAGTACAGAGTCCACCCAAGATGCCTACCAGGAGGGCAGACATCCACGGGGTGGTCTGTGGACCACGGATAGCCTCGGCCGTCCCATCTACAGCTCCACAGACAGCCTGGACAGCACCAAGGCAGTTACCATGGCCATGGAATCAGCAGCAGGCAAGAGGCTTGCGTCTTTGGGCAGCCACACCTCCGTCCAGACATGTGACAAAGCAGTGCTGGTGTCCAAAGCCGAGGAGTACCTCAAAACCCCACGTTCCTCTATTGGGATACAGGTAAGAACATAACTGACCACGTCACTCACTGCTGCTCTCTTTTTAGTTACCACATTCTCATACTAATTACACCAATCTCATCTGTCTTCTTCTATCCTGTGCTGGCTGAAAGGATAATTCCCCCTTTTCCCATTTTAATAATCAGATTAATATGTATAAGAGCTGTCTAGTAAAATCCAGTCACAGTAAAACCATCTTCCAGGTTTCACAGGAAAATCACTTTTAATCAGTCAAATACACTTTTTTATCATCAAAGAAGGAGAACACTACAGGGAAAATGTTTAATGTAGGCAGTTGTTTCAATTGTTTTTGTTCATTACATGACAAGAGGACTACGTTTCCCTACTTATTTCCACATCTCCAGGCATACAGAATTAAAAATTAACCGGTGATACAGCCGCAAATGTGCAAATTAGTTAATCTTGTCATTTTTTTCGTGGTGTGTGTTACAAATTCCCACATTTACAGTACCAATCTGTTTGAAGTACTCGACAAGGTTTTGGAGTCTTGTTGACCTTTTCTGCATGTCACAATGTACAATTACCTGGACAAGGCTTATTCAAAGAGACCTGTTCCAATTTGAATCCCTGCTTAGGGCAGCAGTGGAAAAGAGTAATTTAGGACCTCTATTTCTGCCTTTGATCCAGTTGGTGATCTGGATGCTTTGCTGCTTACATTTTTCTTCACCATTACCTGAGACAGCTGATAACAAAGTCCCCATCATATTACTGTCCAAAATAAATAGCTCTGCCATAAGATAAGGAGGTGTTAAGCTTTTTGTGCTATCGTCCGACTAACTTGAGGGCAAGTTTTCTCAGTTGTTAGCTCCAACTTTGGGCTGCCTGTGTGGACCATGTTAGTCCTGAATGTTGCCCACAGAAATGAATCCCTTGGGCAACTGAGTCAAATTCAGGAAAATGTGCCCAGTTGTTTACAGTTGACACTGTGCCAGCTGTAAACCTGATTTCCACCAAGCTGAAGAAGATCACCAACTTTGTAGAACTCTCAAATAAGCTATTGTTTCCTTTGTTTCAAAATCCTGCAATAAGGTTAGAATCTTATTCACCATTCTGTATCTTTATTACAGACCAGTCTTGTCTGACTTCTTACAATTTTAGGCTCCAGGCAAGATCTGTATTGGATTTATTATTTTTTTTCTAAGGATGGGCGGGGACTAGCAAGTCATTCTCTGCCTGTAAGCCTCTCCTCTAGTCTTTGTTTAGATACCTGTAGCTTAACCCATGCTTTTATGAAATAGTCTGTAAATAAAGAGCAGATGCTTGGAATTGGAAAGGACCCCCCCCCCCCCCCCCCCCGTCAAAACCAGCACATCCACCAATCATGTTGCTAGCTGAAAGACAAAAATGGAAACTTGAATCCTGTGTGATAGGTGAGAAACTTCTATAATTTCTATAATTCTGTACATTTCAGTTGTGAATGGTGAGTTCTGCTATCTGTACTTACCAGGTGGAAACTGTGACAGACTCTGAGACTGAAAGTAAAGGCCTTCCTCAGTTCCATTCAATAGGTATCCAGGTGGAGGATCGAAAACGGTATGTGGCACAAACAGAGGAAGCACAGTGTCCATAACCCATGTTTTCAAATTTGTTTTTGCTTTATTCTTATGTATGTTTTCCTTTTTCAGTCTTTTTCAAGCCTAGAATTGTTCTCAAGTTTGTACATCAACATTGTCATTGTCACTTACACATTTTTAGGCATGGGAGGTTCAAGCGCTCCAACAGCGTGACCACTGCAGTGCAAGCAGACATGGAGTTGGAGGGCTTTCCCTCCATGGAAGACAAGGGCCTGCAGTTCGGTGGCGGCTTTGGTCGCCACTCTGAGCCCAGCACGCCCACGCAATATGGGGCCATCCGTACGGTGCGCACACAGGGCCTGTTCAGTTACAGGGAGGACTACCGGCCGTCCAGCGGGCCCTCAAGCCCGCAGCCTGAACCCTGGCTGGTTGAACCCAGCCTGGAGAGCACCGAGACAGGCCGTGTGTCCCCCCTTCGCAGGGATGGCAGCTGGTTTATGCAGCTCCTTCACAATGAAACCAAGCGGCTGGAAGGATGGTGCAAAGAGATGGAGAGAGAGGCAGAGGAGCATGACCTGTCGGAGGAGAGTGAGTGTCTACGTTTATTGTCTGATGCCAATGCTTTAAGGATATGTGGCACAAAACTGATGCATTATAAGATTTTTTTCTGCAGTATGTATACAGTAACTGTATATTCACATTACTAGAATTTAACTGAATTGGTAGTGAAACACGTGTTTTTTTTAGGAATATATACCTTTTAGATCAAAATGTAGATAGAAATCTTGGCAATCAGAGCAGCCAGAATAAGTCTTTTACCTTCACTTGGAGCCCAAGTGAACATTCACAGTATTAGCTGTCATGTTGACTATGAAAACACTGAATCATGAAAGATATTTTGTGAGCAGATTGGATCTTTGTGAAGGACTGAAAGACATTGTTCAACATGTTGGCCTTTGCCAAGCTGTCAGTGATAAAACCAGAATCTCTCTCTCTCTCTCTCTCTCTCTCTCTCTCTCTCTGTGTTTGGCAGTCCTAGGAAAAATCCGGAGTGCAGTGGGAAGTGCTCAGCTCCTAATGTCTCAAAAGTTTCAGCAGTTTTACTGGCTTTGTCAGCAGAATCTGGTGAGTGATCAGTAACAAACCAACCTGTCGTAGGTGGTTATGATCAAAAACACTGCATAGGCTTACATGGTGTTAATGTGTTACCTAGAAGTATTACAATGGATCACGGGTAAACTTGTTGATGGCCTTCTCTTTATCTGAGCTTTGAAAAGATGCTCGGCCTGACGCTGCACTTGTTCGCCTTCCAGAAATAGACCACAGAGATCGATAGCGAAACAGTCCCTCTGCCGCTATTGACCCCACAGTAAACCAAAGGGGAATTCCAATTGGAAGCAGCACCTGTGTTGAGGCTATCCATTAATGCACAGAGGCAGCAGTTTGAATGGGATCTCAGAGTTTGAATAATGGACTGCCACACTGTCTCACTGTTTAGCCCTCATGTCACGTCGACTGGAAATTTATACCTTTTCTAATGCTAAGTACTCACAGAGTCAGCATATATCAGGAAAAGGTAGTGTCATAAGTGGGGATGTTTGTGGAGATACAGTAGAGAGAGACAGTGAAAGAGACAGGCAGGTACTTAATCACACCTTTCTAAAGCGTAGCAAATTTTTTAAATGAAATGCAAAACCTTGTGGAGGTGGTTGAAATGTGCCTGCCTGTTCTCTCACTGCCTTTATGTTGGTTTTTTTTTTGTGCTTTTGTGTGTATGTCTTAACTCAGAGTGTTGCTCTTTTTTGGATGGTTTTGGGGCGCACACGCTCCCTCTCTCCACAAAGATAATAGGATGATGAATTAAGTCGAACATCGGTAGTGACAAGCCTTAGATTGCCCTGAGCTTTCAGACGTGTTTGAAGAGAACGACTCCCTGTTGGACAGAGGGAGAACTGCATGATGTCTAAAAATAGCTCTGAAGGTGCTTTAAAGTTTGACTTGACTGACCTTTTCTTGGTCTGACTTCTGACTTCTGACTTCTCACACTCATTATGTGTTTGTCGTCTGTGGTAATGAGTACATGAGTGTGTGAGTTGCGCTTTGCACTTCACACAACATCAGTAACTTGATAGGTAGAGTATCATGAACAGCAATGAGAACCGAAATTGCTTGTCATTTAAATTTCACAGAATAGTGATAATATGGCAAAATGGAATTAGAATTCAATTATAGCCTAAAATGTACAAGTTTTCTGTATATGTGATGTTTGATTTGTCTCCTTTACTCACCTGTCATTCTCCAATTTAGAGCAGCAACGATTAGTCGATTATTTGATTAGTTGCCAACTATTAAACTAATCTCCAACTATTTTGATGGTCTATTAATCATTTTGAGTCATTTTTAAGAAGAAAATTGCCAAATTCCGTGATTTCAGCCTCTCAAATGTGAATATTTTCTGGTTTCTTTTGTCCTCTGTGACTGTTAACTGGATATCTTTGGGTTATTGGGGATATCACCCTGGGCTTTGGGAAACAGTGATCAACAATTTTCACACTTTTCTGACGTTTTCTGGACCAAACAACCAAACCATTAATTGAGAAAATAATTGACAGATTAATAGATAATGAAAAGAATCGTTAGTTTCAGCCCTACCCCACGGCATATGATCATAAAAATGTGTTTTGTATTAAACTGTTGATCCAGCACACATTCAACTAACTCTGCTATTATTTAAAAAAGGTAATTTAAGGAAGTTGAAGGATGGACCCAGAGAACTTTCTCATGTTAGTTGAGGTTATGAAGCAGTGTTGGTGTTGTACTGCCACACAGTGGGGGAAAGGGTGAGGTGAAAATGTGGCTAAGCATACCAGCAGCAATATTTAATATTTAACAATAAAGTAGTTTTAAAGACTTGCTTGGTAATTTTAGTCAAATATTTCTTTCTATTTTTCATATATTTAAACAAATATTTGTCACATTGCTGCAGTTTCAGAACAAGTAATACAAATCTGGAATTCTTTACTAGTACTGTTAGTGTTTAAATGTTTAGTAATCCTGCACATAACAAAAATGGGAAATCATCATTCAAAACCCCCCACTACATTTTTGTTCTTCACCTACTCACCCACCGCTTCTCCAGGACCCCAGTGCCATGCCCAGACCCACATCTCAGGACCTGGCTGGATTCTGGGACCTCTTGCAGCTTTCCATCGATGACGTCACTGCCAAGTTTGATGAGCTGCAGCAGATCAAGAGCAACCAGTGGCAGCTGGTGGAGAGCCCAGAGAAGAAGGTAAAAACTGTTTTTTTAGGGTTCTACACACTCATAATAATTAGTCTTAATGGTCTCCAGATGAACTTGTTCAGCTTTGGAGGAAACAGCATTTGCCTTCCTCTTTTAGGCTTGTGACCAGCAGGAGGTTGTTCATTCTTATCATAAAACTGCAGGGACAATATAAAAAGGCAATATCGGTTCAGCTCAGGCAGCTAGTAGCATCTCCTAAAGTGCTTGTTTTTCCATTAAAATCATTGGATGTTATAATAAGTCAATAAGTTGTTCTGTCTGTCTGATCCACATTGTCATAGCAGCCTTATATCTGTGGAAATGGGAGACAAAGTTATGCCACCAGCATCTACTGATGTCAAACCAGTTCTACAAATGAAAATTCATACAAACAGTATGATTTTGAGATTTCCTGTTGTCAGGCTCAACTAATGGATGAGAAAAACATGTAATTGTCACTAATACACTGTTGACCAGCATTTGAACTCATAGAGCACTTAAACTACCATTGTATTGACTGAATTTAAGTACATAGTCGTAACTGTCCTACTTGGCTGTGAATATGATTTCATAGAGTTTGGACAGAGAAATGGGCAGATACACAGTACGTTTATGAAAGTCCAGTCAATTTAACCTCTTTATTTTTTATAGCATTTCTTAAAACAGATTTTGAAGTACATCACAGTACAAAATGAAAATAAAAACATGATTAGATTATTGACAGATGACAATACACAATTAATCAAAAGATAAAGCACATATATATAACATTTAGGATCTTAAACTATCCAGTTAAATCGCCCATATCCAGCAGCTTAAATGAAAGCACATTTCTACGAGCGGTGCTTGTGGATGAACGAGCTGCAGTTATAAAAAGAACATTTAGATGATAATGTGTTTTTTAGAGATAGAGAAGATCCTTCGGGGCACTCGGATAATTATCTTCATGCTACAGTTGTAGTTCGTGAGGGAGTTTTTTTTTTTTTACCTCCAGCAGTTAATACGCATATTGCAAGCTCCATGAAGCTAAGCCCGAACAATGACACAGATGCTCAGTATTTGGCTTTTCTCCTTCAAGGCAGGCTTACTTTTATACCAGTAGAAAAGCTTATTCTGTATTAAAAAGTTATTGTATATCAGTGTGTTCAGATTTGTAGATTTTAGCCATTTCTATCTTCAGGTGACCTGCATCTCCACAAGCTTTAATACCATGATACACATATGTTCTAGTGATTGTAAGAGTCTGTATATTAGAGGCTTACAGACAAATTTAGATGAATCCATACACTCTATAGTGAATAAAACTCCCCTGAACATTTAATTTAATCTGTACTCATTCATCATTTATCAGTTTAGTTATGAAATGTAACCACTATGGCAGTGTTTCATCTGCTGGTTAATATTATACCTCATGCACTGAGCTGAATAAATAGTCTCTCTTGTTTTTCCATAATTAGGTAATATAAAACCTCAAAATAAAATAAAGCAACATAAAATTAATTACCAGAATGAAAATATATTGCTTTGATTGTCTAGATTTACCAGTTAATTTACAGTATATTCTGTTATGATAAAGGGCTTTTTATTATCTGGCCCATATCCACTAATAAACATTTTGAGTTAAACTGTTTTGTTAGTATTTTTCTCCTGTGGATCAACTTGTTCTGTGGGATATATTGCTTTAATAATAAGTCCTGCAATTGTTAACCTTGTTTAATCTGTATCCCTAGGAGCGGAAGTGGCCACCTCCTCTGCCAAAGAGGCCGGCCAAAGGGCGTGGTGGCGTGACACGGGAGCGCTCTCTGGACCTTCAGGACCGCCAGCGACAGGAAGCCCGCAGACGCCTCATGGCTGCCAAACGAGCAGCTTCTTTCAGACAGAACTCAGCCACAGAGAGGGCAGACAGCATCGAGATCTACATCCCAGAGGCCCAGACACGGCTTTGAGGTCCACGGATTTATCCTCAGCTCCTCTTGTCCACCTCCACCCAACACCAGCTCGTGGCGTCACATCCAGGCCTCCTCCTGCTGTCATCATTTGTCACTATTCGTCCCACTTTGTCATCTGTTGCCATTCTCTGGGTTGTCCCTACTGAAGCTACACTAGGCCAGATTTCAGCTGAGAGTGCATCCCTCATATGAGCCCAAATGACAGTGTGGCACTGCCATAGGGAAGTCTTCCCTGAGTGAGAAGCTCTACATTCACCAACTTTAATTCTTGAGTCAGGGGTGGTTGCTTCTTTACCCACAAGTGGTAAGTGATAAATTAGAAATTTAGAGTGAAGCCCAAACTGTCTCCAAAACAGCAAAAACTGGACACACCAGCGTTAGACCTTCTGCCTCTTTTCCCTGGCGTAATTTATGGGTGTTAAAGGTCAAAAAGTGTGAAGTTTCCTAGTGTAGCTTTACGCCCACAGTGGACTTTTTGCCACAGGTTCTGCGCCATGAGAATGAGCTGCTATTCCCCCAAATAAACATTTCACTTGGGATTAATTTGAGCAAAATTAATTCAAGTTAGTAGTTTTTTTTTCATCATTGCCATTACTGTTAAAACTCTAGTCGTCTCCATTGTTGCCATTGCCCCACTGTGAGTAAAGGTAATGCTATACTTGCCACATTCAAAGGGAAACACAAAGTGCAACTTTTCTAAAACGTCTCTCACCAGCAACAATGGTCTTGGGCTAAAGCATCCTGTGTTAAGGCACAGTGGCAGCACAGATTGGTTTTCCCCACAGAAATGTATCTTAGCAAGTTAGGAAATCCTCTGAAAAATATAAGGATAGTAAGAAATGTTTGACAGCATGTCTGAAGTGGTGCACAACTGTACTCCATACTATCTTTCTACCTACAGTAAACCTGCATCATCTGTCCATTTTTAACCAGGCATGCTGCAGCTGTTGACCAGTGTTGCTGACCGAGATCGGGAAAATATCGTTACAAATCCCAAACCATCATTTCAACATTTATTCATTTTCATTCATATACTACCATCCCTCTTAGGACTACACACTTTTAAGATATGTATGTTATCTGCTGCTGGATACATTTCCATTGCAGAACAAATATGAATTATTAACAAAAGACAGTTTTGCGCAGCCTGGAAGAGGTGACTGTATCAAACAATGCATTTTGCACCTTATAATATTCATGTTTGTATTTCCAAGGGAAATGTAGTTTATGAAGCTCATGTGATAATGTTGCAGTTGAATTGCAAGGACAGAAATGGAAAATTTACTACCGAATTTCATGTTACTCTATATAGTAGGTCATATAAATTGCACCTTGTGTTGTTTTATTTTCATTCCTTTCTGGAGGCATTCAGGCCTCTCGTAATTAAAATATTGTGATTCTAACACTTTTAATTATACTTACAGTATCTATCATATGACCAACATCACAATCTACAGTATACATTTAGTATAAATAGTTAAAACAATTGTGGGTTGATTTGACAGTACATTTGTCTTGCTGATTAAGGGGTGTTTCTTAGCTAACAGGAACCATTTCTCATAACACACTGCATCCGACCTTTTGTTCCAAGTGGCGCATAATGAAAACACTTCTGTTGTTATTTTAATCTGCTCATGTAGTCTAGGAAAGACAGGTGCAAATGACACTTTAACAATATTCAGTTACTATAGTAAATGGTGCTGCTTTTTACTCTAAAACTGTTGTCCTTTACCCAGTCCTATGTGCACGCACACACACACTCAAGGACTTTTTAACAGAGATTTATTAATATGTGACTTGACTTGACCAGTGACTTGTGGTAGATTGTGACTTTAGAAAAGATCATCTTTGCAATGCTTTTGCTCTCAGTGATTTAAATGAGGAGAAGGTTTTATTATTCAACTTCCTTTCTCACATGCAAAGAAGTCAGAGATATTTATTTATCAAAGGGGAGAGATTACAGGCTTTGACATTCCACCAAACTTAAAGTAAAATATGCCCAACCTGAGCCAAGGGCATACTGCTATAGCTAGCTGAGCATACTGTCCATATTGTATACTACACCAACAATAGGCGCTTTCAGACCAAACAGTTCTGAGGACTCCCTGAGAGGAACTACCACTGGGGAGCTCCCCCGAGAACTACATACCTTCAAGGGCTTTTTTTCTGTTTGCATTTGCACCACCGATAGGAACGCTGAAGTGACATAAGCTGGCCCGTGGTTGGTATAGCAGCATCACTTCGGCGCAAGATACAACAATGACAAGATGGAGGATGTTGTGACTCAATAGAACCTGGACTTCATAGTTGGTCCATTTGTTTGTATTTTGTTCCATTTTTTTAAGGCTAACGTTAAGAGCTGTTGTTTACACGGATAACGTTTTAGCACAGGTTTTTAAAAATGGCGGCTGCCAATCACTGTACACTTACGTCACTCAAGGTTCCTCTTGTGCTGGGAGAGTACCTACCCTGAGGTAGGAGCTAAAAAAGTCCCTCAAGAACTACGATCGTTCCCAGTTCCTGCAGTGCAGACACAATAAAAAGGGGGTAGTTCCTCCAACGGTTCTTAGAACTATGAAAAAGTTCCTCCAGTCCGAAAGCGCCTAATGATTCCCAGACATTTGAAATACACACCCATCCATCCTCATTTGCCAATCTAACCCCTGCTAATTAAAACAAATGTTGACATAGGGCCACTATCATTATGCTGCAGTACAATTTTAAATGTTTCCCATTTTATAAATTAGAATGGCACTCAGTAGGGGAGAGCAGTCTGTGTACTGTAAATACTTGAGTGAGGCAGTGAGATGTACTTGTCGGGAAGGAATATACGATGGGCTTATTTTGCTTGCATTGAGGCTTTTATGTGTCTGACCAACAGTTGGAGTATTTTACTTTGTGACTTGTGTACATCAGTGCTAAATCTGAAACCCTTACCTTTACCAGACGGCCTTAACCAAAACACTCATGAATGTAGAGCCTCTAACGATGCAAAAAAAAAAGAAAAAAATACACCCCAGGAGATGCGCAGATGCTAAAAATCCAACTAAAATTGGACAGGAGACAAGTCGCTTCCAGACTTTTTATTTTATTTTTGTTAAACTAGATCTAGTTTTTTTTTTTTTTAAACTTTATTCTTTTTTTTAAATTTTCATTGGTTTTTAAGATGAAACATGAACAGAAACATAAATAATAGAAGACACCAAGCCAGGTCACCAAGAGGTAATTTCACACACTGACTACAGGTTTGCTGTATGTTAAAAGTTATTTCCCCAATGTTCAGAGGAATAACAGATGTGTGTGATATTACAGTGAAATATTGACACACACAATTGTATCTCTCAAAATAACTTTTCTTGTTTCATTGCATTTAAAATCTACACTTCCAGTAGAATTAATCCAAACAGGTTTGGGGAAATAATACAATAAATCCATTCAAATAAAATAAAAAGCAGCGCTGGCCAATTTATCTTTGTATTGGAATGGCAATTACCTAGATTTCTTTCATTCAGGTTTACATTAACGCAGTAGAAACCAGTTTACATTCATACACATTAGTAAATTTATTTACTTATTCCTAAGACTTATTCCAGTTTCCTCCAGTCAAACCTTTGTCTAGTTTGTCAGTTTATTTAAATGTATTACTTTAAGGATTTTATACCGCAGTATACAGTAAATTGGAGGCCTTGGAATTAAAGAGAAGAATAATTTGCCTGGAAAATCAAGTGCATTATATAATTACAGAAACTGATAAGATGGCAAGGGCTTAATTTGAAGTTCAATCATTTATTTAATTCACTTAAAAAATACAGTATCTCTTTCTATTAAGGGGCTTTACCTCCAACATTAACACACCAGTCACCACATTTCAAAGGATCCGACAGATGTTGGCTGATTCCACCTAATTACCCTCATTAAACAAGAACAAGCGTTTTTTAGAGTCATCCCAGCTTATTAAGCTGTTTCATCGTCAAGCTCTCTCTGAAGAGGAGGTTTGCATCATTTTCTTTTTCTATTTTCTTTTTTATCCTTCTTTTCTTCCAGAATTTGTCGTGAGGAACAAACCAACAATGTCCTCTTTTCCCAGTACAATTTCATTGAGCCTATATACAGTCTGTGGTGAGACCTTTTACACTATAGAGCTTTTCTCAAGTGAAAAATTTCACACTGTAGAGTCAGTCGAATTACTTTTCTTTCACAATTATTCTCTTTATCCGTTCTACAGTGCACCCTTCACAGAAAGTAACACATATAGTTTTTCTACAAAGTGAAATTTACCCTGTAACCTTCTGCTTCTCGCCTGTTCAGCTAGTTGCATTTGGGTATTTTGTGAGAAGTCTTCTTACCAAACCTCTTACTAGAAGTTGTTTGGGGGTTTTGTTTGCATGTGAAGTACCCATGCAATTTTAAAGGGAGCATCACCATTTATTAATGTGAAAATCTGACATAACTACTGTAACTAAGTCTAGTTGAACATGTTTACTGTAGGAACGATTCAAGACTGGCTTTACTGAACACCTTTACCCAAAAAAGGATTAAACCTAACAGATTTTGGTCCTGACTTCACTGGTGTTGGACAAGAACACATCTGTTTTTGTGGGCCATTTTTGTCATGCAATCCACAACTATCAGCATCATCTTTTGTCTAGATGGAGAATACTGTTAGCTTTGAAATATCCAAGTCCTCATTTATTTCACTTTTTGCACCCTTAGTTTTCCCCTCAGAGGGACTAATTACAGTTTTCTTGCATCATGACAACAGTTGATGGGCTACTTTAACAATCTAACTGCTCTTCCACCAGACTGAGAGTCATGCAAATCAAGTCTACGTACTTCCCGCAGACTGCATACTGTGATTCCATCATGTGTAGTACTTGACGATCTGGTACTCAGTAATATCAATCCAGGCTTTTCTAAAAAAAAAAAAAAAAAAAAGAAAGAAACTACCTATTCAAACAGAGCTTTTTGTCTTTTTGTAGCTTTTAATTCAGATTTTATGTTGCTAGGAATTTCCTTGCAGGTTGTTTGAATAGATTTTAGTTTTCCAACCAGTAGGCATGAGTAAAATCTATAAAAGTGAGGCTAATCCCCTAATTTATCTCTCCTGCTTTGGTTATCTAGTCATGCTCTAATTGAATGACTGAAACCAAGCTAGAGAGAGTAAACAGAAGAATACTGGTCTATCGTTGGCAGCCAACCTCACAGTCACTGGCTTAAATGAGAAAATGATGTCACTTCAGCTGTTTTTGCACCGATCTGCTATCAGTAAGGCTGATATCAGAAATTAAGATGTCCTCAGAAGTCACAGGGACACCGGTCGCTGCGTGTTATCTAGAGTTACAGTATGTGTGACATGAAATACACACACAATGACATCAGATTTATAGACATTCAGCAAATGTGTTTTTGTGGTATCATGTGGGGCTATTCTATAATCATGGTACCATTTTCTTGTTGTTGTATACTTTAGGATTACTCATCATTGGCGCACCATCTGTGATGAAACCCAAATATATTCCTTTTTGCGTCTGTGTCTGTTTATTCCCACCTTGCTATGAGGGGCTTAGGAGTTTGGCAACTATGTACATGACAAATCCTCAGGTGCCTTACAGTTTGATGCTCATAGAAATCTGTGAGTGAATGTTTTGGGTTGAGGTATGTGAAAGGACTGCAACACCTCTTAGAGTGCAGGTTTGTCCATAAAACCATTACAAAGGGCTGGAAACTGGGCTGGGTCAGACTGCAGAATTTAAAATGAATTTACATTTAACTGTAATAAACTTCAGCACAATACAGTTTAGAGGATATCAAAGGATGATTTGCTAACATCCTTTTTATAAATATTTGGTTCAGATCACATAATTCTGCTATGATTCACCATGATGCAGTTACATTTTTTCTGGTTTTCACAGCTGACATTTAACATAATTTAAAAACAAAGTGAATCGTAGAAAATTACTGGATATGACAGTGTGATTACATCACCTCAGAGTGCATGTCACAAATAATTTATCTGAAGGTCTTTCTCTACTTTTCCTCCGAGCTGTGATATTGTAATCTTGTGATGTTTTTTTTTTGCCTTTTTTTTGGCATCTACATCTACAGAATCTGGAGACTGACAAAACTTGACCAGCCAAAAAGTGCAATAGTGTTTCATACAACGACAGGCAGGCTCACCTACAGCTATTTACCTCATGGTTAAGTGTTTTCTCAAACATGGTATAGGAGTAGTTGTAATCTCCGCAGGAACACTTTGTCATGCCTGTGTGTACTATGCAGCAGTACTTCTGCGGGGCTGCAGGGCTTGCAGGCCCCGCTGCAGATCACCTTTCATTTACAGAGCACTGGAAGCGCGCCATCCATCGTGCTTTACACTACAGGAGCAAAAACGTGTGCTGTCATTCTCATTGAGTACATGCCACAGCAACACTGATGTATTCAGATATATGGTTCATCCACAATCACTTAGTTACTTTATGCTGATTTAAAAAATATATAGAGAGAATAAAGAAAAAGTCAGCTTTCAGTAATAAAAGTTCCTTTTCCAGGGTCAGTTTTTCCCTGTTTAGTCACTACTCAAGACATCGGTTTATGCTTTGTACAACACAGTTTGCAGCACCAATTTTTTGGAGTAACATCGATTAATAGTTGTCCTCGAGATTAACCTCAGAGAAGTCTGTATAGGTGCTCAATCAATCAACTTCTCTCCTTGTACTTTTCCTAAATTTGCTTTTTTTGTTTTTTTATTTGTTTATTCTGACAATCAGCACACAACAAAAGCATCAAATACATACACACATACACAGAGACGCACGCACTCATCGTATATCCTCAAGACAGAGCCCTGAGTTTCCTATATACATATCTTGAGGATCTCTTTACAGTCTTCTTGATTGAGACTCCATTAAATTCTTCATTGGAAGCTTTTCTCCTTGTTTCTGATACAGTTGCACTGCAAAGATGTCTTTCTATTGCTTGCTCCCTCTTCTCATAAATCATGTGACTTTTGAGTTTTGACTGTTTGTCACAAGCCGAACATCAGTCGTTATCAAAGATGTGACAGTTGCGTGAGTTTTTATTTACCATATTTGATGTTGTGCTTTCATAAACAGTGGGCTTTACGACAGTGTATCTGCTCTGCTAGCAATAACCTTAATTTAGATGGTTGACTTGTCTGACAAACCTAAATCTGAGGGCTGTTACAGCACTGTTGAGGTTGTTGTTGAGCTGCTTAAGGAAATAGTTTGACATTTTGTAAAAAACACAGATTGCTTTCTTGCCAAGAAGAGTTTGATAAATTGATTGATACCACACTAATATCTGTCAGTTAAATATGAATAGCTTAGCCATAGCATAAAGAATGGAAGCATTGAGGCACTATTAAAGCTCATTAAATAATAACATGTTATATCTTGTTTTTGTAACCCGTACAAAAAGTGTACAGTTGTGATTTTATGGTGGTTTTTGTAACATTTGGACAAAGCCAGGATAGCCCCGCCTTATTTTTTTCCCACCCGCAGTCTGTGAAGACCTGCCCTACTCTGCCTCTGACTGGCTGGTACTCATTGCCTTCGTTGGTTAGGTTGGTCAGGTTTAGGGCATCAGACATGGGGTGGTTGAGGTTAGGGTAAAAATATCAGGGTCAGAGCCAATCAGAGGCAGAGTAGGGGCGGGTCTTCACTGAAAGCGGGTAGGGAAAAAAATTAGCCACAATCTTTATGCTAAGCTAAGCTAACTCCGTCCCCTCTAAATGATAAATTCCTATGAATTACCTTTTCTGTCAACATAATGAGAAAATGTTGTTAATTAACAACTGAACGTATGAGTAAAATATTTCTTGACAGCTTATTTCATTTGTTTTATGGCAGACTGCCCCGATCTTGCAGTACAATATCTGCCAGTAGTAACTACAACATTATTAAACTTCTTCATTGTTACGTTTGGGCACTGGTTGTCTGGTTAAGGTTAGGGAAAGATCATGGTCTAGCTTGTTTTAATACAGAAAAGTCTGCATATGACTTGAAGGATGAAACACAACCAAAATCATGATCTTTCACTAATCATAACTAGAGGGTCAACATCCTGTGTTTTGTATGCTTACAAACAAACATGCGAGTGGTATTTATCTTCTCATCTTACTCTTGGACAGAAGCTAACAAGCGTAATTCCTAAAATGTCAAACTATTCCTATAAACAGGTGAAAGTGTTGCTTGGGTCGTGTTAGACGAGAACTTTTTAAGGATGTAGATGCTTACATGTAAATTTTTCTCATACTTTCTGTAAGTTCTCTTATTCTGGTTAATTTTTTTTTAAAATTTTTATTGTGACCTCAGCACCCATCTACAGTATTATCAGCCTGTCACATTAAGTGATGAAGAATACACCACAGCTTGTTAACAGTCACAACTAAACAGGCATATTATGTCCACATTTGTATTCTTTGCATCGTGTAACTGAGGGGAGAAGTATTTCTATATGTGTGCTGTTGTTTCTGTTCCAGTGTTTTATGAGGGGAGAGAGCAGTCACAATTTCGTTTGCCTTTGGTGGAGAAGTGTCTTGTGTTGTGGCTGTGGGTAGAAATAACAAAAGGCTTCTTATGGATTTTGGAATGTGACATGAGAAAAATTTGATAGCATAAAAGGTTTGTGGTTAGCTTAAAACTATTTTGAATTGTTATATATATCAATAATGAGGATAAATATAATGCCAAATATTCAGTATTTGTACAGAAATATACATATATAAATATATAATATATGCCTAATTTAAATGGAACTATTTTCCGCTCTTGACCATGTTTCTGTTGTTTAATGTTCCTTTGTCAACATTATTTTATAAGATCTTCAGATAGCATGCAGGATAGTGAAAATGAATGTATTATTTAGTGTTTCATTGCTGTTCAATATTACAGCATTCTACAAATCAGTTTGTGTTTGTAAGATTAATTTAAGCTGAGTATTTCATTTCTAGATTTGTTTATCTATAATGAACTGTAAACTTTCTTTTCTAAATGCAAGGTTTTGAAATTGTTTCAACAATTATATAATTTTATTATTATTTTTTCCTGCTTTATCAATGTGGTTCAGTATATTTTGCCTCTTCTAAGTACTGCTATCAACCATCTGTTGTAAATAATTATGCAAATTAAACTTTTTGAAGAAAACAGCATAGTTGTGAGACAGCGCTTTATTTTTTCTTTTTAAGTACTGGAAAATTTGAGAGGGTTCAGTGCTGCAACTGCACCATGAAGTAGATGAGTCATGACGGATTTTAGCTCAAAGGCAGGATTATTTATATGTTAATACTACTGTAAAATCTAAATAAAGTTAAATACTCCTCATACAAAATACCAAGGTCCTAGAAGTGGCAAAACGAATTGGATGCAGACATTATTAATGCCATGAAGTCTGTCTGTGCAGGTAAATGGTGGGAGGTGCTGTCATGTCAGTACAGCTTGGGAGCACCTGGGCCCAGAGCTCCACAAGTTCCCCCTCAAGCTGCAACCGAAATTCCTGAGGCGACATTTACTCGCATGGTATTGCCAAAAAGCAGGGGGACAGGAAACCCCATAGTTTCAGGGCTTCGGTGCTGTTTCTCACAGTGGACATATTGACGTGTCTTAAAGGGGACATTTTATGCACATTTACAGGTCTATACTTTTAATCTGGGGCTCTACATGAATATCTTTGCATGATTTACAGTTTAAAAAGCACCTTATTTATCTTCTATGCATTCTCAGCCCCTCAGTTCAGCCTCTGTTTGAAACCGTTTTAGTCCCTGTCTCTCTCCCGATGAGCCCACTCTGTTCTGATTGGCTAGCTCTTGCAAGCTGCCCCTCGGCAGACTTCCACCTCCAGAGGCTATGTCAACAAACTACAGTAGCAGAATTTCACAACTTTTTCTCGTTCTTTACCTGAAATGTCAACTTTTCGACTTGCAGTGAGTATTTCTTCATACGTTAACCTCAAGGTTTGAAACTTTAACCATGTTTAGCATAGTTATCCAACATTATAACACTTTATAAACAGAAAATCACAAAAAGCCTGATACGTCCCCTTTAAGGTGCGGTCACATGACGTTTCTGTTCCACAAAATTTCCCTCCACTTGGCTCCCAAAAAGGACATCATATCACGTTTCTGATACTACAGTTTATAGTGTGGTAGGTAGTGTGATAATGTTTTTAAAATGGTGGTGAAAAACGCGAGAATAACTTCTTCATTTCAAACACAATGCAGCAGTGTTTCTATTGGCCAGTGTTGAACAAAGGTGAACTCTGACCTGTGAAACCACTGGAGCTGGCTGGACATTGCACTGAAACAGGAAACGCATGGTAGAATTTTTCTGTCGGACAGGCAAAAGAACGGGTACGATGGAATTGTAATGTGACCACAGAGGAAAAAACACAGGTGTTACTAATAACATTAACGATGGCTCCGTTTTATTCAGGTGTCCCATGAGAGAAGACAGTGAGCCAGCATGCACAACACCATGAAACTGACACCTTAAAGGAATGCAGCCATTGTAGATGTTATTAACTGCATCTGTGCTTTTCCTACTGTGATAGATGAATGTCACAGTAGGAAATAAAAACGGCCTACTGTGCATGATGGCTCATCGGTACAGCTTCCTGGGACATTTTTATTATTTCCATTTCTGCTTTTCCTGATACGACAAGTCAAAATGTTTGCTGTGAAGATCTATTGCAACAACCAGTGACCACACTCAAGTATAAAACAGATTCACACATGTATAAGTTCCTGCAGTGAAAAGTGTCTTTAAAGTGGCTGTAGACACAACAACCAATATACACTGGTATTAAAGGCCCTGCACACACACATACACACACACACACACACACACACACACACACACACACACACACACACACACACACACACACACACAGGTGTTTTCAATTACTCTGGCTAATTAAACCTCAGGTTCATGTTTTGAGGACTTAAATTAGGAATTTCCTGCCCCACCCTAACAGATGCAACCAAACTAACAAGAGAGTGAGGGAAGTGTCAGTCAAGCACAGTCTGCAGATGCCCACACAGTCTTTAGAAGATGTTTATTCAGGCTGAATCATTAAAATTAGTGTGCAGGGCCTTTTGGTGTAATCATGTGAATATCAACAGGTCATTGGATAAGAACAGTCTGATCAGAAACCACTTGGGACAAAATGTTCCCTGCCAGTGTTTTTCACTCACCATCTTCAATTGTAAGCCAACAACAGAACACTTGCAACTGTTTTAATTAAAGAAGTGGTCTTTATTACAGCAAAGAAGCCAAACATTACAGACAAGAATAATTATGAACCATGAATATCAACTCTATATTCAGACTGGCCTCTTATATAGAAACCAGCTTCATTCACTATTCTTCAGGGCCATTACTTCAGATTTATCATTATAACGGTGGGAATCTTAACAGGATTTTCTCTTTTGTCTCCCCCCTGTGTGTATTTAAGGAGGTGGACGTATTTAATTACTATTATCACCCTGGTCATTGAGTATTTCACTTTTCTCTCTCTGCATGCTATAGAGATGGCCATCAGTTTTCCCTTCCTTAACTTTTCTCTCCCTTCTTTGGGACAAACCAGAAATCTGGAGAAAAAAATGAAAATTGAGGTTCCACACACAGAACAAAGATCCATTAAAAGTTCTGTAGTCAGTGGTAACTAAAATGTTTCTTTTAAACAAGATCAGTTTAGTCCTGCAGGCGTACAATCTCTTTTTTTTTTTATCTACAAACAGAACTGATGTTCTGACATTGCATCCATCAGCTAAATCTCTACTGTTTGTCCAACAATAGAGCCTTTTAGTGTTCTCATGATAGTCTATTTACAATAACATCTGTGACAGTAGACCTTGGCTACTCGTGTTCCAACCAAGTGGAACCTCTGACATTTACAATAAATTTTTTTTTGTGCACAACAGAAACACATCCGGTTTTCGGTAAGCCTGTAAAGCCTCACAAAGAATTCATGAAGCATTCTGATTAATAAAACACATTGAATCATGGTCCAAAAGGTATTCAAAACATTGATCGTCCATGAGAACGCATTCAACAAAGCCCTGGTTGCGATCTAAGATGCTGTTAAAATGCTTGCATCGACGAGGAAATTCAAATGATTAGGCACAATAAATGTTTTTGTTTCACAGTCCTGCGTGTTTCACTCACTAAGCCTGTTTGCATCACTAAGTCAGTGTGTATTCAGGGATAATGGTGAGCAGGATATGAGGATGAAGATAAACAGCTTATCCCATCTAAGACGTTAAGAGGGATAGGAGCTATTATCCAAAATACTCTGTGCATATAAATGCACTGATGTTCTACTGACCACAAACAGAGCAATGGGCTTTTGCACAAATAAACCACAGTAACATCACACAGATTCATTAAGTGAAAACAAGACAATACTACTGAATTCCACCTAAATACTGAAAAACTACCTCTAAAGCTTTAATATACAGCTTCGATCAGGGGATCTTAAACTTTTCTTCATGGACTCAAATTGAGCAGATGCAGTCTCTTACCTCGGGACCCTTTATGGGCTCATTAAATCACACTAATACTCTGATCCTGCAGGGACCCGACACAAACAGACTTGCGGCCCATTTTGCGTCCCGACCCACAGTTTAAGAAACGCTGGTGGTAAGAGTAAACATGGAATGAAGAATGATTGTTCTTACAAGCAATGCAAGTAAACAAACAATAAATACAAACAATGTGCTTTATCCATATAGACATATTTACACAAAGTCTTTGGCTTATGAATAAACATCAGCTACAAAATCATAATAAAACAAAGAGAAAAGTGTTGGCCACCAGTGCACAAAACAAATGAAGCCTGGGGTCAGTTCACTTCCAATTCCATTCAAACCATAAATGGAAAGTGTCATTTACCAGTTCAAGAAAGAGCATTTCTTATCAGTCTTTTCTACAGGCCATCAGGCCGAGTCCCTCGCACCCAAAATCTGTTTGAGTTTTGAAAAATATTCCATTTGTGAATTGGCTGAATTGAAAGTGCATTGGGCCCAGCCCTGAATTAAACATGATTAAGCTAATGTCACATGGCTGAAAAAAAAAAAGAATCTTAAGTGTTCAATTTTACAATTTGGGGTACAAAGAAGACTTCAAAACTTCTATCCAGTAGATCAGTAAATTATGCTACAAAAGCAATCAGAGGAAATCAACTCTGCAGCTCGCAGAAAACATAAACAATCACGCTTTGTTTAAACACAGATATTTTAGTGAAAATCCTACACAAGATCTTTCAAGTTGCCACTTCATGATATCGTAAAAAAAAACAACCTAAAATCCTAATACTCCCCATGTAAACTTCCTGTTTTTGTTTCATTGTCAGCCTTGTTTCAAAGACACTACTTTATCTAATAAGCAAACTTATACTGACATATAGGTTATTTTCTATATCTCTATTATCTACTGTATGTAACCAATGTAAAATGGGTTCAGAGTGGATATTAAGCACTCAAATACATAATAATATTCACTGAAATGACCTGAAAAACATGAAGATGGTGTCGCTGATGTATGGAGTAGAAAACAGAAGCATTCAGAGTTTGGCCAGGCTGTAACTTTAAGTTTCTTGTTCTTGTACAAAAGTACCGGCTGCAAATATTAAAACATCACCATGATGAGATGCCCAACACTGTTAAATTACTCAAAAACTAGCATGAGCAGGAATGTGGGGCCACTGAAAACTTTGAACTTGCAGTTAATCAAAAGCTGTGGATGCAGCTCGCAAGGGGGAGGGAGACATCTACAGTGCACATGGAGTACTGCAGCTGCAACAGCGTGAGGCATCGAGTCCATGGGAGAGGGCGCTGTGGTGAGAGGCTAAACATTTAAAAGGGGCCCAAAACATATAGGGGCCCGCTGGCACTCAAAAAGCTGTACAATAAGCATACAGGAGTAAACATCTCCTCCTCTGCTGCACTCCTCCTCCGCACACTTCCTGCTTTAAAGCCAATTTCGCTTGTGCCATTTGTAGGGATGCAAAACAGGTGCTACAGAACGGCCGCCACAGAGGAGAGCTGGGATAGAGCGAAAGCAAAGGATTTAGCACGCGGGAAGTGAAAAGATGTTCTCCTGCTCTCCTCCACTACCTCCTCCTTTTCTCTCCTGTGTTTAGGAGGACTCGATAAACTCCAGTGCCAGGTCGTAGCAGAACCGATACTGCTCCTGTAGACACACAGACAAACACACATCAGGCTTAATATTTGCGTTGTCTCTTTTATGTCATATGTATATCACTTAATGTGAAGACATTTAAGCACGGAGCAATTTTGTTAACGGTTTCCCATTTCGTGAAAAGCATTGACTTTACACATAATATAGGAGTCATATTTCAGTCTCTGTCTCTTTTTTCCTATCTTTGACTTACCGGAGTATCCACCATGTTAGGTTTGCTGTTCCTCAAGGTCTTTACAGCGTGGAATACATCGACCACACTCTGCCTCTTGGCCATCTCACACACAATACTGCTGGCACAGAATACTCCACTACGCCCACCTCCGTTTCTGTAAACACACACACACACACACACACACACACACAAACATAACAGAGATGTATGTGTCAGAATGAGTGATGGTGTATCTTTGAATGTTGCCATTTGTAGTTTTTCCATCTCGCAGATGGTGTTGACAGCATTGATTTTGGCACACAGATAACAAACAGCTTGTCAGTAGATTCTGAGCATTATCAGACATAACGACCTGCTGGTTAAAGAAAAGTCAGTCTCAAAGAGTTAGTAGCACTTAACAATAACCACCAAAATCGGCAAGGATGACTGGTTTTAACTGTCATTCCTCATGTGGATAAAAGACTTCATTAAACGACTGCTAGATGCAGTCTTCTTTGACTGTTAGGCAACTTGATTATTTCAATCTTCACTTTAACAACAAGTATTAATATTTTTCACTTTTTCTGAACAGAATGATCTTTTGTTCCCAATTGCCTTTAAAAAACACTCTTGCTAAATGTAAAAAGTGGAAGGAGAAGTTTGCATGTTTGGTGTGTACTTACAGGCAGTGGACTATGGTTCTTCCCTCTCCCTCCTCTCCCTCACGCTGCCACTGGTCGACCTGCAGGATCAGTTTGAGGAAGGACCGTTTGGAGGCGGGGACTTCTCTGTGTCCTGCCCAGCCAAGGTACTGGAACTGACGAACCATCAAGTAGCCCTCCTGAGGCTAAAATATCAGATATAACACATACAGAGAAATACCTTCAGAAAAAAAGCATCCTTATCTCAAACACAACTCAAGTAACATTTTTCTTTTGGAGGACATGGGGTCACCCTGTTTTTGGTAGCAGATGGTGGCTAGAAAGATGCAGCAGAGGAATACACATTTGACTTTAGAGGATCTCTGACTCTGATTCAAACATCCAAACATTGTGCGTTTTATTTCTGTTTGCCTGACGCTGCAGATGTTTGGTGATCTTTGCTGTAACTGAACTGTTAGCTGGGTAACTGCACAGAAACATAACAAACTAACATAAATACTGTGTATGTGTACTGACCCTGGTGAGGTTGCAGACTCTGAAGAGCCTGCTGATAACATCACAGTCCATCGAGCAGGACATACATTCCACCTGGACCGGCCCGTAACGCAACATGCCCTCCTCTGGCCAGTACTGGGGACAACCCTGCGTAGATACAGTTAGTTAGACACAGTATGCAAAGGCCGAGAGTATTTTTTGTCATTATTACTTTATATGATAAGAAAACACACAGTAAAAGTGAAATACCTGAGCGAGGTCAATCTCATTCAGCATCACCAGACTGGTGCATCCGTAGTCATAAACCAGACGCCAAAAGTCTTTGACGGTGTTAGGCAAAGGATGCTGGGTAACGATGAATGCAGCAGGCTGTCTGTAGCTCTGAAGCAAACAAGACAACAAAAGTGACGGGATGACATTTCTATCAAAATTTTATGTATTTATTTATTTTAAACTAGCAAGTTGATTGGCAGGCAAGACAGGACTGTAAGACTCAAACGGTTTTGCTTTACACACACATCGTTCACATCTCTTACACTTTCTTTCTCACAACACACACACACACACACACAAACCCAAACAGTCAAGCAGAGTGGGACAATTTATGGGACATGACACAGTGAGCATACTTGATAAAAGGTGATGTTTGGTCACATGATCATGCAGTGGGTGAGGAGCATGCATTGCATGTACAAATACACCACACATACGTTACATCTATATCTAATAGAGTCAATTAACTTCATGTTCAGTCAATTCAAGAAGTTGATGTCCCTCAAGGTTCACATGAAAAAAAATGTCTCCAAATTTGTCAGTTAAAAAATAAAAGATAGAATTGATCCAAACACTTACAGTTATTTTTGACATAATGAACTGACTGAACTGAAAGTGAACTCAACTCATCCTGAATGAACATATGCAGCCAAATGTGTGACATGGGTCAAATGTAGTCATGGAGAGAGTCTAATGTGAGGGTCCGGGTGTAAATGGCTCTGATAAACATGAACCTGGTGGCAGAAAGACACTGAAGCCATGAAACAAATCCAGTATTGGAGATTTGAAGTGAAATCCCATTACCTGGAACTCTTCTGACAGCTTGGTTAGAGAGAGGCCAAAGGTAAGTTTAACTTAACTTAACTGCAAATGTGATTTTTTTTTTAAAATTGGACTGAAATTAATCAGTTTAACCACAATTATCATTAGTTTTGTCCTCCAACGGCTTTGTTGGAGAGAAGCCAGGTTTCTTCCCACACCATGCATAAATTACATTTTGTGTTTCAACCATTTGCATGAACTTATTTACTCCACCCCTTACTATCTTCCCTTCCTCTTTAATGTATAATTTCTACGAGAACAGAACTGCTACTGAACATTAAATTGTAATTATGACTGACACTGACCAGTTATCCCTATCTTACCTCAAATTTCTACCTCCTCTTTGACTTAGTTTTTCAAGTTGTGGTACACGGGCAACATGTTGAGGCAACTGTTGCCAATGTAAGCAATGTTTGGGTGGTGGCCAGAGAAGCTAGTGGTCTTTTCAGAACCTGGATTTGTCTCTAGCCTTCTGCTGCTAAAACCACAAACACAGCATCACACAAACAGGGAGGGGAGTCTGTGTGTGTGTGTGTGTGTGTGTGAGTGAGTGTTTGTATAAACATATATGCATAAATATTTGCATGTACATCTCTTCATTTGTGTTTACTATCTTAAAAGTCTGTATCATTTTCAACAAATTTGTTACTGCAGTTTGGGACAACAGATACATTTCTTTATTTTTTCACATTGCATACGCTCAAATTGTGTTAAAAGCAACACATCTGCTACTCTGAAAGGCTTTTACCACAGTGTGAAATGTCCCAAACTACTATTGCTTGATGTGTTGAAAATAACACAACCTTCCTGAATGTATGTGAACGTGTTAGAGACTTACATCCATCAGAGCAGCATTGATGTAGTTGCTGCTTTCTCCATCTATTGTGATAAGGAAGGGTAGGCATCTATCAGGAGGAAGGCCATCCATAAAGCGGTTCTTATCTTGGTTTCTAGGCAACAATGCGATGCTGCAGTCTTCAGGCTGAGGCTGGGGAGTCACCGAGTTTAAAGTCTGGACAAAAGAGAGGGACGTATAAAACGTTAGTGCACTGGCATCAAGTTTTTTATGTTCCTTAAAATTGCTAAACCTTCATATGCAAAGTTGACATTCAGAGAGGGTCACAAAGGTGAAAATATCCCCCCAGAGAAACTGGTGTCAATAAAAAGGCTGGTATATTACGTTCTGCTGCACAAATTGCTTTGCTAAATGTTTTTGATTGTTGTAGGCTGGAGATAAAGCATAAAGTTACATTTTTGAGCTGGGGATTCATGTTAATGGTTAATTTTGAATTGCGATGAGTGGATTCAGGAGCTAAATTTTGATGCTGCATTATTGCACAAAAACTCTGCCAGCAGTGGTGGATTTAGCCATACTTTGGTGAAGCTATAATTGTTTACAACATACTGAGCATATGGATGAACAGCAGAGAAGTGGATTATGCAGCAGAAGTGGTGTGAGAAGTTTCTATTGACATTCTGCGTTTGTGCTGTAAAAACTCTAAATCTGTTTAAACAACATGAATTCTTGTTGACCACAGCTGCTGTTCTTTTTAAAGGAGAAAACAGACTGTTTGACAGTGTTTGACAGTCAAAAGTCATTAGATTTTGAAAGGACCATCACTTGAAGGGATTAAGCAACATAATACAATTAGATTTTACCTGGAACTCATCCTTCAGATGTGAGGAGTTGGTCTGGGAGTCAATGCGGATCAGCTCATAAAACGCAGCTTTGAACTCGCAGACTGGTATGGCTGTTTCTCCACATAGACAGGCCTCTAGTATGGCATCATGGATGAATATATACTGCTCCTGAAGACACAAAATTCAAGACATCCATATTATCACATATACACACACACAGACACATATATCATGCTTTGATAGACACATTTATAATCATTTAAGATTGACAACACAAACAACTGTGATACCAAATGAAAGTGAGCAAACAGACAGTGAGTGAGAGGTGGCTGATGGGAGGTGGAGCTATGAGTGAGATGATGACTGTGGTTTGGTTTAATTCATTTTTCAGTCTGCACAGGAAATTGTATTTCTAGAACTTTCAAACAACTGCAGCTTTAATTCATTTTAATGACCAAAGTGAAAGTGAAGTGAAGCCTTGGCGTGAATACGTTTTGTTACCATTTATCTGATAGATGACACAAACTTTAAATTAAAATTATGAGAATGATTACAACATGGACAAAAAGTGTCCATGAAAGAATGTATGGAGCCTCTCGTCCCTACATAACTGAAATAAATGTTTGTGCTTTTAAAACAACATATAGAAAATCTATATTATTGGCAACTTTATGTTGATCTCAGGATGCAAAGGTACAAAGGTCAGACTGAAACATTGTCTTAAATAACTAGTGCTGAAAGTGTGCAAGAATTCAACATTTTCTTTTACATGATTGAATTTTTCTATGCATCAGTCGACCGGGTGTACATTGGATAACAGACTACCAAATCCATGATAGAAAAAGCAGAAGAGCCTTAAGAAGGGTTGCTTCTGCTTGGATTAGAAAGTCAAATTGTTCATAATGCACATTTCATTTTAAATTATGTACAATACTAATAATTAACAACATGCAGTTATCAGTACATACTTTTTATAGAGAATACAAACAATAATGTAAATTAACTACGGATGCCAGGGTTATAAATCAAATAGGTACACAGCGTTGCTGTCAGCCACAGTGCAATTCTTGCTATGACCACTGGATGGCAGTAAAGTGAGACTTTTTTCATCTTAAAGTGGTTTTAATGAAGAATTTCATGGACTTCACCTAAGACTGAGAGGTATATTCAACATTAAAGATCATGATTGTTGTGTTTACGTGATGAGGTGACATTTTCATGAATGGAAGGTACACTAGATAGATGGCTGGATGCAGACCCTTCAGCCGGTACCATGCTGATGGCTGAATCTAACAGTGGGAGTTTACTGTGTGTACTCTATCATGTTGATGCAGATGGATGATGGGTAATGCAGTCACCTCAGTCTGTACCATGTTGATCCTCCTGGAGCGAAGAGCCTTCACACAGTTGTAGATGTCGACCACCCCTTCTCTCTCTGCCATGTCCAACATGATGTCAATTACAATGAAACAGCCAGTACGTCCTGCTCCAGCACTGCAGAGAGAGGGACATTTAAATTTCTACAAATCATTCTTCATGTCTATAACTGAGACACAAAAGCAGGGAGACATTTGACTACGTGTGTATGTATATAAAGGGTAATATAAATTAATTGTGTGTTTGTATATATATGTCTCTTTAGGTGTTTATACCTGCAGTGGACCACAATAGGCCCAGCAGAGGGTGGATTGGAGATTTTAACTCTGCGGATGAAGGAAAGTAGTCCCGTGGCGTGATATGGAACTCCGTGATCAGGCCAGCCTGTGAAGTGGAACTGCTTGACTTCCCGTACCTCATTGAAACCACGCTGAGGGAAGACAAAAGACATTTTAAATTACATTTAATTTATCTTGAAACATTTAGATTTCATTATACATGTTCCCTGAGTGAATATGACTCCAGATCATTATCTGATTAACCACTGTGCAGCTCACTGAAACCCCACAGTGGACACAATCACGTCTGTAACTGGTTACAGCTACACATGTTTAATCACTAGTAAAGCACCTACAAGAATAAATAACCACAGTACCGGCTGAGGAATTTGTATTTCTTCCTTTATACTGTTCTTTATGATTGCTTCATTTTTGGAAATGTAGTAAATAAAAAAATATCACTCACCCTCTCCAAAGTAAATGTGCGAACCACATATTCAGCAAGAGGTTCAACCTCCACAAAAGTCACCTTGAAGTCTCCATACACTTCTGCATCATCTGGCCAATACTTGTAGCACTTAACCTGTTAGGAAAATGTTTTTCAGTATTTGATTAAACATGATGATTATTAAGTGAACATTGTTTATGATTTTACCAAGCAGAACAAATCTAATATAAAGAGCTAAACATCACCTGCTTCAACAATAAAGATGGGCCACTAATTTCTTTGCACGGGTCAGATCTACATTTACGCCATTAACACAAATTTGACTTCACCTCAACACTATCAAACAAAATTCTGCCACACATGCCACAGCTATGTCAGAATGTTACAGTGCATGAATATTTACTGACTGACATGTTTTATAAGATTATCAAAACATGATGAACATGTATTGTCAAATGTATTAATCCGAACAACTTCACAAAAAACTTAAAATAACAATGAGCACTGGGAATAAGCCAAACTGCACAGAAAAGTGCAGAATGAATGAAAAGAGTAACTTACCCTTCCAACCTCCACCAGATTGGTTACCATGACGATGCAGGCTGACTGTTCCTGCCACACCATCCTCCAGAAGTCATACACTGTCTCATGAACAGGACCTACCCACACACACAAACAGAAAACAAATATTCAGTACTTCTACAACAGCAATAACTATGAATTTTATGTGTCTTGTTTCTTACAAAACAATGTGTAGAAATGATTATTATTTGTAACATCCTGTATAATTTGTATTTTAGCAGGAGTTTGACAGTGTTGTAGTATCTTACCCTGAGTAGCGATGTAGTGACTTGGTCTCTGGTAGCCCTGAAAACACAACACGGTGAACTTAATATGCATCGAAAACGTATGTATCGCTTTGTAGACAGTTGAAAATCTCTGTCAAACTGTCAAAAATAATCTGCCAGCTTGCTCTCACCTGTGATTTAAGAAACATGGAGCATCTTTAATATTTTTATAGAGAAGTTAATGGAAATATAAAGTGTTTGTGAAAAATTGCTCATCTAATTATGATGATGTGACCTGACATTTTATTAATTATCAAAACAAAGTAATGCCCTGCCAAATTCTACAGATGCCTGTCATCTTTATAACAACTGTCAAGGTGTGCACAGTGCTATGACAACCACTGAGTGGGATTTCCTGATGGCCATAAGAAAAAAATATGGAGTATGCATAAGCAAATTTAAAACACACAGTGAGATGTAAGGAGGAATAGTGGGAGGGCAAGATGGCATGAGATTTTCCATGCAGAAGAGGCCCCAGCAACTCAAAATGGAGGAACGTGATACATGTGAGAATTGGTGTATGAATGGATGTAAAAGTTGAGGGGCATGAATGAAAGAGTCCACAGTGATACTTACATCCCTGTACAGCCAAATCTATAGGCCAAGCCACAGGCAGAAAGAACGAGTGGAAGAAAGAAAGAAGGAAAGAAAGAAAGAAAGCACAACAATGTCAGTGAGTGTCAATCAGAAAAAGAAAAGTTGCATTGAGATAATGGGAGTTTGAACAGGACATGCAGAAAAAAATATGGTCTAAAACTTAGAATTAGATTAAATAGAAAGGACACTTGCTGATGTCATTTGGCCACCTCACAGCCATATTGAAGTCTCCAGCCCAAAAACTCATTTAACTAAACATTACTGTTACAATTCCAGCTTTCTTTGTCTCGAGGCTCACCATCATTTCTTTTAAGTACAGGCTATCTTAGTTGTACCAACAAAGATTAGCTTGATACATCTGGAAGTGTCCACCCTATTAATTCTAATTCTAGCATAATGTGAGTGGTAGCGAGAATGTAACAGCTCTAATGGCAATAAATAATAATATAGTGGAGCATGCTATCAGCATTTTAAAAAGCACAACGTGAGAGACTAACATGCAGATGATTGTTGTACAGGTGGCAGCAGAGTGGAGAGGTGGAGATGGATAGATGGGTGGGTGCTGTAGATGGTGTTATGGAGTGACAGGTGAATGGACAAACAACAGATAAAACTAGGGGATGTAGGATGTAGTCGTTGGTATACAGATAAAATTAATGAATGAACAGATGGACCAATTAAAAGATGGATGGGCTGAAGGCAAAATGCAGTGTCTGTATGTTAAATATGAAGCTAACACCAGCAGCTGGTTAGCTTGGCGTAGCTTAGCATAAAGATAAAAAACAGGGGGGCCACAGCTCGCCTGGCTCTGGCCAAAATCAGTAGTAAAATCTGCCAGCCAGCACTTCTAAAGCTCACTACAAACACTTTATATCTGGCTTTTTTAAAATTTGTACCAGTCTAAAAAAAATTTTAGGGTAGGTTTTATGAGGTTTTATGACTTCTTGGAGTCCGTTTTTACACTTTGGTTTTTGTACAGATTAAACAAACAAGATATAACTTAAAAAATATGGGGCTTTAGTAGTGCTGGTAGGTGGATTTTGTTATCTTTGTTCAGAGCCAGACCAGTGATTTCCTTGTGTTTCCAGTCATTATGCAAAGCTAAGCTAACCAGCTGCTGGCTGTAGCTTCATATTTACCGTACAGACATGAGAGAGGTATCAATCCTCTCATCTAACTCTTTGAAAGGGAAGCAGATAAGTGTGTTTATCAAAATGTCAAACTTGTTATTTAAATGAGAGTCAGATAATGAAGAAGTAACATCTCTCTTTGAAAAGCTCTTAGGTTATCCCTCGCATTTCTATAAAACTGAATAACTCGAACTAAACCCAGGTGATGATTAAAAATCTACTGTTGTTATGTAGTTGTTGATGTAACTCATTTAGATTCAAATGTAATCCAAATTGGCTGTATCAGGATACAATGATAAATTAATGATGGATGGGTGAGAAGATGGAGAGAGACATCTAAGAGAGAAAGACAGCAGGACTGACACCTGAGAAAGACATGTGTATGTATGTATGATGTGCTTTCGGAGTGGCTGGATGCATAAAATGGTACGATGGATGACTAGTAGACGCAATAAAGGTATAGAGGCCTGACATACGAGCGAGGGAGTGTGGTTTCGTTGGTTTCGTTGGGAGCCAATAGTAGCATTCGATGCGTTTCCACTTACATCGATGTAGTTGGCGTTGATGTAGTCGGAGGAGGGGTCGTCTTCTATAGGCTGGAGAATAACCCTTGAATGGTCATCTAAAGAAAGACACAGAAGTGCAGTGTGGGAGAGAGCAGTAGCAAGAGATAAAGCCAAAGAGAGAGAGACAGTGGCGTGAAGAGGAAAGCAAAAACAAAGAGAATATTTGTTTTACTATCAGTGAGTGCAAAGGTTATAACAGTTTTAGTTATTTCAAGTGAGAGATTAAAAAAAACATGGAGTTAAGGGTTCTAAGGCTCTATAGAGACATTACTGTAAGTTGATGTGTCCTTCAAGTGTGCATCTCTAAAAAACATCGTAAGACCAATTTCTTTTCTTTGTCTTTTACTTCATTTGATACCTTTCATTCTGTTGGTTGTACACTTAATTCTGCTTTCTTCTTCCTGTAAAGCACTGTAATGTCTAGCATAAAAAAGTGCTACATAATTAAAGCTTGTATGCTTACATGCTATAATGTTCCCATAGCGGTTCTTGGTGCGGTTCTGCTCCTTCTTGGCCACGTCCCAGGAGGCCGACTGGCCTTCAAAGAAACTCTGTATCACCAACAACAGACAAAAACATAGAAAAGAAAATTACACGTCATGGATCCATAAAAATTACACTCCTGCAAGATAATTCTGAGAGCAAAGAAGAACTTTAATGATTGTTTTGCTCTAGTAGTTTTATTCCATGGGTACATAAGTGGTGAGACAATTCTTATTAGACACTAAAACAAGATGACCATAAAAAAAGGTTTGTAGCTCTTTGACTGTTAAATCAATAAGGCAGAACATACTGTCAAATTAAGTGGCAATTTAACCTAATAGTCATTTTTTATCATTTCAATGCCAAAACATCAAAGCATTACAGATTTGTACATCAATGTTTTTTGTTATCTACAATAAAAGCCATATGTGTGAAAAATACATTTCAGATATCTTGGTGTGTTTCACTCAGTCAGCAATCCTGATTACAATTTTAGATATCCTGGTTTATATTTAAGGTAATAACATGTTTATGCTTCTGTATTTCTAACAACAACAGCAGCATAAACATGTTACTGCTAGTAGTGATAAAAGTACTGATAATGGTAATCTTACTTCGTACTCCTCCTTAAAGCCGTAGCTGTCAGATGTTTTCATTAAGTTGATGTGCTGCAGGAGGTCAGCCACTCTGATGGCAGGGTGAAGCTGTCCTGTCTGATACGGAGATTCAGTTCCCTCACAGTGATACCGAGGAACATCCAGAAGCCTGCTGTTCTCTGCTGCAGAGCCACTGTGGTTCTCATCTATAAGAGGGGAGGAAATACCTGGTCAGGTCAATCATTAGTTCACCAGAAATGTCACTTTACTGCTTGTTTGTTCATTAATTTACCGATGCCTTCACTGTATGACCCTGAAAATGTTTTTTATACTGCCCAAGGTGCAGGAAAATGAAAATGGACCCAACAATGGAGTCACACAGTAAAAGGCTTTCCAAGGCTCTGTAAGCTAGATAAAGTAATGTACACCTAGAAATAAAACTTGTTTGGCAAGAAGCATTTAAAAGAAACGAAAAATGTTTTTTTTTCGATTTCTCAAAACCAATACTGACTGCTGTCTGTGAACCATTAACTTTGGAAAATACTGCTCGGTCCCACAAACAAACGTGTTTGTTTCCTCCATTTATACTCACCTGTGATTGGAACTACATGCCAAAGCAGCAGAAAAAGAAAAGAGTAAAAAGATTTAGTTAAACTGTAGGATCAGTGGATTTGTTAGTAAGACTACACATCTACAAGGAGCTCAAAGGTGTATAAATAATGGATGATCACAAGAATACAGTTGACATCACAAACTGGTGGAAAATGACACAAATGGTACTAACAAATCTATCAAATTAGCAGAGGTGTATTGAAGTTGACCATTTTACCAAAATATAAAGACACTAAACACCAGGACACTAACCTAAAATGAACTGTAAAGCAATACTGAACTGGAAGTCTACTGCAATGCCCTCTAGTGGTATCATCCACCACTATTTACAACCACATCACTTGATTTGGTAACTGCTGGGTCAAACATATTTCACACTACACTATTATAAGCTTTCTACACCTTCCATACCAATTGTCATGGTAAAACTGTGTGATTTAATTCTGTATTGACATATATTACCAATATTAACTTATTTTAACTGTATGAAACATCTGCCTGTCAATTTAAGAAAAAAATGATTTGATCAAATTACAGAGCAGGAACCATCTGCTATTTAGTGCAGAAAGGCTGCAGGTTTAAATATCTTTGCATTTTGGAAGCAGTTGCATGTAATTAAGGGGTCAAACGGTAGCAGAACTTCCAGGTGAACATCTCTGTGCTGTGGGGGATAATGTGAGTTGGCAGTAGTAATGCTCAGACTGACAGGCTGTATAATGGAGAAGCTTGGGGTTGCAGCACAACCGACTGATTTCATCTTCACCACTGTTTATTAACTGACACTGTTTATTTCATTCAACGGATGCTTTTTTTTGCTCTGAGGACATGTTAGCTCATTACTGATTGTTAAAGGTTTGTTAGGCCCTCGTCAGGCCAATTAACAGTAAACTTGACCGGACACTGCCTCTTAATTCGTTACTTCCTGCTACTTCTTCCCACTCTGTGATGTGATTGGCTGAGACAGATTGTAACTGCAGCCTTCACTCCAAATTAGAGGCTATGGAACAGTTAATTAACACAGTTTGGTGGTGTGGTGGATTGTGGAGGCCTTAAGGGGATGTTAGAGCTCTACATCATGCTGCACTGTCAACTCCAGACTAAACTGAAGATAAACACATTGCAGTGCAACACTGGAGTTGGAGTAACATCCAACTTGGCAAAAACTACAGCTTTCACAACAAGCCTAGGGAATAACACGGATATTCAAGCAGACTTCCTAGATCCAATGCGTAGAAAAATGTGCTTTGCCAAACACACAGGCGCAAGGCTACAGGCACTAAGTTGTTCACTGTCACTTGATGTCACAGTTTAAATCTGCAGTCGTTTTGCAGTGGCAATGTGACAAATTGTCTTCCTCCTTTTAAGCATCAATTTCTGTTGTTTTTCAGGACAGGACATGGCATGCCTTAAAACAACTCAAAACTGTGGAAATAATTAGGTCTCTAAGGGAGAATGATGGTAATTACTATGAATATCAATAATGCTCGGTAGGAAACAGAAACCACGGCTGGGATTGGGAGTGATTGACCCGAGGGAAATAACAGTACAACAGATGAAGTGCTTGGCTGTTGTAGTTTTCAGTGCCGGCCATGTTTTACACTTGAGTTGGCAATAGGTGGCAAAAAAGGATAAAAGATGAACGCACAGTTAGTTGTTCCATGCTCATATAGTCTAATCCAATATAGGACAAGCATTTTTAGATTGCTGTTCAACCAAATCTGAGTATTTATTTTATTTCAAATAACTGACTATAGATTTGGTAGCAATACTGTGGAGAAACAGTTTTAAACAATTAGCACTTGAAAGGTATAGATAAGGGACAACATCATGCTACCAAAACTTCAATCGAGCCAAACTTTCCACCCACACAGAGATACATGTCAGAGGTCAAAGCACATGACACTGCAGGATGTAATGGAGACTGATGATGTCTGGTATTTTAACTACAGTAGGCATTTATACACAAAACTCAGGCCTACGTAATGACGCACAGGAATGCACAGGACAGGGCTACAAGCACAAGGGCTTTGTGATGATGATGAGTGATCACTACAGGGTATTTAATGTGAGATATTCAACCATGCCAGAAGTCTCACCTAACACAGCAGTAGGAACCAAAGGATCGTTGGGCACTGCAGGAGGAAACACGTTGAGGAAATGTTCTAAATTTCAGCGTTACTTAAACATAGATGAGGATTCAAAAATTAAAAAATTTAAAACTTCCTAAAAAAAGCAAGAGGAGCAGTATATAACCTCTGATGTTCTCCCATCATGACTTAAACATGAGTGAAAAGATTTTATATAAAGAAACCACCAGTTCTCTTATTTTTTTTCTTAGCTCCATGTGGTCTTGCAAAGGCATGAATGATTTAAGTTAAGACAGAAATAATTTCAAGTCATTTCTCTACAACAGATGATCTGTAGTTCACTTGTTCTCACACCAGACCCAAACATTCACCATTTCTACATTTCAGCTGTCATTGGTCTCTGCTTCTAATTATCAAACCAATAGAAAAAACTCAATCGATTCACAAGTTGTTTCCAGATTTAAATATTGCAGTAAAAACACATTTTCTAAGATGTAGCCAGGTTGTTAGAAAACTTAAGCTCGCAACTTTGCACATGTAAATTTTGAAAAAGGAGAAATTAGATGAACATACATAGAAATGTTAGAATAGAACAGGATAAAACAGAAAATAAGAGTGAAGGTTCTCTCACAAGGTTTTGTTTTCTTGAAGGCTTATAGTCCATGGCTAATATTACTGTTAATGCTTAAAATAATAATATTAATAATAATCTAGTTTATGAACCTACATCTGTTGTTGTAGTTGTGAGAGTCCATAAAGGTCACAGCCATCGGGTCTTCTCCGTGCAGAGTGCTCTGGTCAGCATAGCTGCGATCCATGGCATTCACCATATGTGTCATTTCCTGTCGTGTCGTTCCAATGGCGTCTTTACGTTTTTTAGCCAGTTTCCTGTCAGGGGCAGAGACAAACACAGTGAGGTGTCATACAAACAAAAACAACAAACATCAGCTGGCCTGCAGACCACCGCATCACTTTGCTTTTTCCTTGCGTTGAATTAATCTTCAAATCTTAAAGTGTAGCATGATTTAGCATGAAGTATGTCTCTTTTTGGTGACAATAAGCACAGCTGGGGGCTGCAGGCTGCTGATTCAAGATGCAGAGGAAAAAGGAGAAAATAAGAAATGTGGGGAGAAGAGAAAAAGAGAGGAAGGAAAGAGGAGAGAACAGGCAAGGAAGGTAGAGGAGAGGCTCATTTGTAAATGGCAGCATGTAACAGGCTCAGCTACAGGAGCAAAGGGAAAATTGCATCTAATACAGACCAGGGAAAATGACCTATGACCTACAAGTAGCAAAGGGAAAACCTGCTATGAACCTACAATAAGTAACATAGATGAGCTGTCAGATGAAAGCCTTAAAAAATACTGAACCCTATATTTTTATTTGAATGAAACATAATCTTTTGTAACATTATTTCTGCATTATCAGTATAATTAGAACAAAAAAATACTATGTAGGCTTCAATAAAGCAAATAAAAAACAAACAAAAAAGGAAAAAATCCTAAAAATATGAAATATTTGGTTTTCATCTGACAGCAAAGATTGGAAAAATCCCATTAAAACAACAGTAGTGTATTATGACCTTATATAGTAGCCCAGAGAAAACCATTTACCAACCAAAGTAACATGGTTATTATCATATGAGTAGAGTTTAAGGTCATGTCATAGATAGTCAGCCCAGTATTATAAGAGAACAGGAAAATACATTTAAATAATACACGATTTTATATTTTAATCTATTATTTTTCTTCACAGGTTGTTGTTATATTGTGGAAACAAATGGTGGCTTTCATGAATAGCAAAAAAAGAGCGTACAGAAACTCTTCTTTATCATGAGATCGTTGCCTGGCGAAGAAAAATAACAGCTTAAAACAAAACATCAAGGTATCCTTTTCAGGTGTAACTCCATCAGTGTGCGCAATCCACAAAATCCCAGGGAAAATAACTTTAGAGGGCTTAATATTTCGAGCATGACAGAACATGCAGGAACATTATGTACCCAGAGCCATAGGTGTATATCAGTTAGGACATCTCTATTGATTATTGCGCTTTTACACAGCCTTCTCAAGATGAGTTAGTTGCTCACTTGCATAGCAATTTGAGTCCAAACATAAAAAAAACAGAAACTCTTTAGCCAGGACTCAAAATGGCTACAGCTAGAAGCAATGACATCTGAGGAGGACTGATGAACAAATCCATTTTTGACTGTTGCCAAACTGATACAATATACGGCTCTGACTTCTTCCCAGTAGACAGACAGGTAGCATGCTGTGGTTTTTGTATATTTTACCTCTTGACCCCAAAATACACCAACTCCACCTCTAAGACCACATACACACAATAAACACACACCCATACACTCAGTAGGAACATAGATTTAGCTGCTGACCAGCTGTAGTTGTTTGTGTGTGTTTGTAAACAGAAAATGTGAAAACTGGAGAGAAGGAGGTATATATATATTATAAACCACCATATACCGCATATTTGTAGATACTGCATATAAGGGAGAGACATGGAAACAGAGAAAGAGAGAGAGGGGTGGCTGTGACCAGAACCAGGATAGATTGTTTTATTGTTTTTCCTATCTGAGTTGTAAAATTAAGTTGTGGATTGATTTTGAGCGCAATATACATATTTAAAATGTACTATAATATCTACTTAACATGCCTTGGCGTACATTTGCCATTTTAATGGCGGCCAAGACACCTTAAAAGTTTATTGTTAATGGGCGACAGAAATAACAACATGGCACTGTGTTCTACTGCAAAAATATACTTTATGTGGGAGTGGTTCAATGAAATATGGCAATAGATGGATTTATAAAGGTGAAAAATGTTTTAATAACACTTAGATGGTCTGTACAAAGACAAAAAGAGAATTTATAGACAGTTAAAGATTATTCTGTTAAATTTATTGGAGTAGATGCTGAATTTTCTCACTATTTTACTTTTTAAAGTTCAATTAATATATATATATATGGATATACATGTGTATGTATATATATAATCCTTTTATGGGACCTATACATAATTTGTCACTTCTTAATGTTGGCTACATTTTATTTGTGTAGTTTAGTTATAGTTTTTATTTTTATTTGCATGGCTAACAAAACACCCACATAAAAAAAACATCATATTTTTAAGGATTAAAAATGATTGAGCTGATGAGATAAAAAGCAAAAAACAAAACAACAAACCCACATTGGCTTATAAAGACATCTTATCAAAAAAGAAATAAATTAATGTCAACTTGAGAGTAGATTTTATCTAATTCATTTAATAAAGTTTATAAACAAATATCAAAACTAATTTTTAACCAATGACTTAGACTGCACCCCACATATTTTTTCAAGGCAGCACAAATGAGGAATTAGGGATCCATTTTGTTCACAGCCAGTGAGAGACAGGAGAAGAAAAGTAGAGAAAGAAGTACCCACAAGAAGAAAAACGCTCATAAGAACAACCAAAACAAAATAAGAGGCCATGTGTCCCAAACAGGAAGCCGACTGGTTCAGATCCACTGACAGGAAAGAGACTGAGCATGTTGTAGCAGAGTTACAGTACCATGATACCTGTGACTTGATGGGCGGATGGATGATCACATGACTACATGCACACAAAGAGCTACAAGTCACAAGTGCAGCATTCTTTTTTCAAATAACACGCTTAGGCCTGTGTCGTCCCACTTTGGCCTGCTTTGATCTGGTTTATGGCCAACATTGGCCTTTATAAGCCTGCTTCAGAGCAACTTTGGAGCATGTAGAGGACACCGGGGCTGAGGTCAATTCACTTTCAGTTCAGTCCTTTTTTAACAGAATCTGAGTTTTAGTTTATTTCTTGTTATTTTTAGATAGGAAACCAGCATTATCTTGCTAAAAACTGTTTTTTAATATCTGGAAGATTTAAATGTATAAAATTGGTTGAATCTTGAATCCTAAAATCCTGACCTGACTGACATGAAAGTGAACTGACCCCCACCCTGGTAAGGCGTCAATGAGGATGGCTTTGGTTGGTTGGTCAGAGCTGAAAATGTGTTTTGTCTTGAAAAAAGTATACTGCATCTTTAAAAATAACAACAACTAGCCACTAATTTGCCCAATAAGATAACAGCAGCTGGGTGAGCTGATTGTTCATTGGTTGTTTACTTACAGGTAATAAGAGTATGAATAGTAGGTCCTCCTGGGGTTGTGAGCCAATCAGAAAGCAAAGAATGAGACACAAGGGTCATGAATATGCAAATTAGGACAATACTGTCCTGTCCCAACCAGCAACAACAGAAACAGAAGAAAACACCTTTTGATTGCTACAACTTGAGGGTCATGCACGGGGTTGTTGGGCTATTTCTTTAGGAAAAGTAAAAACTCAAGTTTAATACTATATAAATACTATAAATCAAGCTAGGAGACTTGTGAAACTATTACAAAAATAACATCAAACTATCATAGTAAGCTAATCAACATGCAGTTTTTCTCTTCTTTACTTCTGGAAGTGTTTTATTTAAAATATTCATGCAATATTTTAATGCTGTGTTTACTGAAACTAGACGGTCCTGATTAGAGATTTAGCCCTAATCAGTTTTACTCAACTTTTACTTAAACATTTTGTCAAAACTGAAACAACGCTACCTAATCTGTAACACCACGCAGCTCGCTTCTCATAAAGCAAGCATGATGTCATTGCGATGTCATCATGTCCCACCATTTTAAAGATGCAGTATTGTTCAAAGTTGTAAAGGTTCAATGACAATGGAAATTGATCTCCCCAGAAACCTTTATGGAAGATAAAACTACTAAACACTGTCAACATAACTTCAGACTCAAGAGCGTGCTGCTAAATCAGCTGTCACAGTGGAATAATACATTACAGTTTAGTTACAAATCAACCTAAAAATGTCACAATAGAATAGAGAGACTATTTTTTACACAAATGGTGTGATGGTATAAAACAAACTCATGATGTAACTTAAACCAAGTCACTTTAAGAAGCTTTAAAGGCAATTTTCTGTTCCATGCAAAGATATGCAAATATGTTTTCTCAACTGGAAACAGCTGTCATCAGTTGATCACATCATTGTTGCTACATAATCTCACATATTCTCATAAATCAGTCACTCAAAAACCATAATTTCTTCAATGCAACCTAAGTTTATTGTCTATACTTAAAACCACACATAATTCTTCAAAATATTCCTAAAATAACACACCTTTTAAGTTGTTTTAAACCTGTCAGAAATCAACCTACTGTAAATATTAGTGAGTGAGGTGAATTTGAAGCTGACTTTAGTTCAAATGCATGAATGCAGGTTGAGCTCCACCGTGGCTGCAGTTCAGATGCACAATAACAACAGACACTGTCCATCCAGAAAATTGTGCAGGCAATTTCAGGATAGTAAACAACAGTTACCTTCCAAAAATGCATAGGCTTTTGATTTGAACCAATTTTCTATCATCAAAAAAGCCTCAAGGGACTTATAATGTTCAGAAAAACATGTTACAGTAATCAGGCCACTGGGGATGAAACACTGGCAGGTTTTTGGACGGTAGTGAGTATGTTTCAAACACTGTTGGGTATCATGACGGTGCAACAGAGAATTAGAATAAAAAGGTGAAGTTCAGGGGCTGCAAAAGCAAAGTTCTCTGGTGTCGAGAGTTTGTTACCAACCATAATTTAATGTCTAATTGTTTTTGATTTGCTGAGTTTGACAATGATTGGTTGTAATTGAGAGGCTGTTTTCATTTTTTGCTGACTAAAGCCTCTGGCAGGATGCAGTACTTTGTGTTCAGAGGAAATCATCTGTTCTGAGAGAGACATTTTCTAAAGTTGATGATGTTTTATCTTACATTTCTCCAAGATACTTGGTGGTCAATGAGGTAACCAACCAATTTATGTCTATTTTTCAAAAGTACTTTTCATTATAATAGAAAACTTGTGATATGAGACACTTGACACACATGTATCCGTCTCCAATATGCTAATTCAATTCCTAATTATTCTATTTTTAATGAGGTACTCAGGTTCCCTGAACACTGGATTTTAATTGAAAGGTCACAAGAGGAACGACATGTTTAGTAATAGTTAATTATTTCACAGCTGCACATTGTACATGAGTTATAAATGTATATGCACACACACGTCCTGGAAAGTACAAAGACATAATTCAACCTCATGTAACCTCACAGTTAAGAGCTGTTCAAGAAAGTTGGGGAAAAACAAAAACTGTGTTGGGGTGATTTTGCTATTAAAGCATGAAGCTTGTTCTCCTCATTGCTTCACCAACTTCATGATGTGATAAAATTGCACAGTTCAAATAGGTCAGTGTAAACTTCACTGTGGTGTGACATGACGTTGGGAAAATCACAGTAGCAGTTCATGAATATTGCTGCTGTGATGTTAATGAACCCCAAACAATATGTTTCACTGACTGTGGAACATGAAGTACTAGGAATCAGATCAGGTTTTGGTGGAGCCAAACAACCTTTGATAGAAAAAATGACATCAATGTGCTTCATAGACGTATAGTCATACCTGTTTATGACAAAAATATCCCTGATACTTGACTGTAAACTTCCTATCAAAGAAAATATCATCACCATGAAACTACCAGATTTGTAGAGGAAAATGTCACAGATAAGTGCACAGATATGAGTTATCTTCTCAGTACTGTTTAAAAGGGAAAAACCACATAGAAACTGATTTTTCTCTTTTTCCACAACCATGACCAGTTTGAACTACTGGAAAAAAACATCAGCTGCTGTATTGCGCTTAAACTGGCATTCTAACATTGTAGCTGTGTTAAGCCACCACATGGTGGAGACCTGCAACAAACTAACACATCACTGTGAGGCCAAACCCTGACGATACCAAGACCAACTTCATTTCTTTATTCACCTCATTTATTCACTTATTCTGTTCATTAAGCAGCTAAACAAGGCTTTTAAACATTATATCATGTATTAATTTGAAACATGTTTGTCCCAACCCACATTCAAGTCTGTGATCTACCTTTTCTATTTGACACTTTCAGAAATTCTGTGGGTTGTTACCCCTAAACTACTTGAGTGTATGGGGCCATGTGTTTGCTCCAGTGGCTTATTAAAAATCTATTTCTTTGTCAAATCCCAACCCCAACCCTAATTATACAATCCTGCCCTTCACTCTCCAACCTCCCCCTATTTCTTTCACAGAAATTGGGATTTCTTTCACAATGTCTCTCTCTTTCACTCTTAATTGAGTAGGCTGTTCTGTGTGGTTGTTTTGTCTAGTTTGATTCAACAGCTGTACTGTATAAGAAAAAAAAAAAACATGACCTCAGATCTTTCTTGCACTAAATTACAGCGAGACAGGAGTATCTAATTTTGGAAATACCGTACTTCACATGGAACTTAGGAAAACAGGCCTTTAGGTATTTAGTGCCTCAAAAACAACAAAGTTTAAGAAGCTGGTTCTAAAGGGAGATCAACGTTTATGGTGGATGGATGGAAGATGGTGTAACTACAGCAAATACTGGACCAACACAAAACAAGAGAATGGATTTCGGTGCACATTTGTGTCTGTGTGCTCTTGCATCTGCATGCGTGTTGGTGTGTACATGAAGAACTGTTCATGTAACATTTGCATTCTTCATAAAACTCTTGATTAAAACTGCAGGGCTTAGTGGGCGTGGTTATGGGCTGTCACTCACCTTTTCTTGACCAATAGGATGGCTACCAGCACCAGCAGTATAAAGACGAGGACACCAGCGCTGATCCCAGCGATCTTCACCACCCGATCCGTCTGTTTAGCAGGGTCAGGGATGACTTCTGGCTCCTCTGTAGCACCTACAATATAATGACAAAAAGCTGCCTCAGTACTTAAAATCGGTTTAATCTACTGGAATACATCCATTATTATTCCTTTGTAGTATTATGAGGAGTCAAAAGAATCAAAATCATAAGGGAAAGTAATTTTGCATTCCCATTTGTAAAACATTGGTGTATCAACAAGATGCAAAGTAAAAAAAACTATTCAAATGCCATGTCCATCACACTAATTATTAAACTAAAGGCTATTTCGTGCTTATTTATGAATGTGCTCTACGGAAAGCTGCTAAGACAAAAGACAGAAAGGGGCAAAACATTAAGGAGACAAGTGGAAAAAATCTATATCTTGAAGATGCTGAAGAAATGTAGAAATAAACTAGAAATACTGCCTCGCAGTTGTATGCCTCCACCAACCAGTCAAGTTACAGTTTACATCCATGTCTGTCCAGACTCATATAATATTTGTAGTGAAGACTTTAAAGGGATTTAAAAAAAAGGTATTAAGTGTACTTTGTAGCAAAATGGAAGTTATCACTATACTGACATTTATGATTCCGGTGAATCATTCAGCCCTGGTTCTTCACCCATTCATTGCAAGATCGTTTTCTCAGCTACAGTGGTAAGAAAACGTCCCTAGTCAAGTGTATCTGGAAAACTATTCTTTGTTGTTGTCTAGCTTGTTATTCACTGTCTTTCCCTTTGTCTCAGCTTTGTTGTTTTTGTTCTGTTGTATGTCTAGTTCATTGAGAGAAACAAAGAACAGTGTCAAATTCCTTGTATGTGTTCACATGTTTGGCCAATAAAACTGATTCTGATAAAACACAAAGTTGTAGCCGTGACAGTAGACAAAGCTTCAGATATGGATGTTGCTGCAAAGAAGCTACAAATTCTAAAATGTGGATGCTTCACACACATATTCACCACAGTTTCAAGGTGGGCACCCGAGATTAGTGTCACCAACTCAGTATCCGACTAAATGTGAAATATGGACTTATGGCGTTGAATAATGGCCAGAAAAGTGTTTTTGCAGAACATTACAATGTCACAGTGGAGTTGACCTTTGACCTTTTGGATATAAAATGTCATCACTTCATCATTTTATCCTGAAACTTTGTCATAATTAGTGTATGAGTCTTAGGTCTTAAGTTCAGGCCAAAAACATGTTTTTTGTGAGGTCACAGTGATCTTGACCTTTGACCACCAAATTCTAATCAGTTCATCAGTTCAGTTCAAGTGGACGTTTGTGCCATTCCTTCAAGACGTTTCAGAGATATCATGTTCACAAGAATGGGATGGACTGACAACCTGAAAACATAATGCCTCTGGCCACAGGTGTCGCCAGTGCAGAGGCATAAAAATTGACGGATGTGTGTAGTAGAGTTTTTATATTTTCTGTTTATCGAGTGGGTTAATGTTTGCTGGACAGCGAAAGTGAAGACAAAACCAAGCGTCTCTCACACTGCAACTTCTCCAACATCACTCACTAGAGTACTGAAAACTTTGCAAGGTTAGGGTTAAGTTGTGCTCTTGTACAGTGATTATTGTGGTCATTGCTGTTTGAAAACTGTCGACCAATATTAAAAAAGATGCCAGCCATCTAGGGATCCCTTTTATCGACAAGCTACATTTTTCTAGCTTTCAATACAGCTACTGTAAGACATTGAAATTATTTTCTGCCTAATCACAAAGTTCTAACAGTGAATGATTTTCTTTTGTAGCTGAAGAAACCGAAAGACTGAAAATCAAACATTAACAATTGAAATGATCTTAAAAAGCTCTTTGTCAGTTTTGTTTTTCTATTGCTGAGTGAGTTCTTGTCAAAAAGCTCCATGATAACAACCAAAGAAGGGGTATTACTTTACACTAAGACTTATAGGACAGTGAACTACACAAATAAAACCAAACCTACAAGTAAACCCAGCTTATTTCCAGGAACCCTAAAGCGTCTTCTACAGCCTTTATAATCTGTCACATTTCTGAAATATAGTTCTCCTGCACTGTCTGTAAGCGTGTTGAACAAATAATGAAGAAATCTTGGCACTGTAAGTATTTACGCAACCCTTCATCACTTCAGGCTGGTGAAGTATGCCACCTAACACCTCAGGAATTATGTTTGTTTTTTCTGAAGATATCTTTACAAAAAGCCCTCACATCAGTAAAGTGGTGAGTGTGATAAGAAAACAAATTCTGATGAGGTATTTAAATAGTTAGGTTTAATCATTCCCTGTGCTAAATATCATGTAAATATCATATTCCTTGTAAACCAAAGTCAGGCAAGTGCCAACACAAATGCCATGGTAACTGTCATTCATGATGCAAATATAGCCAAAAGTTCTGTTTGAGGAGCTCATTTAGCTCACAGATTAAAATATTGATATTAGAAGTAATATTCTTCATTAAAATGATCTCTATGTAATAATGAACAAAAGAGACTGCTTCTATATGCAGCCGTTGCTTCTACTGAACATCTTATACTGTGTCTTAATCATTTAAAATAGGTGTTTTATCGTGGACATCTAGGTAAGCAAGAAAGAATATCCTTGATTTTCTTGTTCAGCGTAAAGATAAAATTCTGTGAAAAGGCAGTAACAGAGTATCAGTGGAAGCTGACAATGTTTATCCCTGCCCTGCGCCATCTTATGGAGCTGGGTCAGTTGAGCAAAAAACACTAAGCTTTCTTTTTCAGATTTCAGCTCCTCATTCATTTTGTTTTATGGTAAGTGTACTGAACCTGTGAACTCTCTCCACTCTTACACTTGCAGCTTACACTCTGCAGCTGTAAACATGAATAACCACTAAAAAAGCCTTAAAAATAAAGAGCCGCTGACTGATTATGTGTCTAGCAGTGTGTCCTTTCAGAGTATTTCAGGTTATCCTTGGTGTCGGGCTCTCGTTGGACTCATAGGAAAATGCTTTTGTCATGCAATTTGACTGTAGCTGTCCAACGTTTCTGCACCGATATCACCATATATTACTTGTACTCAAACTCATTTCTGTTCCTGATGACTTCAGAGAATTAAATGAACTCCCTGATTCGTCTGTTTAGAATATAATTCACAAATGATATTTCAGGAGTTTCAATCATGTTGATCATGGACAGAAAGTCAACAGAAAGAGAGCAAGCATCTGTTTTCGTGCTCCTAAGCTCTACTTAGTGATCTGATCTCATAACACCAGAATAGTTTGTGCTGCAACATAAGAACATTATCGTGTATTAAGATAATCCAAATAATCCAACACAAAGACATATGCACAAAACTCAATATAATGCAATGCGTCTATCAAACAATAATCCACTTCTAATGCTAAATATCAACAAGATAAACATAATCTCTCTCTCTCTCTCTTTTTATCTGCCTCAATATTTGTGACCTTAGCGTATTATTTTGTTATAAAATGTTTCTGCTGATGAAATCTTTGAAATGCCTCCATATATCCCAATGCCATTATGTAACAATATTACACTAGAAAGTAGGACTGATAGATGTAGCATGAGCAGTAATGTGTCAGCCAAATGATTGCTTTTAAAGGACAAGGCTGGCGTTATTTTAGATTTTTCTTACTGTCAGCAAATCCCACGAAAAGACAAAAACCAACATCAGTACTTCATGACTTCAATACCCTGTCTACAGCACTCTACCCAAAGCCCATTGGCTCCTACTGAAAATGTGAATCTTTAAGAACGGGTCACAAATATTTAACGTAATTTTTTTAGAAAAGGCTAACTGTTGTTTTTGGTAAATCTTAATCACACAGGTGTAAATAGTGTATTTGTTAGGGACTATTGTCAGCAGTGGATTAATAGACATCTAGTACTCTAGTTAGTTATGCACAGCTCTAGCACAGTTTTCTGGATATACAGTACTCAGGTTCATCATAATGAAGGAAGATGTCACCCAGTGCAACAGCATGGCTCACTGATGTTTTTTTGGATGGCAAAGAGGAATAAACTATAAGCAGCTTCAACTGCATGTCAAATTTAATTTAAGGTCAATTATCCTTTAAAGTGTAAAAGCAGAGAAATCTTGAGATTTCTTGATGATGACCTTGGGGTTATTACTGAACTCAGCAAACAGATAACAGATAAAGGCGATATAATTTGGATACGAATCAGAGCAGAATTTACCAATGAATGCTACATTACTATTGAGGATACTGGGTAGCTGCTGAATATATAAAATACAGAGTTGCACTGATATATTGGCTGATATTAGCATATTGCAGATACAATGGTTTAAATATGTGTCTTTAAGTAAAAAGAAATTGTGAGAAATGCCAAAATACATGTTTCAGGTCATTTAGAAATGGCGTCTGCATTACATAGTTTGTCCACTAGAGAACACTGACAAGTTCATTTTTCACTTGTTAAATTCCTGCTCAGTGTATGTCGTTGTCATAATTCTTAAAATAGATAAATATCTAAAAGATCCTCAGGGATTTTTTTTAAATAATATGGGTTTATGAAAAGAAGACCAAAATGTTTGTTTCTTTTACAGGTTTGTGAAAGCAGCGGCTGATATATGATATTGGATTTTTAACAAACTCTTTAATATCAAAATTGGTATCAGCCTTAAAAAACCCTTTTTATTTTTATTTTTAAAATACATTTAGCAATCACCAAATCATTGTTTCATATCAGACTATGATCTAAAGGTTAAAATTCTTGCTTTTGCCTTTGGTTCCATGTTATGTAGCATTTGTGACTGTGTGGTTTTTTGGTTAATGGCACAAATTTGTATCACATTTACTTCTCAAGTTCACCTGTTTTTCCTGTCAGGACAAGAAACAATGAGAAAATGTTACAAAACAAGGCATAACAAAAAGAAAGACAATGTTTAAAAGATTCTAAGCCTGACCTCATAATGTCAGCGGTAGCTCTTAATGTCTGTAAAAATTATCCAGGTCAGTACACTAACACTCGAAACTTACCCCCCTCCACACACACACACACACACACACACACACACACACAAAACACCCTGGGGCAACAATGACAATGCACAATACCCCAGATGACCTAATAGGACCACCACCACTTAATCCTCCCTCCCGGATGCACGGTTGAGCGCACACACACATGCAGAGGGGCAGATAGAGAAAGTAAGGGACAGTCTTCTGACCTCTCTGTCCATTAGTGTGTATTTCTCCCTTATTAAAAAAATCTAAAATCCTCTCTGAAGTCTGTCGGCTTCACTCATACCTCCAACTCTTCAGGCTAAAAAGACACAGTATTATCTTTTCTAGCTGCCTTTGAGGAAGTAACCACCTGTTCTAATACCAACCACCAGCAATCCTTGAAATATGATGACACTGGAAACAGTAACTTCCCACACTTCCTCTCATTTTAGAGGGGAAACATGACACTTTACAGGCACCGGAGGGACTGAGCCACTCCTCTTTGATCTGTCCCACAGGACCAGTTTCATATGAACCTACAAGCTTACATGTCCTGCTCACATTGAACTGTGTGACTTGAAGAGAACAAGAGTGAACTCATTTCAATAGGAAAGCTAAAAAATAAACTAAAAATATATCAATTTATACAACAATTCCACTTCTTTTCAATCTGGGCCTTTTTTGAATGTATTTTTTTTTAATTGAATGTTTATTTTCATAGTGAAAGTACATATAATTGACTAGCAGTATTTACAGACTAAGCTAGTTTCCCTTGAAACGCTTTAATATAAATACACACCTAAATCAGCCTTAATGGTTTATTCTGCAGTCATTATGGCTGATTGTGCTAAAAATAACGTCACTTTTACTGTCTAGTTTTACGATCCTTCAGCACTAGAAAGGCAAATCAAGGTCTGTCAGTTGAGCGCAAAAAGTGATTATAACTTGTCTTTTCATCATGACACCAGCCACACTGCAGTAGGACCAAGACAGCTCGTAAACACACCGTTCAAATACATGATGCCACATTTACAACACCTCATTGCATGCTCTGACATCAACCTTTTATAGTTGCCATTTCATAGGCTTTTATCTCACACCTGCTGTCTCAAATTGTGGATTTGTGTCATCACAACAGGAAACTGACCGCGTCTAATGTATTATTAAAACATTGACGTTAAATTTGCTTACATTCACACTGATAAAATCAAGCTGTTGTTTGTTCATTAATGACTGCTGTCTGTCCAACCAACATTACCGTCCCTCCAGTGTGCCTTAAAGAACGAGGAAATTAAGGCTCAGGATGAAAATAACCTACAGTTACAGTATGAGCACAAAAGTGGAAATATATTGTTTTCATTCATCTTTTCACTTCTGTTTCTCATTCTCCGTTACTACTCAAATAAACACTAATGTTGTCTTCCAAGCTTTACGCTACCATCCACATGACTGCACAGGATTGTCGATTTCATTGAAAACATGGTCATGTATTTTTCTGTTTATCCTTCTTCTTACCCCACAAAGCTAAGCGACTCTGATCCATCAGTCGCATTTCTAAAAATCTTTCCTCAAAACAGTGCGTGTGCCTTCTGTGTGTTTCTGTGTGCATGTGTACTTGTGTGCGGCTGCCCAGGGATTAAATCTGCACCATTTGAAACCAGTCTGATAATCTATCAACATATGGCTGCTAGTAAAAACAAGATATTTAGACTGTGTGCACGTACATGAATACATTTTTTCTTTCTAACATTATTTTGTCCTCTTTAAAACCCATAATACAGCAATGCACTATTCACTATAGACACACCCTCACATAAGAGCAAGGGGCTGATCAGATTGTGAACACAGTTCAAAACAATCTGTAACATCATTCAAAACAAAATTATGAGCCGGAAAAACAACTGAATAAATCAGATTCATTGACACTAAGCAACCTAATAACGGAGGATAAGCATAGTAGATCAGAAAAATGAAGTTACTTTCACTAGTGACACTCACAAATTTATTCTGCACATTTCTTTCTAAGAAGCCAAATTCAGGACACATTTTGTATCACCTGACCTGCATCTCAGTGTCAAGTTAACACTGACATAGGGTCCTTTTTTGGAAGAAAGTGGTATCAACATTGACACTGTGTTCTTACCTTTAGTAGCCAGCCTGAGACACTGTGTCTTAGTTTCCTGAAGGAAAAAACACAGAAAGAACAATACCTCAGTCCCAAGTCCACACACATTACACTATACCAAAATGTGAGTTTATATTTATATTGTACATATAAAAGTGTTAAAAAGTGTTAAGAAGTCTGTATTAGGTTTGCTTTAAATTCTGTTTAGACTTCCATATCTTAAAAGTCATAATTAATTACAGGTAGAAGCTGTAACGTAGTTTAAGTGTAATTAGTGTGTCTTTGCATATGTACATACAGTATATTTACTCATAGCAGCAGCTAGCAGGTGAGAGTTTTAAGTTCACTATATGTTTAGTGTGTGTTTACATGTATAAATATTTATTTACCCGCTCTGTGCTGCTAACAGCTTGAAGGTAGATGTTGTAGTTCTTTCTTGGAGCCAGCGGAGGATTCCAGAAACCCTGGGGATTAAATGAAGGGATTATTAACTGTATATGAGGCAAAATATATGTAGATTGTTAGTTACTGATTTCACTTACTACCTCTACCAAGAAGGTATGTTTTCTGTCGTACTGGGTTGTCTATGTTTTCATTTGTTAGCGAGTTATCTCAAAAGTTATTAAAAGATTTCAGTTAAATTTGATGTTGAAATTGTTTTTTTTTTTTGTGTAGATTAAGATAGAGGAAATTTTTGCACAGACACTTTTTCCAGGTTTTCCTGAACTGTTACACTTGTTTGAATGAAGAAAGTCTGGCATGTACATAGCACATAATGCTTGTGCCAGGTCACTATACAGATTCAGATTTAACATTTCTAAACATCTGGATTGTGCAGCCTTGGAAGAAGTATTTGTTCTGTGAGATTTCTAGTATGTTTGGTTTTAAGTTGAACCACGTTTAAGACCACTAGTATTACAGTATTTTATCATGGACCGAGTTAAGTCAAACTCCATCCTCTAAGTTATACATTTACTGTAATTTCTGTATTATGTACTTATCTTTTCACTTGACATTTTTGCTACGTACAAAATATGTTAAGAGATAAAAAGGCTTACTTGATATGTCTTGTTGTCTCCCACAGTGAAGGGGAGTGGCTCAGGCAGGTTGCTGGGAGACAGCTGGGCTGCATAATAATATGGAGATCCACCACTAGACGCACTGTGGTAGGACACAGGTACCTGGGGAAGAGGATATACGTATTTACATTAAAAGTAATATGTCTATAAATCTAGCTGACAAATGCAATGTATATTCAGTTAAAGACTTTTTAAGATTTGCTTTATACTGTAAGACTCAGGATCCAATGGTCTATACAGCCAAAGGCTGGATATCTACTGCAAAATGAATCTTATTTAGGAAAACAATTCTTCATAATCTATGTATATTAAATACATGTATATTAGATAAGTTGTAAAGGTGTGTTACTGTAAATGTAATGTCTGTAGAGCGGATTAATATTCACCTCGTAACAGTCAGAGGAGGCTTGACGACGTGACCGAGGATTCACTTCCTCCACCACAATCTGGTACGCACTATAGACAAGTAGACAATGTAAAAAGTAATACACATGCATTATTAACTGAGTTTCTTACAAATACACTAATAGATAAGACAACAGAATGATGTATAAAATATTTCTAAGGTCAGTCATTTCAAAAATAGATTGTGTAGTTAAGTGTGTTATGTTAATTTTGCTAATTAATTACTGTTTATCACTTGCGTTTTTTTACACATGTCAAAGAACCACAATCAAAGAAACCTTGATTTGTGTCAATGTAACTCCAAGAAAATAACATGTTTGGCATAATTAGAGTAATAATGAATTGTAACTGTGATGCACATGTTCATGCTCAACCACTGCATTGTTCACAAAAACTACCAAAAGGAACTAGATTGTTTCTTGTTCATTTTCATGCCTTTGTGATTGTTTAACACTAAACAGACCTCTGTACAATATTATCACCAAATACAAAACAAGAGTATGTACTACAATGTATATGTAAATACAGTATGTGTATGTGCATACAGTACAATACCTTATAGGTGCTCCCTTAGCCTGAGCAGGTTTGAGCAGCACAGTTATGGTAGTTGCAGTTTCATTCAGAAAGGCCTCTGACCCATCATACTCATCTATTGTTGGAGCTGAAGAAAGAGAAAAAGTCTGTGTTAGTGCTCATGTATCACCTTGCTGTCTATCTAAATGTGAATCTGTAGAAATGCTTTTCTTATATGCTGATATGCTGACAAAAATATGACAAATATTTGTCTACCTGAAATGTTAGTAGTCACGTTGAGTGTGGTTGCAGGACCGAACCCTTTGGAGGTGGATGCCCGTATAGAGAGCTGGTAAGTGACACCCGGGTGGAGCTGGGAAAACAGGTGATGGGTGGCATTCGAGGGCAAAGACACTGTGAGTCCCGGCCGCTGGAGAGGCACTGAAGGGTCAAATGAACGCACACCGCTGTAGCTGATCTGTGGTGGGGCAGAGAGACAGAGATCTAGGTTTTACATGTTGTTCAACTACACTGCTGGCTTGCCTCTTTAGCTCTACTTATTCAAACACCGCAACAATTATTATTCCTACTGCTACTGCGAATAGTACCTCATATTGTATGATGACTCCGTTGGGTTCAGATGGTTCCTTCCAATAAAGAAGAATTCTGTCTTCAAATGGAGTTGCTCGTACTGACTGACTGGGAACTGCACCTGGAACTGTTAGCACACACACAAACAAAGTACACTTTTATTTTGCCATACTGTTGATACATTGACCATAAAATCAAAAGTAAATTCTGTTTTGTAAATGAGGGAGCTACTAGTAAATACATGCAAACAATAGGAATACAAATAGCTATGGCTTTCCTAAATCATATGGAAGTGCTGCATGTATCCCAGAGTTACAGTTCAGTTCAAGACCTTTCTTAATTTAATGTGTCTTTCCCAAAAATATCAGCAACACAATAAGGACATGACACGCCTTGTTCATTCACCTTGTCCTAACGCTGTTGTGTCGCCTAGACTGTCAAAGTACCTATAAATAAGCTGTGCACCAAAGCATCACAGTACTAGAGGAATTTACTTTTTACTCTAGCTCCTTTTTGCGAAAGCTAATATACAAACAACAAATAAATGTGAATCAATAGATTTAAAAGAAATGAGAGAGTAAAGAAAATGTATTTTGCATATCACACCATCTTCGTCAGTTTGGATGATAGTCTCGTCGCTCTCTTTTCGTCCCTCTGGATTAGTCAGAATCATCTTCAGACTCACATTGGTGTATGGTGGCAGGTTTCCCACTAGGTGGCGTGGTGCTGAGAAGAAAAAGAGAGCAGAAACAAAAACATAACTTTATTATAAAATAATAATGTATGACAGTTAATGCTTTAACATATTTCATGATTTCAGCCACTTTCAACTCATTGTTTTGGTCCTTCAGGCTCTCACGTGACGTGCGTTCAACACTAGGTTAATAAAACTTCATCAGGGTTCTGAGCTAACTGTTTTCTAAAACTGTAGCCATCTTGCTAATATGATTAGTATCTCTTTAACTGCAGACATCATTGCAGTGACATCACCTTTGAACACTGAGGACCACTATCTCCTCACCATACAGTATTTCTTTACTAACCTTTTGGGTCCATGTCCAAGCAGTCAGCTTTGCTGCGGTTGTTTGCAGTCATGTAATGGTAACAAATGGTGACGTTAAAGGTGTGACAACGAGTGATGTTGTAACCCAGCGATTCCCAGTCCACCGCTATCAGACGAGACCTGGTCTCAGCAATCTTCAGCCTCTTAGGGGTCCGCATAGGTTCTATAGACAGACAGAACACAAAACACAAGGAAAGAAGGTAAACAAAAATGGAAAGGTCATTTCTGACTTCCCCTCCACCATGCCGATATATTGAGTAACTAACTGTGTTAAACTGTAGCATTCTGATCAAAGACACGCAGTTAAGAGAAAATAATCATCATGCTTTGATGAAATAATGTGTAAAGGAACTTTTATGAGCTTCAGAAATACTCACAATTACATTTACCATTTCTGTGAATTGTGTATGTGACAAAAAGACAAAGAGTGCTGAGTCAACATTTTCCCTAGGTAAAACCAGAGGGTTTTACGAACATCTATTTCACTGCCATTCGACTATTTCTCAAATGCAATAACTTCTATGAGGCACCTCTTTGGTTTCCATCTTTCATGTGTATTCAGAACTGTTATTGTCAATATAATCTACCTTCTCTCGTTCCTGCCCAGAGCTTTAATTACCTTAACTGGCTCATTTAACCGGATCAATAACCCCCCAGACCTCACCCACCTCTACACACACACGCACATTCACAGGCAAACACAAATCTAAACCTTTCCTCCTTTGCTTTCTGCTTCTCATATCAGTCCACTATATTACAGGCAGCACATTGTGTCACAAATGTTTACCCAGCCAACAGTAAACGTGGGCTACTTTACATAAAGGACATACTCATCACACTGCTGTTTCTCCCTATCTACATAGACGAGCTGCCATTCTGTGTAGGGAAGTCATTACCTTTAGTAGCTACCGATCGTTGTAGAGGAGTTATTTCCTTCAGTAAGGGAACTACCCCTCTAACTAGAGCAGCTATCACTCCATCAAGAAGGCTGTTATTACTCCAGAGGAGATACAACTCTATCTAAGAGGCTTTTTCACTCACACAACTGTTACTACCTGAGCTACAAGGGTTAAAACACAATTTATAGTTCTGCATCATTGTGTGTTGAAGGTGGAGGCTACATAAGCATCTTCTCAGAAATAAAACAGATATTCTACATGAAGACCACAAGAACTGTGATTCAGTTTGAGCTGCTTGTGTTTTCATGTGTGGGTGGTATTTTACAGTAATGAGGGTAATTGGTCAATGTAGCGCTATATTTCATATACTGTTAGGTAGTGTAATAAATACCATTATATCATATTTCATAAGCTATAATATTTCCCTCTGACGTGTAGTGGAGCAGAAGTATAAACTGGCATGAAAAGGAAATATTCAAGTAAAGTTCAACTAGTGATTATTTTCATTATTAATTAAACTGCTGATTATTTTCTTGACAAGTCAATTAATTGTTTAGACTAGGAAATGTAAAACAAATGGCATTCACAATTTCTCAGAAGGTTTGGTGATGTCTTGTAATTGCTTGTTTTGTCTGACTAACAGTCTAAAATGTAAAATGTCTAAAAATATTGAATTAACTGTCATATATGAAAAGGAAAAAAAAAAGTCTTTGCATTTGAGAAGCTGTGGCCATCAAATATTTGTCATTTATGCTTGAAAAAGGGCTGAAACGATTACTCGATTATCAAAAATAGTTCATTAATTTTCTGATGATGATGATCGACTAATTGGCTAATTGTTGCAACTCTATAAGTGACTAAAATGTGTACTTAAGTACAGTTGATGTACTTTTACTAGCACAATGTTACATTTTACCACTATGGTTAACAAAAGATGAATCAATGTTTTGTAATCTAGCATTTCTGAAGCTCGGCTCACTCAGAGGTCCCCAACTGAGTGCAATGAGTTTTTGACAGTTGATGTATCCAGAGCACCAGGGTTATAATGACAAAAGAAAATCTCTTTTATCAAGCATAATGCAACCAATACAAAATATGCTTTGATTAACTCATATTCTGATCTTGCAGATTAGCTCTGAACGTCCCTAAACTAAAGTGGAATCTATTACAGTCGAGCATATTTAATTAAAAGTTTTGTTTGCTGTTCCTTGTCATAAACTGACAGGTCTTCCTTCAAAGTGATAGTGATTCCATCACCTGTTGATGTTTCTTCCTCTTTCTATCTCTATTTTGGTGTAACCCACCTGATGCCTTATGTCCTTCCAGGATTTTAATAAAAACAGCTCACCTTAAATAGAGACGCAAAGTCTCTCCCCAACCCCTCCTTGTCTCTGTTTTTCCTTGGGTCTTCCTCTCTCAGAGGAGACAACACAAGGACACAAACTTGTCGCTTCTTCTGACAACCCATTATCTGCCTGTCACTCACCCATACATGCACAGAAACTCACCGGCATGGACACTCACACTCGGTTATTACCCAAACAAACACACACATGCACTTCAGGTTGTGACAGAATCAAGATTAAATCTGGTCAGAGCATATATAGGTGTGTGTTCATGTGCGTGTCTGTGTGTGTGTGTGTGTGCACAAATCTCAATAAAACTTCCCATAATAAGAATGCATCGTCAAGGGCACAAACACAACTCTCATTCACACGCACGCACGCACATACACACACACACAGAGCTGTAAGCTGTAATACAAACATGTCCTGGTTTGCTCAGTCATTTACTCTCTCACTAATAAAGAGACATATAGACATATGAAAGAAAACGAGCAAGAAAGAAAAAAGACAGAGAGAAAGGCAGGATATGAAGACACCTGGGCTGGTAATTGTCTGCTGTGCAAATATTATTGCTCAACTGTATGTGTGTGTGTGTGTGTGTGTGAGTGTGTGTGTGTGTATGTGTGTTAATAGCTGAGGGTTCAGAGCATTTCATTTTTGCTTCAACCTGTTATTGGATGGTTGACATTTAAATGGAATGAAGGGGAGACCTACTGCCTGTCCTGCCTGTCTCTCCCTCTATTTCTTTCTCTTCCTCACTTGTCTTGGTCTTTTCCCATCTGTCTCTCTTGCTGTTCAAATCAATACTTGTGATCCTCACCATAAACCTAGCTATTAGGACACACACACACACACACACACACGCACGCACACACACACACACACCGTTAGGGCAGTGTAATAAATTGTATTGATTTCAGGGTCTCTTGATGCTAACACTGCTTCACTCGGAGACGGTTTTCAACATGGAATTAAAACTAAATATATGACTAGCTGCCTGTCACACACACACACACACACACACACACACACACACACACACAGACACACACAGACACACACACACACACACTTCTAACCTGCATTTCAAAACCCAATTCCCCTTCTCCATTATGCATTGCTGCTTATCTCTGTCTATTTACTGTAGGTAGTGAAAGTGGGTAGAGCAAGGTGGGAGGAGAGACAGCGAGAATATGGACAAATAGAGGAAAAAAAGAAAGAAAGAAAGAAAGAAAGGAAGAAAGAGAAAAAGACAGAAAAAGAAAAAAGACAGAAGGGCAAAGGGAGCAGCATTGAAATTGAGTAAAAAAAAAAGAGTGTAAAAACAAAGCAATGCATGGAAAAATGAAACTGGGGCTGGAGGGAGCAAAGGAAAGATAAAGGGAGCAGAGAGAGAAACAGGAGCAAAAGATGAGAGAGGGAAAGAGAGACAGAGACACAGAGAGGAGGAACGGGGAGAGACGATAACTAGTTTGGAATGTGGCCAAAGTCAAGCGGGACGAGTTCCAACGGTAAACCACAGAGGCTGCCTTGTCCCTTTCCCCTCCTCCAGTAGATAGACAAACGGCTGGATTCATGTTGAAACTAAAAGGCTTTGTTCTCCACAGATGGAGCTTTGAAAACAACAACAATACCAATAAACAGCAACAATAACACCAAGGACAACAAGCTGCATATCAGCAGAATCCAGAGGTTGGAATTAAAGAAAAGAAAACAAAAGGAAAGGAAATGAAACTAAATGAAATACAACTACACTAAGGGGGGAAAAAACCCCTGTCTCTCAACCTAAACCATTAGGAAGAGCCAAGAAATATACAGTAAGAAGACTATAGACTGGAAGGGATGGAAGCTTAAGAAATAGCAGAGAATAAAAGGGGAATGGGAAGGAGGGGTAAGAGGGGGAACACAGAAAAGGTTGACAGGAGATGTAGCTAAATCCAAGTTAATCTGTCCAATTAGTTCCTGGTAATCCTTCCACTGTCATGAGGAAGACAAATGAAACTCAATTCATTCATTCATTTCATCTCAACAGTAACTCTCACTTTCTCTCTGCTTGTCTCTGTCTCTCTCTGGGCCAGATTTAAGTACATGAAAGGTGCGTATTTATTTGCGCCTCACAATTCATTCAATTTTATTCGGATTTTCCTAGGTATAGCAGCTAATTATGAAATCAGCGGCCGCAGCCTTCTAGAGTCTAAGAAATAGTATAGATGTATTTCAGGAGAGAAAAATAAATCAGAATATATAATACCCTGTGAGTAATGCTGAAACAGAAATGCTCATGAATAAAGCACTGGTAAAAAAAAATTACAGTTACAAAGACAGGTCAGTAAAAGCAATGAGGTAGGAATCATTAAACAAGCTTCTAAGGATATGAGGAAGAAATTGAATTACAAAGAGGGATTCACCAAACAAAATATAAAGACAGAATGAAAAAAGCAGCTGCAAAGATAATGTCCTTCTAAGCTTCTTTTATACTGTTACTGTTACATTGTACCTAGAGCGGCTACGTGCACCTCCTTATAAAACATGACTATATGTCGGGATATGGCGGCAGTGAATAGACTGCTTGTGTTTTCACCTACAAGTTTCTAGTGCAGGTGGAGATTGTTGAGAGTGAAGACAACATGAAGCAAGTTGAAAAAAGGCTCAGTTATCTTCTATTACTAATGAAAACGTTCTGCTCACTGCAATCACTGCTATGTACCCAGTAAATGAAACACTGACAGCACAGAACAGTCTCATATTCAGAAATGAAACAAAGTGGACCTTACCGCCATGGCTCGTATCACAAAGCGAATGAAAGAATGTAACCGCAGTTACCCTGGGGAACATAATTTAAGTATGATACTGCCTGATCATGTATGAAACATGTGTCTGGTATTGCGGTGTTGATATTAACGAGATCTGAACTATAAATCAAAACCTGTCCTGTCCTGTCCTCTACAGCGGAACTGCAATCACACTCATTATGGTGACTGTGCAATTTCTTATACTTTATTCATTCTTCTTCATTACTTGTTGCTGTATGTATTTTAATGTAGAGCACATTGAGTTTACCATAATGAAACATGCTAATATAAAGAAAATGAACATGCTTTGCTAAGAGCATTAGCAGATTCACAGCTACTTATCTTGTTGTTTTTAATGTTTTTTGTTCTAAAATGGTAAAATATTTTATTCATTTACTATTTCTGCATTATTTTTACTTTCGATAAGCTGTCTGTTTTGTTTTTTTGAAGTATAGTATTTCTTTCCAGCTTCCCCATTCACAAACTACACAATATGGATTAAGGTTTTTCTTTCTCATTATGAACTTTACTTAAACATATCTGTGCAAATGTGAACGTGTCGATTAAAGGCAAAGAATTTTCAACGCAAAACTGTGCCTACAGAAAAATTAGAGCAAATAATACACCAAAATTTGCACAAAAAAACACCACGTACACACAGGAATAGACACAAACAGAACATCACTGTAAAACTGACTGACTCTCAAACATACACTGTGGACAGTACTGTGTCTGTAAATCTCTTAGCTGCTATTTCAAGGGCCTGACCCTTAAAGCGCCGGACTGCTGACCATGTGTGTGTGTGTGCACACGCTGTCACATGTATAAAGAAGTACAAGTGATATATTGTGTGTGATTCCGACAAAATCTGTGTGTGTGCGGAAATGTGAGTTTTGTGATTTCATTCTTCCATTAATCCAAGTGATGCTGAGTTTGTGCAACATATGAGAAATACTGTGACTTCCCTGAACTGTGTGTGTGTGTCTCTGTATTTTTCCTCTCCATCTCATAGTACATCCCTCTTCTGTGTGAGCTCATGGCTGAGTTACTATGGTTTTAGTGTGTATCTGTGTGTGTTTGAGAGTGTGTGTGTGTCTAACTTGCCATGACCAAGAGGTTTCAGCAGAAAATTCAGGATTTGGATTAAAAGCTACTTCATCACCTTCTGTGTCACACACACACACACACACACGCACGCACACACATACACACACACACACACACACACACACACACACACACACGCACACACGCACACACACATATACACTCACTAACTCTTCACTTCAAGTTGATTATTTTTCACCCTTCAGACAAGAGCAATAAATCACCACAGAAGAAAAATCGAGAAGAGTGGGAGAGAAGAAGAGAGACAGAGGGAGCATGAAAAAGAAGTAGAGATAGAAAAGAAATAAAAAGTGTAGAGGAAGAGATGAAAAGAAAAATGAGGAGAACAGAAAAGATGAAATCCTTCCTGTTATTATATCAATTTCTCTGCAGCATGTGATGTCTGCTCTGTATTTTGTTAACTTTATTGGTTTTTAATTAAACTGTGTTTTGTGTGGTTACATGCCTCTGTGTGTGTGTATGCATGTGTGTATGTGTGTGTGTGCGTGTCTTCATTATATTGTGTTGAACTAAATATTTAGTAAACTACAGGTGGTGGGATCAGACAAACCTAACCAAACAGAAAAAGCAAAGGAATCATTACCATTTAAATAACATTTCTACCCCTGTGTGTGTGTGTGTGTGTGTGTGTGTGTGTCTGTCTCTCAACAAACACACACACACACAAATCCACCTCCAAGTGTGTGTGTGTGTGTGTGTGTGTGTGTGTGTGTATCAGAGACAGGTGGGAAGATATTCATTCCAATGATCCATATTCATCTGAATATCCCAGTAATACCCACATAGTTTCACCACTTTGTGATGTGTATGTCTATTGTATATGCAATATATATACAGTGTAATGAATTATGTCCAGTTCATATAGTATTGTGTTTAGTGTATAATATCACATGAAAATAAGTCTGTGTTTGAGCAAGTTTTTACACTGTGCATGTGATAAGGAATTATTTCTGATCTTAACAAATATGGGACAAACAAAAACTTTTCTTAAAGAGATGATTCCACTTGTTTCTAACGCAAATAAACTAAAAGATCACCTTTTAAAGAACAAACTTCTCTTAGTTAATGTGAGTACTGTAGTTAGTAGTTTACATCTTTTTTTAAAAATTGAATATAAAACTAGATCACTTCTTCATGAGGACATTTGTCATAGTGCTATTGTCTGACATGCATTAATCATTTCAGTTTGATTTACTCAATAATATCTCTCTAAACAGCGTCCTTATATGGTCCACTGCCAAAATCCAGATGACATGTGAGTTGATAAAAATGTTTTAGAGGTGCAACGAAAGTTAACAACTATTTCAGTAATCAATAAATCATCTAAGTTGTAGGGCTGGGTATCGGTACTCGATACCTTTAAAGTATCGACCAAAATAACCCAGTACCAAGTAGTATTGAAACTTCAGTCAAATGATAACTGCATTTGATCCTTTTTGTACCCAGATGTTGAAAAAAATTTAATGCCACATGTGATTGGCCCACTACTGCAGCAGCTACAACCCATATAGTCCATGGTGGTGAAGCCGAGCACTGTGTATTTGACGGAGTGGGCAGTTCAGCGTGCATGATGATGGGTATTGAATAAAGTAGAAAAGAAAAGGGATCGAATGCAGTGCTCTTGGTATCGGTATCGCTTTAAGGGTACTGGTACTGTAATTTTTAAATGATGCCCAGCCCTACGAAGTTGTTTTTAAAGCAAAAATACCAAACATTCTCTAGTCGCAGCTTCTCCAATTAGATTATCTTCTGCTTTCATCTGTTTAATGTCATTCATCTTTGGGTTTCTGGTCGAACAAAACAACACTTGAAGACACCAGATGCCATCCTAATACATTTATCTGGTCGTCCACCGCAGGAAGCTTTATGAGAGGCAGTGAGGACTCACTACCCTGTGATTAGTCAAGGTTGTTGGGCTGCACGTTGCCTAACAGGAAGAGTTGCAGACATAACTGAGCGGTGAAAAAAGTATTGCCCCCTAATAAAATAATTTAATCTCTATTTAATTTTGAAGCTAAGTTGACACTAGAATTGAATATGAATCAAAGACAAAGAAAAGGACAAATAAACAAAAAAAGATAAAGATCAAGTGAAGCAAAGGTAGCAAAGGACAGTGTTCTTTTATGTAAAGATGTAAAACCATTATCATTATCATTACCAGTGAATCTAAATGTGATTCTTAAGGAGGATTAGTGCATTAATAACACTGCAATTTTCATATTTTGATTCTTTTGGGGGATTGACGACCCCTGACTTCATTGTGTTCTCCCAGCTTCTGAAACAGACCTACAACCTCCTAACAGTATTTTCTAGTCAATAGACAAAAATAATTCAACATATACAGGATGATTTGATGTAATTCTCTAAATTCATATCCCTATTTTCCTGTTATGGTCTGCTATCAACACATTATGTGGATTACAACGAGTACGAGTGTTCCTGCGTGAGTGAGGAGAAGAAGATTAATTTCCTCTTCCTGTTAAACAGGAAACTGTTCAATACATGAGTCGACTGAACAAGTCTATGACTCTCTCTCTGTCAATAAACACACTCACGCACACACACACATACAGATTCATTCACATACACATACACACACACACAGGTTGGCAGGCATCAGTCAGGCCCTGTGGTTATGAGTTTTCATCTCTCTTTCATTTTCATTCTCCAGTTTCATCATTCTCGTGCGTCTCTCCCTGCTCCTATTCGCTCCTCTCTTTCTTTTCCAGCCTTATTGTTTTTCATCATCTCTCCATCGCTCCCTTATTCTGTTTCTCATTCAGGCTCATTGCTTTTCTTTCTGTCTCTCTCACTCTCATAGCAACGCTCTCTCCCTCAGGCTAGCTGTGTTTATATTTCAGTCGTTTATTTCTACAAATGTCAGACAGTGTTTCTGCCCTCCATCTATTGAAGAAGAAGAAGAAGAAGAAGTACTTTATTGATCCCTGTGGGGAAATTGATCCTTTGCATTTGACCCATCCTATACACACACACACTAGAAGCAGTGGGCAGCTGCAGTGCAGCACCAGAGGACCAACTCTAGTTCTTTTTGCTAGTGCCTTGATTATGGGCATTGACAGCAGTATTAACCGCAACATACATGTCTTTGATGGTGGGAGGAACTGGAACACCTGACAGAAACACATGCAAACACAGGGAGAACATGCAAACTCCACACGGAAAGGACCTGGGATGGCGGGGGCTACAACCCAGGACCTCCATGCTGTGAGGCAACAGTGGTAACCACTGAGCTACCGTGCTGCCATTGATCCATAAAGAGAGAGTGTGTGGGGAGAGAGAGGCAGGGAGAAAAGGGGAGAAGGCAGCGACAAGAAACAAAGCAGAAAGAGAGATAAAGAGAGAGGAATGGGAGATATGAAAGAAAGGATGAGAAGCTGAGAAGAGAGCAGGAATGAGGTGAGAGAAGGAAAAAAAAATTGCAGGATAAAGAGTGAGAAAGGTGTAGAGAGCCTCCAGTACTTTAATCACTCTTTCTCTCAGATCACTGAGCAACCATGGACTGACTCAGGCTCTCCCCTCCTTTCTTCTCCAATTCTATCCCTTGCTATACCTCTCCTCTTCTCTCTCCCTGTCTGCTCATAGTACAAAGATCACTGCACCAACTAAAATATAGATACCAAGACAAAAAGAACAACAGTGGATGGACAAATCGATAGATAATCAGACAAAAAGAGCTGTGTGCACAAGCAGATCCAGAGTCAGGTTACCTACCTTTGCTGCAGAATGTAGATTATCATCTTTTAGATGGACATATGTCTTTATTATCCACTTTTACAAAATGTATTATAGCAAATAGTGTGAGGAAATACTCTCTATATAAAGTTTAAGTCTGCACCTTACAAATCTTAAGTTACTACTTATGTTCATCACAAAACAGATTAATTTAGCCATAACACTTCTGTATGTATGTGTCTATACGCTGTAGATGTCCTACCTGCACATTTGGTCCGGGTAATGAGTGCTGGTCCTGGTTTGCCTGTTCCCCCCTCTCCTGGTCGGGTAAGTAAGACTCTGATCTCATACTCTGTATCTGGGTCAAGATGCCATAACTTATAGTTGGGAGAATTGACAGCGTGAGTCTCCGTCCAGCTGCCTGATGTCATACGGTACTCAACCTACAGGAAATAATCAAATATTACATGTTATAGTTGTTAAAGTTATTGTTTATCACGAATCAGAATCCAGTATCAATCTACGGTATATATGAAACTATATTGTCTCTTTTCCAAGATCAGATACTATTCATCCAAAATTACTGATCTATCTTAAAACAATTTTCATTGGAAAATACCAGGTAAAAACACACATAATTACATACATACTCATAACACGACTGCTTAAAGGAACCCATTCAGCATTTTGGGAAACATGCTTATTCACTTTCTTACCGAGCGTTAGATGAGAAGATTAATGTGACTCTCATGTCTAAATATGAAGCTACATCCAGCAGGTGATTGGCTTAGCTTAGTTTAGCTTAGCATAACAACTGGAAGCAGGAGGAAAAGGCTATCCTGGTTCTCTTCAAAGTATGAAAATTCTGCCTACCAATTAGCATGTCATATCTTGTTTGTTTTGACTGCACAAACATTAACTTTGGACAGATCAAGGCTACCTGTTGCCTTCTTATATCCAGTCTAAAGGCTAAGCTAAGCTAATTGCATGCTGGATCTAGCTTCATAATTACTGTAAGGACATGAGAATGGTATCCGTCCTCTCATGTAACTCTGTGTGAGAGAGCAAATACGTATATTTCCCAAAATGTTGAATTCTTCCTTCAAAATTGTTCTGTTTGCCTGCTTTCCTGTGAAAGGACCAATGGTTCTTTTTATGGTCATTTACACTCACTTTGATGCCCTGATTTACAGTGATTCATGCAACATTGTTATAAACTAGATACTGCTTAGAAACCATACAGTATCTCACACAGAACATACCTCTTTCAGTATAATAGGTCCATCCCCAAATATGGAGTTAGCATTGAGCTGAATCAGCAAGTACGTAGGGCCGACACCTAGCAGCTGGGGTGGGGCTATGGGGTGTGGAGGCTCTGCAGGGAGAAAACAATGAACAAGACAATAGAAAAAGGTTTCAAAGTGCCGCACAGGATGGGTTTCAACACACTGAAACAAAGTCACAATAGAACAGAGCAGCGTAGTACTGTAGCACTGTATTCACTGTGATACAAAGCCTTGTTAATGTAACAGCTGACATGTGATATGTGTGAACTTAAACAAATATTTTTAAATAAACTACCAGTAAAAAATGACAACCACACTAATGGCACAAATTATTAGGGACATCCTAACAAGTGGTAACCACGGTGACCTACAATATTATGACAGCCGTGCTGTGTGGACATCATGCTGAACTAATTGTGTGGTCGTGCAGGGTACAAGAGAGAAAGCATCATTTTGAGACCAGCTGTGTTTAATTCTCAGTATCTGATGTGAAGTTTTGTTTCAGGCCTTTATTCATGTTCTTACTTTCCAACTACTAATAATATAATATTGCAATTTATTTATAGAGCGCTCTTCTAGATACTCAAAGAGACTTCACATAACAAGCTTTATATACAGTTACTTTCATCTAACTGCTAGTAGCCACGTCGTTTCACGCACTGATACACTCTCCTTTGCTGTGTTTTTCTGAGTTATAATGAACTTAATATTAATGCAAACACACCTTTTGCAGCTGCTTCACATCAAAAGCCTTCAACCTTCAAAACAAGACACTGGAAGGCTTTTATAGAGAGGCAGCTTCAAAAATTGTCAACCATAGTGACCAATACTTAAAGCCCTTTTCAGACATAGAATATATACATTTGCTAGCTTTATCTATAGTTAAATTAATGACTTTTTGTCATTTAAACATACTGTAGGGCTTTTATGTAAATGAATTGTTTTAGCTTAATTCAGATGATGTGTTGCCTCTGAAGAACTGCAGTGAGTTTAAAAAGTAATGATATGAAAGAAGAAGAGTGTTTTTCTCTTAAAGGCTGCATGAGTGATGGATTTTAAAACTTATTTTTTATTTATGATAATAATGAGTACAAGGCTTATTCAGATATGAGGAGTATACATCTAGATTTGGGCTTTTTTTCTGCACAATTTGTCTGCAGGATCATGGGTTCTGATCACATTGTGAAGTCAAGCTTACCAATTTTATGTCGAACTGGTCTGCTTCTCTTTATCTACATCTCATTTTTAATTGGCATAGCAAGGGAAATATTAAGGTTTAAGAGCGTTCCTATACAAATAAATGCTATTAAAATATGGTACATGTATAAGCCTAGGTATAAACATGAATGATTACGTAATGACATTTTATTTTAGCTATATTTAAAACTATTTTTTATATGACTGCACACAGTTTTCATTAAACATGATGTCTTGAAGTTCAGCCATGTAGTACATCCCATGATGCTCTCATCAAATAAACTCTGTGTGTATGTACGTAAATGTGATGGATGTGTGATGGTTCAGGGCCAGTCAGTTAGATCAGAGCTAGCTGTCACACATCTATGATTGACAAGCCTAAAGCACACACACACACACACACACACACACACACACACACAACCATAAAACACACTGCATCAAAGATTCATCTACTTGACACATACACACAGATCAACACATGAATTAATCACAAACTCTCTCCATACACACACACACACACACACACACACACACACACACACACTGTGATCTATCTCACATACAGTAAATCATACAGATTTTATCTTTCCCTCCCGCTCTCTCTGACACATTCTCAAACACGCCGCTAGGCAATATTACTATCAGTATGAAGATAGAAAAAAATGTGGGTTTTTTTGCAATCCAGCTTCAATCGTATCATATCAAAGTAAGTATTATCTAATTTCTGTGTGTATGTGTGTGTTACTGTGTATGTTATTTCATTAATAGTTATATTTTGATTGCTATCATCTGTTTTTCTCTTCGTGTGCATCTAAATCTGAGTGTTTGCGGTTGCATTTCTGTGAATGTGTGTTGACTATGGCTGTCAGAGAGGTGCAGGCTGGGAAGTGTCTTTTTAGCAACAGATGAAACACTGTAGTTTGACAGCACATGCACGTGTGCAAACGCAGACACACAAACACACACATGCAGACAGGGTTGAATCCGGATAATGAATGTTGAAGTGACTTCAGAAAAGCAACAACGTCAACAACATGTCAGCTCGCAATGCCATCAAATAAACAAAGTAAACAACTTGATGATTAACAAACAAAGAAAGAAATAAAGCAAAAACTCAAAGATAAATATATGCAAACATATAAAACAGTAGTTCATTCTGATTGCAGTTTGTGTGTTTACTTGAATACATGTTTGTGCGCTGCTTAAAAACCTATTGAATATCTAAAAGATAAATAATAGACATAAAAATGAAACACTAAGAAATGTAAGTGGGTCATTATGTGACTCCAGAGAAAACAGAGCTGGAGCGAGTTCACACTTTTGATTTTCTTCTTTTTGTTTTTTGTTCCATCACTTGTCATTTGTACAGTTGACCTAAAAAAAATATAACAAATCATCAATGGTGTTGTTTTGCGACGGGTTTGTTGTCACCATCTGTTTTATTATTAATCGTGTGAACCCTCTTATCATTTTTCATTTTTTGGGTCAAATGTAAATGATAATAACAAAACAAATAAACATTGGAAAAACTTCAAATGTGTGTGTCAGTTCTGACCTAAAGCTGTCTGCGTGATTATTGGTTTTCAATGTCATTCACTTCTCATATGATATAATTAATAAAAAACTCCTGATGCACTGGTAGAGTGTTTGGTAGATTCTCTGATTTAAAGATTTATGATGCAGTAGATAAACACAGACAAACAGAAAGACAGAAAGCTAGGCAGAAAGAAAGACATAAAAGAAAGACAAAGAGAAAGAAAGAAAGAAAGAAAGAAAGAAAGAAAGAAAGAAAGAAAGAAAGAAAGGGGGACAGACAGATATTTTGTTGGTAACTGGCGCCCACTAGGCATGTTCTTCTTTGTTGTCCATCGTCAGCAACCTTGTCAATAAAGTTTAGCTTTCACAACCCACTGCTGACATCACTATGGAACTCACTGGAGGACATCTGACCTCCAGAACAAGAGAGGAGTGTGTGTGTGAGTGTGTGTGTGTGTTTCACTCGTATCGACAGCCAACAGTGGTAGTAGGTTTTCTATAGTTCCATAATGCCTGAAGCTCCACCTGTCACTATTACTTAGAGTGAGGGTGTGTGTGTGTGTGTGTGTGTGTGTGTGTGTGTGTGTGTGTGTGTGTGTTTTACGTTAAAAGGGAGAAAAGGACATTTTGCTAGTGGACCATTACAGGTTTAAAACAGTTTTATGACTTCAAGTCAGTTGTGCATCTTCATGAGTCTGATACGTGTGTGTGTGTGTTGTGTGTGTGTGTGTGTGTGTGTGTGTGTGTGTGTGTGTGCACGCATGTGTGTGACAGTAATATTGCAAGAGCTTTTTAGGCCATGGGTTGTGTGTAATGCAAGCTGGCATGGCGATGTTTGCATGTGTGTTTGTGTTTGTGTGTGTGTGTGTGTGTGTGTGTCTGTGTGTGTGTGTGTGTGTGTGTGTGTGTGTGTGTGTGTGTGTGTGTGTGATACGAGCTGGCATGATGATGCACTCTGTCACCGTAGGAACCAGAGGGCAAGGCTTTATTAGAGCTAGGCTCTGACCAAACCACTAGTGACAAACACACATACACATACTCAAATACAGTCAGACTCTTCCATATCTCTTTATCTCTCACACATACACACAAACAAAGCTATTATATTCTGTTATATACAGTATTATACAGTATTATACTGTCCACAGTAAAACTTGTGAAGGCGAACCTCAGTACTTTTTAAATACAGACAGAAATGTCGCTCATAGCATTGAATATTGAAAACTGTGGAGTACCAGAAGCTGCTCAGAATCATAATCTGGTTCACTTTTCTTCAATCAGGTAGTTCTTTCAAAAGTTTGCCAACTTTACACTGTTTTATTTAGTCAAAGTTCTTGTATGGTTGCTCGTGTTAAGACAACATTTAATATTTGAGAACTTTGGATTCCTTTGGTAAAGCGAGAGGTTGCCTATAAAAACACTAGCTTTTTGGTCTTAGTACTGGATTGAGTATTGTATTTGCAAATGTATTGGAAACATTGGAACTATAATTAGCAATACTGAAACAATTAGCCTCTTAATTATTATAACAACTATTATTACAACAATTGTAACAATTTGGATTATTGTTTAATTGCTAGTTATTTATTGAGGGAAAAGAAACCCACCAGCTAGTTCCAGCTTCTCCAATGTGAGCATCTGATTTTCTCGGTTTTATATGATTGTAAATTGATAATTATGGCTGAAACAAAGTTGCTTTATTGATTAGTCAACTATTTTTATAGCCCATTAATTGTTCAAGGCATTTTTTTAACTAAAAATGCCAAAAATGAAATAATTCCAGTCTTTCACAAGTAAATGTATTGTAAGCTGGCTTTCTTAGTTTAGTATGATAATTAACAGAATATCTTTGGATTTTGGACTGCTTGTTGGACAAAACAAGACATCATTTTGTGGTCTGCAATAGTGTGATGGACATGTTTCACTATTTTCTGACATTTCAGGGACAAAATGTTTACTCGAGGAAATTAGGATTAACCAGTAATGAAAATAAGTGTTAGTTGCAGCCTTATTTAATATCTTTAGACTGTTTTTTTTGACAAAATAAGCAATTTGAAGACGTGATCTTGTGCTAAACTAAATGAATAATTGACAAATAATTATAAAAATAATCAACAGATTACTAATATTTCAGACTAATATTTCTTTATTTTCAGATTTCTGCTCATGGAGGAGAGAAAACCATATACTAGAGTGATCTGGGAATCCCATGTCACACCTCTCATGCTCCCATGATGCACCTCTGTCTCTATAAAATGTGCTTCTTTCTGATCTTGACAGCCCCAGCACACAGAGAGGGAGCAGATAATGGCGTATCTGTCATCTACATGTTATAAATATCAATAGACTAGGCCTGTGAGTATCTGCTTCGAGGCAATCTCACATCACCCAGGACCACTTCTCAGGCTTTGAAAATGAAACCTGGGTTACTGTCCTACTGCCAAACATTTTTAATGTATACGAGTCATATCTGGGTGCACTCCTGTGATTTTTTTTTCTTCCATTTTTACTGTTAATCATATTCCTACCAGACACAAGATTTCGACCAGTAACATCCTATCCCTCACTCTTTTTACCCTCTCAATTTCACAATAAATAATTATTAAAATGAAATATTCAGAGTTTAAGTATTAGTAATGCAGCTTAACTCATGGTTGTCAATGTCCTGCCAGAACCTTAAAATCTCCAACAAGCGCATACTTTTCAAGAAGTGAAATAAACATATTCCCTGTTTCTTTGATTTCTCTCTGGCTTTCATGTCCCATCTGATATTTCTAATAAATAAACATGAGGCTGCTCTCCTTCCACATTCATACATGCAGTCCTCATTCTTTTATTGTGATATCTTTTTAACATCCAGGCTCTGGATCAATATTCATAATCGACAATATCCCTCAGAGCTCCAAAAGCATCTTTTCACAGATTGTGAAAGTGGCTGGTTTTCAAGCTTACGCCTGGCTATGAAACACACTGCGCTCAATGTGTCTTACTGAACCTGAATCTATTTTCATATATGTAGATTGGTCCTATTCATGGTTAGACACATGTCTCCTGCTGTGAGGATTCCTCATCCCGCTCCTCTTTGCCTCCTCATATTCAAAAAAGATGTTCATGATAAATAAACATTAGCCACTTATGTATTCTTACTTAATCAGCAAGGTCCTGCAGAAACAGTCTGTATTCAAAACTGCCAGATTTTCTTGACCAAAGAGGAACCAAACCTTTTCATTCCCAGTGGGAATTGTAACCCTTAACTTGGCAGTGACAGTGTCTTGCTTAAGCCACTGAATGACACGCAGACTTTGGACCCTCAAACTGGACAGTGTAAAAGCTCCATTAACTGAGCCACGCTGGCTAATATTCATATTCACGGTGCTCGCTTCTGCTTTGATTTCTCATTTCTTTCTCCTCTGCCATCTCTTATGCAGAATAATAAACATGACTCTGCTCGGCTTTACATATTCAGACGTATTCCTGATTCTGATATGGATATTCTTGGGATAATGAGCTGACTATTTACATTTACTTACTTTTCTTCACCATCTCCACATCTTTCTTTGCTTACCCGTCTCTGTCTCACATTTCTCCCTCCTCCTTTCTGTCACTCCCATATCATTCTTTCTGAATCTCTTTCGCCTTTACCTTCTTTCTCTCTTTCTGCCCTCCTCCTCTGTCTCTCTCTAGGAGATGAATTGAATATGTAAGCTATTGGATGTGAATGAATAAAGCATCCCGTCTCAAACACACATTGGTGACACCTTATTAACCACATGTCAGCTGCACATGACAGCTGGAGCACACACTGTTTCCATTCACACACACACACACACACACACACACACACACACACACACACACACACACACACACACACTCATGCAGATGGTTCACACCCACACAAGCATCCACACACACAGAGCATGTGCACACACACACCCACACACATATAAACACAAGGCTGCCATACTCACATCTACTTAGACACAAACTCTCCTCATTAGTGTATATTGTGTTAGTGACTTACATTTTGAGAGTAGTCAGAAAGTGCCACACTCTGGCTCCACATGCATTTCTCTTTTACTTAGATGACGTTTCGGCCCTCAGGCCCTCTTCAAGATCATCTTGATAGATGATTGCAATACAGAAATTCTTTGGAGTGCAGACCTATGAGTCCCATAGTTAAATATGTGGGCAATTGCGCATGTTGTGCTGACTATCTAAAAATAATGTTTAATTGTTGACATGCAGAGCTGTAAGCATCACAGCTATGTGGGCATTTCAAATCCAGCACAGTCCAGCTGAGTGTGTGCATTTAGACCAAAATTTAGCTGCATGGCTGGAACGCATTTTATTGCTGTCATTTCATTTGCTTACTACTCTTTAAAGAGCCAGAATTGGTCTGGTAAAAGGCTGAAGCCATTGCAGTTTCCTTGACATGATTATGTGCGGTATGGATAGGACTTCTCACAAAGTATGTTTGCATTTTTAGGTTATATGTTTAGATAAGTCTACTACTGAAGGGTAATGCAGGTGTAAGACATGTTGTTTTGGGCGAAATGAGCATTATGCAATAATCAAATATTTGTTATAGGTCCACAGTTCTCTATTTCCATCTCAGGAAGTTGGCAACCCTATGTTGAAGTGGTGTGGTTAGGATTGTAGTTAGAGTGTGGAGGGTGTTGTTTTTTTTTTTTTTTAGCCTTTCCAAAACCAAAAGCATGAGAGCAAATGTTAGCATGTCTGCCTAACTATCTTAAAGTCTACAACAACCCAACCCAGCATTACTTCCGAAGCACAAGAGCATTTCATTAGCCAAGTACATTTTGTGGGGTTACATGTGCGTTTAAAAAAGCCCCGTTCAAAATAGCGCATCCACTGTAGATGTTACTATATCAGAGTTTAGGCTAACGTTAGCAGCTCTGTCCTGCTCTTTGTCTCTTTGTTGGATTTGGTGAAATTTACACAACAGCAACCCCAGCCATACATGTATCAGAGATGGCGTTACCTTTGACAAACATATCGGTTGGGCCTTATCCTTTAACCCTTTTCTCTTGTAACATTAAAAGTGAAATGTACTGTGTGAATACACAAACAGTAAAGCATACATCTAATCTCTGTCTTGCTTGTCCTTGCATGTAATCTAAGAAGCTAAAGTGTTATTTTAGAATACACAGTAATAAAAAAATACACTGTAACCCTTCCACTAAGAACTATCTACTAAAGCAGAAAAAAACCCTCCAAAAAGCAAAGATATTAAATATTAAATTGGAGAAGAAAACAGGAAAGAGCATACAAAGTATTACAGAGCAGACAGCAAATCAATCAAGTAACCCCAGAAATATATTTTTAAAAATCCTCACCTCTGACGATAAGACCTGCAAAGTTAGACACCCCGGAGCCACGCTCTGATTGGGTGACGCAGCGGTATAGATCTTGGTCCTGATTAGTGACTTCTTTGAGGTGGAAGGAGGCGGCGAATCGTCTGTGGTTGATGTTTTTCGTCTGAGCCACGGGAATATCTTCTCCATTTCTCCTCTGATGCATAAACAGACAAACACACAGACAGATCAGGTGCTGCAGAGACCGGTGGAGAGTCAACTGCCTTGCTCAAGGTCACAAGCCACAATGGACCACACACGCCCACAAGCACACACACTCACAGCACCTCTGCCTCACTGACAGCAGGTCTGAAGGTCATGACTACAATAGAGCCATAATGAAATCGGCAGCTATTATGTTAGCTGCTAGGATGAATGGCTTGGAGTGGCTTCTGTGTGTGTGTGTGTGTGTGTTTGTGGATGACACTTTATTATTGGACATACCAGTCCTGAGGGTGTAGTGCAGTGTATATATTTGCACATAATTCAACTTTTTGAGAGAGACTGTCTAATTTTAATTTGCATTTCCCTGCCATAAAGTTAAAATAGCCCAACCCCAACAGTTAAGATTCTCATAATAAAGGGTCTGTTCATCCAAACCAGCAAAATATATTTTCCAACTTAGCATCAGTGGTGTCCATCCATGCAGATAGTTTTGTCTTGGTTTTAGGATTTCCGCCTTTACCCCAATATAGTGGGAGTAAATGGACTTTAGTTTGTGGTTTTCATAGCATTGATTTACAACATTTAAATTTAAAACAATTGTCAAATATTTAAAGGACTATTTCTTTGGCAAAGAGTAGTCTAGTGAAAACTGTTCACAGTGTATTTTGTAGATTATCTGCAGTAATTGATTAACCACTAAGATGTAAGCTGCTGTTCCAATTTTGCAAAGGTCATTTTCCGTGCTGTGAATTAAATTTCTTTCAGGAGGCAGGTATATCAGAGACACATACTGTATAAGCTGTAAACCAATAGTGGTAAATAGGAAAATACATGTGTGGTTTTGCCATTTGGGTAAACCAAGCTTTAAATACAGTTAGACAGTAATATTGTTAAATACACACCGATTAACCTGTCGATTATTGTTTCAATTAATTGATTAGTTGTTTGGTCTATAAAATGTCAAAATGAGAAAAATGTCAATCCCTGTTTCCAAAAGCCCAAGATGACGTCCTCAAATGTGTCCACAACCCCAAGATATTCAGTTTACTGTCACAGAGGACTAAAGAAACCCTAAAATATTCACATTTGAGAAGCTGCAATCAGAGAGTTTGAAATTTTTCTCCTTAAAAATGACTCAAAACTATTAATCAGGCAGGATATCAATAATCAACTTATCATTGCAGCTCTAATTGTTATGCTTTCTTGTTCATCATATAGCAACCATGGTTTGTGTGTGTGTGTGTGTGTGTGTGTGTACATGCATGTGCATAGCTGTACCTGTAGCCAGAGTTTATTGCTTGATGTATCTCGTCCTGTGGCGATACACTGAAATGTGGCGTTTTGCCCAGCGTTCACCTCCACGTCTCCAAGACGCAGGAAATGAGGGGATTTATCTAAAGGAAATTAGGTCAAACAAATGAAGGAAATTAGAACAATATGCCACTCGTATAGAGTTTACAGCTAAATTACATGCATCTGTGCTTTACAGTGTTTTTTGGTTTCATTTTATTCAGCTGTTACAAGTGGAAATAGGGTGACAGAGCCAGAGGGAGTCACGGATATAAACAGATCATGTTATCATAGTGTATACATTTCAGGACATTTTGTCACCCTAAGGACTATGTTCGTTATTACTGCGATTAGATTTTAGAGGAGTCAGATGAAACCAAAGCCCAGTACTGCATTGCCACTGGGAGGCAACATCAGTGTCACATCCGGTATAATATGCATAGCTTCCAATTCTTAACTACTGTGCCAAGATATGAAATAAGCCTTTTCGACCCTGAAGATGCAGTTCGGCTATGACATTTTTATTCTGGGGAGGTGATTGCAATCATAGATAGCAGCTACTATGGTGAAGGGAAACACACATACTCACACACACACACACACACACACACACACCAGCTCGTACGCATGCATTCATGCAAACGGGCAAACACACACAAACCTGTGTGTCCAGAAATGCAGCTGTGAGAATGAATGCTTCCACTGTGAAGACTAAGTACTAATTCCTTTTCAAATACTTGCTCCTTCCTATTAAGAGTCCTGCTCCTCTGCCTTTAAAAGACTGGGCCTCTTCTTTTTACATTCCATCAGATTCCAGGTCCCATTATCGACAAAATTAGTGTCCAGGAATATCTTTCAGGGACATATCGACAATTTCTGACATAGACAGGTACAACAGGGATACCAGGACCTCACAAACGGTACATGGGGAAGGTTCAAGACAGTTTATTTTTATGACTTATAATCAATAGAACCTATTAGGAGTCAGATTGTCCTCAAAGATTTCAGTGCTGCTACTAGACAGATGACAAAAGGGAGTTGTAATTGCTTCCTTTCCGACTTGGGGACCCACCAGGAGCCTGCCTGTGACTTTAGATAAACTCTCACATCTATGTTATGTTGAGGCCTCTAGCAATAAGGAAACACTGAAGCGAAGGAGAGAGGGGGCCTTGAAACATAGCAAGAATTTAAAATGGATCGCAGCCCTCATCTCCCTCATCTCTTTCCTGTCAGTGCTAGACAAGACAGCTACTGTTCACTGTGTGTATGTGTGTGTGTGTGTGTGTGCGCATGTGGGTTAAAGAGAGAGAGAGAGAGAGAGAGAGAGAGAGAAAGTGCTGAGTGGTCAGAATCTTCTCTCTCCATGATTGCCCTAATACTGTCTCATTTCCCGCTTCACTCTCTCCTATTCCCTCTTTCTCTCCTTTTCTCCTTCTCACAATCTCTCTCTCTCTCTCTCTCTCTCCCTTTTTATTTCTCCCATTTTTCCTCTAGGACTTGTCTTTCTCCTTTCGATGCATCCCTCCTCTTCTGTGTCACCTTCCCACTTATCTACCCATTCGACTGCAACAGAAACCATCCCAGGTACAGTCTAATTAGTGGCCAAAGCTATCAGCGTCTACTCAGCGAACTAGGACTAATTGCTGGCATGCTAATGACTCACCGCATGGGTAGCTGAGCACCTGAATGTCATCTATGGCGATGAAACCGGCTTTGCTGTCCGAAACCTCTGCTTCAAATATGACCTGAGAAAAAGAGAGAGAATATTTAGCTATTATTTTCTTCATTATTAATACATAGAATCTGTTTGCTATTTGCTTTGTTTCGTTTATTCAAATGTCTTTTTGAGTGAAGAATATTTTTAAAACAAGCCTTATTCAATTAAAAGGTTCATCAGGCAGAAAATGCCCATATAAAGTGATTTTTGACCTCCCATTAGCCTGTAAATTGCACAGTCGAGCATATTTAAAATGTAAAAAACACAAAATACAACAAAACAAACCCTTCATGCTGTTCCTAGGAGAAAAATGGAATTACATAACACACAAATGCTCTGCTCGCAAATCACAAAGCCTATGGCACTGTTACCAAATCATCAACCCTCCTTAGTATTGTTAACAAATCACAAAGGGTGCATGTAACCTGAACTTTACATATATTCTGGGTACACTGGAAGCTACAAAGTAAAAGTATTGCCATTTAAATTTGCTGTCAAAGTGACGGATCCAATCTAAATTGTCACAGGATAAATAGAAAGTCAGTGACAGGCGCCGGTGATGTGCATGAAACTGGATAAATACAAAGCTGCCATCCTGACTGCTGCTGGATTTATACATTCTGGCCAACAAGCCAGAAAGGATAAATTAGATACTTCCTGTTGGATCATAGTAATCTCCTTTGGTACACATAAAATGGCTGCCAGAGAAATGATAATAAGTAATGAAAACCACTGCGGTAAGGTAGAGAACGGAGGTTTAGAGCTCACCTACTTGTTTTTCATCCCCCTTCCATCCCACTCTTCCCCTGTATCTGCTTTCATTTCATTCTTCTCTTGACTAATTTTTCTACATCTAGATTTATGCAGCCATATTGTAGAACCAGTGAGCCCTCTATAAATGATATAGTGACATCTTAGACACAAGTTATGACTGCTGAGGTCATTCAAAGTTTGAAAATTACAAAAATAACAGCACATAACTAGTGTCACTTGACGCCTATATTGGATTCATCTGCGCATCATGCCTTATGCATGATGCCAGTGCCAATTCAGAAAGTCCTATATGTAGCAAAGCTAACAGTAAGGTGTGGAAATCGAGACTAAAGTTCACGTCTCTTCACGGCCCTGCAATTAATGTTTGCCTACTTAATAACTGTAACCCAGATCTTTCCTTAACCCTAACATGTTTCATTTGTCTAATCCTAACCATACCTTCACCTAGCTTATTCGCCAGAACCATAATTTTGTAAAAGGCAAGAATTTTGAAAACATTGAGGTTGTACGTAAAAATAAACAGTTTTGCAGAGTTTTCCAACATCAATGGTCTTATCTGGCGATAGGGTTGCCCTAAATGGCATATTTCAAGTAGGTTGTTAATACTGCATTCAACAGATGCTTCCATTTACATCCATCTCAGTTCATCAACTTGGGATGTTAATAAAGACAATTCTCCTCATCCTCATCTATATCTTCTTCACCCCTCCCCCTTGTCCACCCATTAGCCCTCCTACTCTCTCCACTATATATTTCTTCTTTCATCAACCCTCTTTCTAACCATTGCTCTTCCCCAAACTTCTCTCTCTCTGTTTCTCGCTTGCCATCTCTGTTTTCTAACAGTGTTTACTCAGAGAGGAGCACTGTAATGAACAGAGGAAAGGAGGTAGCTATCACACAGTGAGACAGAGGGAGAAAGAGAGCAAGGGGGTGAGCAGTTGTTGTCATTCATCACCTGTAAAAGGAAATCTGCCATGAACTGTTTACCCATAGCTTATCATGCCCTGCTTGTCACACTCTCCCACTCTCTGTCTCCCTCCCCTACCAATCTATCTTGTCTCTCTCTCCTATCATCTTTCACTCATAGCTCACTGCGGAGCACAGCAGAAAGACATCAGCTGACTTTTAATACCTTCATCTCTGTCTGTCTGACGACTGGCCTGCCTGTCTGCCTGCCTCCCTAGTCTTATTGCTTGTTACTATAACCATGTTTGTTTTGGTGGCCATAATGTGACCTATTGACATGATGCAAATCTATACATTTCCTATTTTTGAAAAAAAAACACTTTTTGTCAAAACTATTAACTTCACTAAAAATAACCAGAGCTCTTTTTAAGTTAAGTTTCAAGTCAGCTGAGACAAGTCCAAGTCAAGTCTTATGTGCTGTCAAATCAAGTCTCAAGTCCTCGAGGGAAAGTCCAAGTCAAAGCTCTTTAAAAACAAACTGCAAGTCAGTTTGTGCTCTGTGCACAGCTGAGAGCAAGTCAGGTAAAATAAATATTCATTGTTAATATTGTTCAAACTTTTTTTTGAGAAAATGACAGCCCTAGTGCGGCTACGCAAGGCCCGTCGCTTGCTTTTTTATTCATTTTTATTGTTCTGGGACTTTAGTGGTTCAAAACATAAAGATTTAAATGCTTTCTGTTTTTGCTTTTTTGCTTTCCAGTCTCCAGTAAAATCTTAAGACAAATGTTGTGAATAAGTCACGTCTCTCAGCAGTCAATTCAAGCGCACAGCTGTGTTGCTGACCATATATTTCAAGTGGGTTTCAACAAAGCCTGGGTTCACAGCAGCGTGGACACCATTAGTGCTCATTTTTGCCGTTCATTTAATGAATTTACTCATAAGCGACCTGCATTCTGTCATTCATATATCTGCTGGTGGTCAGCTTTGAGGAGATAGTATGTCGGTCCCGCAGGTGTCAAACACTCACTGACTGGTTTCATCAGTGTGAGGCAGGATTACTGATAGCTTGTGTTTACAGGTTCTCACATGGGCAAAGCAACTCTGAAACGCTGAAGGCTGAAGACTGACATATCATAACTCCAGAGAAGGGTTGGGTGATAGCGTACATCCTCTTGTCAACTAATCACATATATCACTCTGATGTATGCATGTATGGGTAGTGAATCAAAAATGCACAAATCTGCAAGGAGCAGGTGTTTTTTTCCACTTCATTTTATAGTTTGAATCATCACAAAAAACTGAAAACTGTGTCAAACAGGTATAGCACAACACCCCATTAAAATGATGAAAAAATAGGTTGAGAAATGTCAGACACCTGCTGTGATGGCTCTAAAAACACTGTTATTCAACTCAGTTATTATTTGTGTCCCTGCTTGGGTTATAACCTCAATGACCCTCAGTGATAATTTTGTATATGGTAAACAGGCAAAAACAACATTAGAATGTTTCATAGTGATGGAAAGCAAATACAACTTGCTAGTGCAAATCCTTAAAATCAAAACTAAAATCTGAAATAGTTTAGGATTGTATATCCAGTCAGGAACTCACTCATCAAGAGAAAGAAGGCTTTCTTTCTTAAATAAAGAAGAAATACAGATGAAAACTATAATTATAAGATCTACGTAAATAGTGCTGCATGGGTCTGTGTGCATTTGTGTGCACATCTGTTCTTGTGTGTGTGCCTACATGTATCTCCGTGTGTATAGTCTTCCCCTGGTGAAACCAGTCTCATTACGGCTCAAGAGAAAGCTCCAACACAGAAACATGTTAGAACATGAAAAAAATAGTTTCATAACGTCAAATCCAATAACCTGTTTCATAGCCTGAAAAACCTACATAAGCCTCAGCAAACCAGGATGATTATGTTCAATTAAAACATGTTGACACACGAGTTTCATGCTGACAATCTACTCCATGTAGTCACTGAGGGGGACTGGGCTCCAGATGGGCCATTTGGAGGATGCTTTCACACTTTGCCTTACAGTAATATCTGAGGGTCCCCAGGCTGTGTGTGTTAACATGATCAGTGTGTGTGTATGCCTGCGAGGACATTCAGAGACAAGCTAACCCGCCACATGCACACATCTGTCAACACCCCCAACAAATATACACATGCACAGACTATGTTGACTGACTGTGATATCTACAATCATTAATTAAGAAAGGACATGTTCAGTATAATGCAATCTACCTCAATAGTCAATAAACTCTACCTCTATGAATCTTAAAGTGTTCAGGCTGTGTCAGAGAGGTGTTCATTTAAAACAAATACCAGACACAACAGCAGTGACAACAATGTCAGTGTCCAGCATGGTAACGCACCCTCACGCTTGCAAACACATGTGCACATACACACACATGCACCGACCTCGCCTTTCTCAGCGTCTTTCTAGCCTAATCGTCACCTCCTGAGCCTCAGTCAACACAAATAAATCAGCTGCCTGCCTCACAGCATGTGCATGTGTTTGTATTTGTGGGTGTGTGTGATGTTTGTGTATTCACATGTACAGAACTGGAAAAAAAGAAAGAAATATGTACATGTTAAAGGAATCATGCGTAAAATCAGCCGTTGGTTGTAATTTAGGGAGTTACCTGATATTCATTGGGCCAAAAGGTGGAAACGGCGAGTTCGGCTCTCAGCCAGTCTTTACCTGGAAAACAACATTAGAGTCAACAAAGGTGAATAAAATCACATCAGTGTCAGAAGAAGTTATCAAATGAGAATTTGAGCGGTGCTCTGATTCAGTCTTTACCAGTGTAGGATGTTATGTTCCATATAGGGTTGGCCAAAGGTCCCTTGTTAACCTAGAGATGACACAAAACACATATATCAGTCACAAAATATTTCACACAAAAATTAACCTAAAAACATAATCCACTGCAATTCAAGACTAACTCATAGAGGCATCTGTTCCATTATACTGAGATGTATTCAATTAAGAAAAATAATAATAATTGAATACATTTTAAGACCCTGTAGGTAATGTTTTCTTGCATGTCCCTGATAACACAGAGCTCTGAGGTCAGGGTCAGCTACTCTCTTGCTCAAAAAGCAGAGGAGAATTGCAGAAATATGGGTTTGGGTTATTACATTGAAGGGCAGTCTTTTTACTCATAATGCTTTTCTACTGCCCAGAGGAGCAGGGAATGGTAAAAAAGGTCAATCTTCTGTTAACATTTACTGGCAAATGTGTTTTCTAACAACTTCCACAAATTGTAAGAAACCTTTAGAAGAGAAGAGGGGGATGAGAAGAGTTATGGGAACTGCTCAAATTGAAAGGATGAAGTGTAGATTATTGCATCATGAAATGCAGTCTTTTGCTGCACAATTTGATATATGTCCAATAAAATAATCTTACATTATCATCCTAACACAAAGACGCTCTCTCATTGTGTTAAAAGTGCATAATAGATTTTTTGAATTGAAGTTCAGTGTTTTATTGAAATTAATATTGACTGCTATATGACGCAACTTTGGTTAGGGCAGCCTCCATCTTGTGTTCGTTGTATTACTTGTGGTAGTGTTTCACAAACCAAAGACCACATTTCCCATAAATCCTGTTTACTTTACAATTTTTTCACAGAAGAGGCTGTTCACCATCTGCCAACATGACAAATAGAAAACTTAAACTCAGCACTAGAAATACTGTGTTTTGTAGTAAAGCAGCTTTGTTTGTTGGGTTGTCAGTCCATGAAATGAAACCAAACCTTTACTTTGTAATGGCCAGTAAAGGTCTGCAGATGGTCTTCTTTGTTTTCAGTATTAATGCTAATGTCTCAATATTTACAAGAAAATGATTTATCAGTGTAAAAGTATAAATGTCTACCTGACAAACAGGAAGTCAAAATCATTTCAATGGAACCAGAACAACCAGATCACCAAGAAAAACCGATCACTCTATTTCTATCTTCTTCTATTCCAATGTAGTCATTGTCAGTACCTTCACCAGGACATTGAGGGTGCCGGGGCTGGAGCCATCAGGGCTGGTTAGAAGATAGTTGAAGTCAATACAATGAGTATCGTTCTCCTTCATCACTGGCAACTGAAACCTGGCCTTCTCCCCAACATCATACTGAGAGACGTCCACATACATGTAGGAACCTGGACACAGAAACAGAGACAAGGAGAGTGTTACCATTGTTTTAAAAGAAATATTACCTATAAAAAGCAAAAAAAGTGATTCACAATGTTTGTGAATCTGACCTGAATCAAGACTCATGCATCAGCTCCTTTTTGTTGGCAGCTGTATGTGCTTGTACACCACATGCTGATATGAATTCTCTGCTTGATGAGACTAGCAATAGTTCCCTTTGAGGATGTAGTTAGTGCATCTACACAGTGAGTGTTATGACTAGACTTGCCAAAGCGAAGGCTGTATGCCCACAGCCTGTGTTACATGAACCTACATGAGCAAACTAACTCTATTTGCTACTGTGTATCATAGAAATAATCCTCATTGAAGACATGGACACCTAAGAAAGACAGCAGTTCTGAGAGTTAGGAAAGTGTAGTGACTAAATGAAAGTGTAAAAGAGATGTGGAACTACTCTAAAGCGTACATGAGATTGTTTTCATTTCCTTTAAGTTTCTATTTTTCTTTATAGTTCTTCCATCTTGCATTTATTTATCCTTAGCTTCGTTTGAATATTGTTTAAGACCTCTTGTCAGGTCATTAAATTTAAATTAACAGTTTATCTTAACTTTAAACTTTCTCTATATATCCTCTCTTTTGTGCATCTATTGTTTACGTTTACTACATGATGAAACATTGTGAGTTTGAGTCCAGCCATCACATAAACACAAACCTATTGTTGGTTCTGCAAATTGAACCTATAACAACCTGATTTCTGTCATCTAATTTAGTGCAGGCCCCAAAAACCTAGAGCCCCTGTTCCCCTGCTTTCTACTGTACGTCCTCGCTTTTGTTTGGCCTTTCCATTTTGACTAAGACACTTTCAATCAGTGGGTTTCTTGTCATGAAAAAAAAAAACAAGCAGAAAGAGCATAATTCTCTCCCTTTATGTCTGCATGTTGCGCTCCCTTCTGTTTCTCTCTCCTCTTATTCCTTTTGGTCTTACCATACAAGAATAACTCCCCCCCTCCCCCCACCCAGACACATAAAACACCTCGTGTTCCCACTGTTAAGTCATTTGTTTCTCCTTTGTGATTATGGGGTTGTTTATAAGCTAGCCAACGACAAATAAACACAGGAAATGGGAAAGTGAAGAGAAAAGGAGATACAGTTTTATTTTTTTTAATTTCCCCAGCTTCTCCTCTACATCTTTCTTTATTATTTTATGGTCTCCTAAAATTCCTCCAATTTCCTCTCTTCTTTTCCATTATACTATAAACTAAATCAAAATTACTGCTGTTTATTGCTGTAGTCTACACAGGTTCCTTTGCCACATAAGTCAAATTTTCCACACAGTTTGCAATACATCATCACCTGTAACGAGCCTGCAGTGTCACATGATTAGTTGCATTTATCATATCTATCCTTTGGGCTATGTTTTTCTGGTTTACTCATTTTGTTTGCATCATGTTCCTCCTTCCTCGGCTCATTTCAAATATAAATTAGTTTGACTTGTTATGTTAACGTGATGTGAAGAATACACATACTCTGTAATGCCTACTTCATATTTAGTTAAACGCCTGGTACCTACAGTAGTTGAACGGGAAATGGAGCTCGAAATAATACATAATCTGCGTGTGCTGACAGGACAGCCACTCGGCCCATCCAGATGTTCTAGTAATCAGCTCAGACCTCAACCAGATGTTGCTGCCGTGAAATATGATGAAATGTGATCCTTTCCTGTCCACTGTCTAATCTCAGCATTTCACATTAGTGTATCAAATATTGAGGGAAAGTAGCTCATCTATTCTACAAATAATTAATTCTATTAGTAGAATAAAACAAAATAAAACTAGTCAACTAATTGTTTTGCATTTGTCAAGCTAAAATGAGAAACATGCTGATCCCAGCCTCAAATGTGAGGATTTGCTGCTTTTCTATGTTTTTTTGTGTATATTTTTCTGCATTTTCTGACAATTTATAGTGTAAACAATTATTCAAGTCATTGAAATAATAATAATAATTAATCTATAATGGAAATAATTGCATTGTTAATTGCAGCCCTAAATAGAATAGAACAGAATAGATTGAAAAGCACTACAACACAACACAGTTAAACACAGCACTCTATCCTAACTGGTTAATTCTATTTGCATATTATACAATACATAATAAGGACTATACAAAGGGCTGTATGACAATGGTGATTATCAGTTATTGTTTAGCTAATCTACTGTGAGAAAACACTTTTCTCTGCAGGATGGATCCAAACATAACAGGCTTTCAAGTGGTGCGCACACACACACACACACACACACACACACACACACACACACACACACACACACACACACATGCACGCACGCACACACGCACGCACGCACACATACATACATTGTGCGGTAATTATTGGATTGGCCCTTCTTCTGTCTTCATCTTTCTTCTGCTCTCTTTCTTTCATCACCAGCCTACCCCTGCTCTTACTTACACAAAAACAGATACTTCTACCCTTTCCACTGACGTATTACAATAATCCTCCCTTCTGGTTCTGAATGTCAGCATCGAGACCCAAAATGACTACGTTCAAACTGGACAACAGCCACACAGGCCGGAAACAGACCAGGCCAGCACCATTCTTTCTCTCTTTCTCTCTCTCTCTTTCTCTAGCACTATAATCTAAATCCATCCAAAATGAACATGCAATAGATGTCACTCCTATTCCTTCTTTTTTGGCATTGATGCTAAGATGGTGACATGAGGAAAGTGCCTTTAAGATGGCTGCCAAGATGGTGTGCCAGATAAAAATACATCTATCAGTCAGAGACCCAGATATGTCACAACACACACAACGTGGCAAAATATAACCTTTAGCACTTCAGCTAATCATATCGCTGCCTGCTGCAAAATTATAACAACAACTGGATTAGGTGTAGGTAAAAATAGGTGAATTATATTTGGTTAATATTTATGGGGCATCAATATGCAACATGTAATAGTGTTACCTGCTGCACAATTACTGAAAAAACACAAATATTAAATAATATTCTAGAAATCATTCAAATGCTTCAATATCAACCTAGAGAGGTATGCAACACAACAATAACAACACAGAATCTGACAAAAATAGCATCAGAACATGAAGTAATAAAAGTCTGACAGTACAAGAAACTGATACAACACTCATTCTAAGAAAGCAGACCTTGTGATGACAAGAACATCTGACACCTGAAGTCTGCCAGTTTCTAAAATGGCTGATGTCTTTGAACTGCCATAGTTTAAAATGGCCGCTAATAGAATGACGACACGATGTAACGATGAAACTAAAAATAGTCTTAAGACCTAGATATGTCACATAACAACAACAGCACTGTTGTAGACAGAGGACTGTATTCTGTAGCAAAACAATAACAGCCTCCTGTTAACGGCTGATGGGGCGATTTCAGAATTTTGTATTAAACACCAATGGATACAAAATAGCTAACAAACTCTTGAATTTAATGCCCCACAGTGAAACACAACCAAAACATGCAGCTCTTCCAAAATATAGAAAGAAAACTCCCAACTAGTACCACCAAGACCATTTACTTTACCAGCATTGCTTTACTAGATAGTGGTCACATAAGAATCGTATTTATCTATTTTTTAAAAGACGAGAAGTATTTACGACATACATTTTACTGATCTAATTTAAGTTTGAACTTTTCTGTAAAAGAACCATGGCCAAAGTTTGTTGTTTTTAAATGAACAAATTAGTCTATTATTTTTAGCACACAACAATATGAACACTTTTAAAGAATAATGCAATCCAATGCAACAACCAGTCAATAATACTACTATTGTGAAGTTTAGTCTTAAGGGTTAGCTATAATTCAAAATGTATGCACATGCAGTTCTCTTTATACTACATTATTTCACACTTGTATTAGGCCACACGTTTGTCAGCATGTACAAATTTACACTACGCCGGTGAATGTGGAAAAATTAAATAATTGGGATTTACTGAAACTGTGTCAGAGAGGTGTTGATTAAACTCTATGGTAATTTTTAAGCCATAGTTTGTGTTGCTGTATTAATATTTATTCAATCATTATTAAAACATCCTGTGGACAAGGCACCAGCTCTACTGCAGTTTAAAAGCCTATTTCCTCTTCCCTTATTAGTGGAAAACAAGAGGAAAGAGAGAGACATGAGGAGAATAGCGTGCCAAATAGGTTTAGAGTGGCACTGGCTGACAACATTTGAGTCAAGAGTATCTGCTTTAGTCCACTAAGCCACAGAGCCCCAGCCCATGAATGTTCAACTGGCACGACGCACGTTGCCAGCATTGCATCTAGACCCTGCCATGGCAGCTAGTGCCAACATCGACCCCCAGAGAGATTACATAGAAGAGTTTTATCTCTATTACAAAAACTGCCAAACCATCCCTGCACACTCAATACTGCCTTAAGCACAAATGGCGATTAGCAACTGGGACAAATCAATGCGGGTTATAAGGAACAAAAGTATAATTGTTAGCTGAACTTCCCAATGACTCTATAACGATTCTGCGTAAAGTCCCTAGATGACTCCCCTTCATCTGAGCCAATACCTTTGATAACACATAACCCTCTGAACTATTAATCAGCAAACTAAACTCACTCCCAGGGGTCTTTCAACTGGCCCTAAACAAAAGGAGTGGGTATCCCTTTGCTTTCAGTGGTCAAAAGTCAAAAAGATTTAGTGCCATTGCTCTTATGCCGAGCCCTCAGGGAGAATGCAGCTAGCCAGACCAGAGTACTTCTAAATTACTGGTGGCTAGGATTGCCTGAGAAAACAACAATTCTAATAATAGACCTTACCAATGTGTCCCTAGGCAAGGAATTTAAGCCACCAACTCAACCTCTTGCCCATCCTTCTACTCCTTCCAAATACAAAACCTAGCCAAGTGTTATATCTGTAATAACCTCTAGCAACCTTGTTTTCCATTCACAGCACTGCTGTTACACACCCTGCTGGCATTATTAACACATCAAATGTCAGTTCACGCTCCTGTACCTTTAGGCAAGGCTCTGAACCCCCCTTTAGCAGCCAACATCTCCAAACCATTAACCTGCTTTGCTATCCCTGTGCCCCTGCTCAATCCACCAGCTTCTACAGACTTTAATGCTATGCTAATTCAAGGAATTACCTCTGCGCTCTTGGGCAAGGTATTTAACCTCTTCAAACTGCCAACTCTGCCCTCTCTGCATAGTGACACCACTTCTGCTGGTATTAATAGCAGCAAAACCCTAGATTTTGGCTCTGTACCATTGGGCAAGGCACCCTCAGTACTTAAATATATGCAAAACCACATACACCAGACAGAAGTACACACACATTTTGAGAGGAAAAGTGTGCTTGTGCGAAAACTGTGAAGAGCTGGTGTTGAACTGAACCTTTCTCTAAATGTCAGCTAGGCTGGGTTGTCATGTTGATAAGCATGAGAGATAAATAACAGCATTACATTGTCATGGTAACGAAGTCATCTTCCACAACAGAGGAGGGGAAAGGAGAGAGGATAGCAGAGGAGAGGAGAGGAGACATCACGAGGGAAAGGAGAGGAGATTATATACATTTACTGTAACATGGTTTTCTTCACTGTGGTTTGCTTCAGCGCTCACACACTTGTCAACGTTCTTACTCTGTTGTTCTAGTTTTGTAAAATCTGTTACTATTTCAACATCATATAGTTGGTTATTGTTGTAACATTTTGCTTTTAACATTATAAAGTGGGCAACCTTCCCTGTTCCCTGCCGTTGATTAATGACCTCATATTCTGTTAATTAGACCCTCAGCCCTGAGGCAGAAAGATTTAATTTCCCCTTCATCATCATCATGGAGGAGAAAAAAAAAAACAACTGATTAAAGAGGAGAGCAGGGGAGAGGGGAAGTGAGGAGAGGAGAGGAGATGAGGAGAGAGCAGAGGAGAGGAGAAGAAAAGAGAAGAGAAGAGAAGAGAGAAGAAGAGAGGAGAGAGGAGAAGAGTGTGGAGGAGAGGAGAGAAAAGGAAAGGAAAGGAGAGGAGAGGAGAGGAGAGAAGAGGGGGTCAGAGGTGTGGATCAGATCGGGTCATGGAGCACTCAGATCCTTTACTTAAGTAAAAGTAACAATACAACAGCGTAAAAACATTCCATTACAAGTAGATGTCCTGCATTCAAACTTATATCTAAGTAAAAGTACAGAAGTATTATCAGAAAAATGTAAAATAAAGTATATAAAATAAAAGTACTCCTGCACAAAAACAGTGATTTTGTGACTGATATGTAATATATGATTAGATGACATAATTAGATTGTTAATAGTTTAGTCTAGTGGTTCCCAACATATGGGTCAGATCCCCTACAAAAGGCCATAAGATGAATCTGGAGGGTAGAGAGATGATTAATGAGAGACGAAAGAAGGAATTGGTCTTCTTTTTTTTTTTTTTTTTTAACTTTTCTCTCTCTTTGCATTCTGATTTATTGTGATATATTGGATACTGTTATCTCTTTGGGCATCAAACTCCTATTTAAATGAAACCATCTGAGAAATGTCTCTTTGGCGGAACTGCTGGAACTCATAGACATCTGAGACGTGACAAGAGGCCCCAACTAGACACCGCTTCTTTAAGAGGCCACAAGTCAAAAGTTTGGGAGCCACTGATTTAATCCTAAACAATACATTGTAATTTATATACTTATCATATGTAGTTTTTAATTTCTTAATCTAGGAAAGATCTACAAAGTAGCATAAAGTGGAAATACTCAACTTTAAGTACTTCCAAAGGTGAGTAAATGTACTGAGCTACTTTCCCCCACTGCAAGGTGAGGGAAATATTGGTGGATAGATGACAAAGACAGGACACAGGAAGTAAGGCCTCACCTTGGGGCAGGTCTGGGGATACGTAGGGCACTTCCTGGGTGTTGATGTGCGTCCAGTCAAAGTCATCATAAGGATCTTGTTGATAATCACACTGAGAGAAGCCCTCATCAAACGTGCAACTTCCTGCAACAAGGGAACACAATAACATTTAGTTCACCTAAAAAAAAATCACACATTTCTAGCTATATGTAAATATTCTTTATGGGTTAATTCAGACATGACAGGACATTTAGGAACGGTGACAATTAATAACATGAAGGAAGTGTAAAAGTGACCTTGATGCTTATTCACATATGAGACCAACATGTATCACTGCCATGACATGTATGTAAAGAGGATCATGTCTAAAAAGGGGTGAAAACGTTGCATGCTGGATTGACTGAATAACTAGAACCATTTCTAATGCAAAGTGAATTCGTCTCCAGTCGTATCCAGTAAAACTTTTGATTCCTTTCTGTATGTTGTTTTTCTGTGTGTGTGTGTGTGTGTGTGTGTGTGTGTGTGTGTGTCTCAGCTCATTATTAAACCACCAGGAGTCGAAGCTCCGACAGTCATCACTCAAGGCCAGTCAGGATCACCTCTGACTCAACCATCAGGGCCTTCAGCTGATCATCTGAGCCCATCACCACAGCCTCGGGACAACCATGTGTGAGCTGGCCGCCTTCGGCCCCGCCTAAACAGGAAGTCGCTCTAATACAGAGAGACGCCACTTGTCCCTGGCGGCTAGCTAAACCAATCAACTTGCGATGATATGTGGCTTGTACTGGCAATATTGCTGATAGGAATAGCATGCTGGCTACTGCTAGCTATCTGATTCATTGACCTAGCAGTGATGCACGGCTTGTGTTAATAAAATGGCTAGGAGAGATGTGGCTAAGAAAAGCCACAATGCCATCTGATTCAAGTCTCTGGTAGTTAATTGTCACCCACATGAGTCCTCTGCACCCTTCTTGACATTGGTCAAAGTAGTGGTGGGAAACGGATAAAATCCTCTATCACAGATAATATTTTATGTTTTAAAGATAACAGTAGATATCATGACACAATACACTGTGTGAAAAATAAGTACAGAAATCTTTCACATATAAAATAAGATGGAAATTAGCACTGAGTAATGTTGACAAACTCAAATTCTACGCTATTTTAAAAGAAATACCTTAATGTCGATAAAACAATATAATATGGGGATCCCTATCAGTGCTTTAGGAAAAATATAATCTCAATAATAACAACCAAACAAGAAGAATGATTCTGCATTCATTTTATTGAGCTAGAGCACTCAAATAAGCTCAGAATGCCTACTTAAAGACCTAGAAATGAGACCACATTAATATTAAAATAACAAACTCAAGACGATAATGAATTGAACATCCCCAAGCCCAAGACAATGCCATCAGATAACTTGTAACAGTTCAAACCTGACAGTTTTTTTATTGACTGACTAATCATTTCAGCTCTAGTTATTATATTGATTTATTTCCCCACTCAAGTTTAACCCCTGGTTCAACTTATTTGACAACTGAAAATGTTGGCCCCATTAAATTTGCAAAGAAAAAGATGTGTTACACTTAAAGTCCTGATGCCAAAATTACTTTATTTAGCCAATGTTTCAACCACAAGGTTGAAACGTAAAACTGCACACAATGGAAACTGGAGACAACACTGACATGTTGAAGACTGGTGACCCACTTTCTTTGTTGTAAATTGTGAAACTTTGTTGGTATTATGGCATTTTCTTGCAGCACCTTGTAGAGTGGAAGTCACAAAAGAGCAGCAAGCATGAATGCCAACAGACATATATACTTTATCCAGTCAGTTCTCCCTGGCCCTGGGTCAAGGGAGGGCCCAAAAGGGCTGTCAAAAATACATATTTGTGAAAACTTTATAAAATACTTGTGAGTCACATAAAAGCTTTTTTTTTTAATCTTCTTAATTTTTCTTGACATAGTGGTCGTCAAAAGTCAGGTGCTCAGAAAAGAAGAGAGAAACGAAAACAGGAAAATGATAGCAGAGGTGCTAAGGGACTTTATGGCCAGGTATTTGGAAAAAAAAATACTGAAGTGGAAAATAAAAAGTACAATCCCACCTAGCTTTAACTTTAGCATCCAGTTATTAGCTTGTATAAAAGCCTAACATAACGCATTCCTCGGACAGAAACAGCTGAGTCTGGAGATGGGAGTAGCTGTGTCAGAGAGGAGAAACAGAGAGGAGGAGAGACCCAGCCTGCAGATGAGAGCTGGCTGGGAGAGGCTAGCTGTGCCAGAGAGGAGTGGGAGGGAGACACAGCATTCACCCCGCAGACCAAGGGTGAGGGTTCGATTTGGAAAGTGGTGAGGACATAAACTTGGCAGGAGGTCTGGGGGTCCTCCCCCAGAAAATTGCATTTCTTGCAATTCTACATAGTATATAATGACTATATAGTACTTTCTTGAATGCAATAAAAGGTGAGAAATTATCAGTACAATCACAGCATTTTAACGTTTAAACACTTAAACTGATGGTGTTGATACAAACATGCACATCACTTAGCTTTGATAAATTTTGTGTCATTATTTTTTCTACTAGATGGAAAAGCAACAGCATAATGAATTTAGTTCTACTCTCTCCAGCGGTTTTAAATCAACACATATTTCTTTGTCTACCTCAAAATGTCTCATGTCTCTGTCTTCTTTCCCCTCCCATAATGCTAACCTTTCTCCTCCCTCTGCCTGGCCTGGGCTCTGTCGCTCTCTCTCTCTCTCTCTCTCTCTCTCTCTCTCTCTCTCTCTCTCTCTCTCTGTCTGTCTGCCTCTATATCTCTCTGATGCCTGTATGGACAACCACTATGTAATGCACTTTCACTGACAACCATATTTGTCTAGTTTGTTTGTGCATGGGATAAATTGGATGTGCTCAATGAGATAACATTACAGGGCACAGGTCTGTCTCTCTCTGATACTTGTGTTGACAACCACTAGGTGATATACTTTAACTTAAAGGGGACCTATTATGGTTTTTGTGGTTTTCTCTTATTTACACACGGCGGGACTGTCCACAGCCACAAAGAAAGTGTGATCTAGGTATACAAGAGCAAGCCACCATGAAGCACTATGAGCAACCAGCACTGCCAGCAACATAAATCTCCTAGCATTGAGTTAGCACTAAAGCTTTGCTACCGGTGTCCTAGAGCGAGCTGCAGCGGCTTTGATGGAGAGCAGAACGACAGGCCCTCAGATACCCCGCTGATCTGAGCTCCCGCTACAGAGGGATACCAAGAGGTGACAGCCGCTGCCGGAGGAGAAACAAGTTAACATCAAACTAAGCGACTGTCTTCGGCTGCTGGCTGTATGGCTGGCTGTGACTCACAGCCCCAGAGATGCATTGGATCACATTCCTCTCGGCGTCATTCTTTAAACCAGCCTCTCTTTGTGCAATTCAGTTCAGTACCATTCAATTCAATTAAGTCTTTGTCACAGCAAGTTACCTCCAGTCATAATGAGAAAAATGCCGGGACATGTAGAGGGCACGCATTACAGCACGACAACACGCATTTTTCTACTTTGAACTGTTCTATTATGTTCTCAACTTGAATGTACAGAATCTAACTCTATTGATGTGTGTGTGTGTGTGTGTGTGTGTGTGTGTGTGTGTGTAAAACTCCATGACTTCCTGTCCCCCACAGCGTGTGTGTCAGTTTACATCTTGCTGTCAGGTAGCTCTCTGCATGGGTTAAAACAGCAAAGTGTGTATCTCGGATGCGTATGTGTGTGTGTGTGGGTGTGATAATGGTATGGGAATGTACTGTATCTGCAAAACAGTGGACCCGTCACTTCATAAAACAACAGAACAAATGAGACAAATGAGCACTCTATGCTTAATGTCAAACACATTAACGTGTCCAGAGCCAAAAATACAGTAGATGTTTTTGGACAGTACCAACCTCACATGTGTTTTGAGGATATGGTGAAAAGTATGACAGGAAAGCAGGTTTTGTTACTTCGTTACTATAGAAATGGACCTCCTAGGGTCAGGAGGTTATATAAGAAAAGCTAGATACAACGTGTTGTCCGTCCACACAGTGTTGACAGCTTTTCCAAACAGCCACACTCAAAGGCAGAGTGAAAAGCAAGCTGTCATAGAAGTGGATGAGGCATGATGTCATTTAAATACGGGGATAACGGTGCATATTTTCAGGCAGTCTCTCCTGGAATGCATTCATAGTGTTGCACTCATTTGTACACAGGAAATATTACAGTAAAAGATGTGTAAAGACTGAAAAAAGGAGCCTGAGGGAGAAGTTCAAAACCAGCTTACTTTCTCACCTTTGCACACCTGGCTAATCACTACGCAGACTTGGTGTGTCAGAACTTGGCACCTACATTCCCCACAATGCCACTGTTATGCTAGTATTTCAAGCAGAGATGAAGAGCGGGCTACAGAGATCTGGTAACTTCACGTCTTCACCTCACAATCCAGATTTTTTTCATTTTCAATCTTGTAATCTTCCGCCTGACCGAGGCTTACTTAAGTCACATCACTTTATAATTGATGGTAATTTATTGAGGTAATTTATCATGTTTCATGCGCTTCCTTCTCAAGCCACAAAAGGTTTTACACAAGACCTGTACAGACTTTGATGCGTAAAATCGGTGGAGTTCCACTTAAAAGATAAGTGTTAGGCCATTGTTTTGAACTATTTAGCTTTGCTAGCTTTATTTAGTGTTTAGAGTTTTTTTGTGGAATTTCTGCTTCAGAAAGTGTACAACAAAATTGGATTTAAACCCACCGTAGTTTTAACTTCACACACAGAGCTCAACTCAGTTCTGATAAAGTGCCGTGGTAGTAAAGGTATTTTGAAAAACAAGTCCTTGTTTTGAATGCCGGTGTACCAGCTGAAAGCAGTTTGATTTAATGCAAACTGGCTGAACCGGCAATCGTCATTATGAGACGTTCTAGCAAATTAAAAAGTAGCCTACGTCAGTAACCTGTGCCAACGACGTCACAGCGCTAAATCCAACTAACATCCTAGTTACCGTGGAATTGTTTTAAGTCATTCTCCTTTTCCTCATTCTTCAAGGGACATCTACGTGAAAGGTACTGTTGTGGTTGAGCGAGTGGCAGAAAAGTGACGGTGAATAAGAGCGGAGCAGAGGAAAAGGTTAGTAGTAAGTTGTCAATCTGGCAGTAAATGTACAGTACAGACTACAGCATATCATTTAATAAATGTTGCTGCTTCTGAAGACCAAGAAAAGTCTGCTGGAAAAGTGAAGAGGGTTAGCCCTGAAGTTAGCAACAAAGGGATAGCCAAACCTGAACAGACTCACTTCAGACTGACCTTTAAGGTAGACCAGCTATTCTCATTTTAGTGTCAATCTCAGCCACTCTTAAACAGAGAGAAATGCCTCGCTGCTGAGTCTCTTCTGAGGTTTTGCTCAACCCCCCTATCCCAAAACCCCCACTGCCCCGAAGCAGTCAACCTAGGAGAAACACTGGCTCTGATAGACATTCTGCCTGCGTTCTTCTGCTAACATACTAAACAGAAACACTGTGTGTGTGTGTGTATGTGTGTTTGTGTGTGTGTGTGTGTGGTAAAAAGGGGTCTGGAAAAACTAAATATGTGTGAAACTGTCATACACGCACACGCACACACACACACACACACACACACACACACACACACACACACACACACACACAAACCTCATGCTAGCTCTCCCACATTCTCAGTTGACACTTCTCCCTTTCCTCAATGTCCTGCCAACTTAAACTAAGGCACACACACACACACACACACACACACACACACACACACACACACACACACACACACACACAACCACATCAACACACATCTGTGTTGCCAATAATGAGAAGAGCAGACCTTAAACTATTGTTTTTACCTCTGCTGAAAATAAAAACCACAGTCACAAACCATGTCTTGCTGAAGTGTTGTATGACATTAACATCTATCTATCTATCTATGACTGTTTTTTAAATATTTAAAACTTCAATTCTGCATTTTGTAAGTTCTGTTACTGTCCAATATTCACTCTCCTTTAGCTCTGTTTCTGGTCACCACAAATTTCTGAGGGAAATATCTGGATCTTTTGTGGCTAAATGGTCCACCATGTTCACCAGGTAGATGCTAACTTTGTCTGTCTGCCGTTTGGTGCTGGACAGGTAGCATACAGTGGGGTTTTAGAGCTCTTTTGCTGAAAACAATGCTATGAGAGCAATGAGAGTTAGCCAAAACACTTATATTGCAGGCCAGAAAACCAAAAAATGATCCAAAAGACATTAAAATGCACTGTAGAGCTGAGGGGAACAACAGAGTCATATTCATCTGTGGGTTTGTCACTACGAGCAACCCCTTTCACATTACACATAGTCACTTCTTTTCTTTGTTATTATACAGTATGTATTTGTGTATTTGAATCCTGTCTGTTTGCATGTGTTAATGTATTATAATGCATTAAATGATTTAACAAATGCCTTCAAAGTATATGCATGAGTGTGTGTCCAGATGGGTCATTATTGTCCCCCTCCTCTCCATTCACAAGGACACAGAGAGAGAGAGAGACCGACTGCATGCTAATCACTTCCTAATCAGCGTCTGTGATTGGCTGCCTCGCTAATGAAATAATGGTGACTCATTTGCATAATAAAATAATTAGAAGGACTTGATAAAGGCTCAAGGGCAGAGAGAGGAAATCACACACACACACACACTCACACACACACACACACACAGTGACACAGGATAGTCGCAATCTTCTCTAAAAGATGGTTGAATGGCATCAGACACATCTGCCACCGTCACTCAAAATCATTTTGTGGTTATTTGCAATGACCTCCACCTACAGGAGGTCAGTCAAACAAAAGTGCTTTGACCGAAACTGTTCAAAGACACGGGACCAGATAGCCCCCAGGGGGTCCCCGGCAAAAGAGAGGGCCATGTCCATTTCTCAGTTATTAGCTTAGATCAAGATTAGTAGTTGGCAACACAGCAAGAATGAATAACAATAGCTAGTTTGATTAGGTTTCCCTCTCTCCAATGTGATCTAACTGATCTGCAGAATAGGCAGTATCAAATCAGATGTAACAGCTAAAGTCTGCTCAGATACAAGTCCCTGGGATATATTTAAATCAAATGAGGGTCTGAGGTGTGTTTTTTCTCTCTTTTCTCTCCATTATAACTAAGAGATGGGTAATTATCAAAACAGAATGCAAAGTCAATACTTGTTTTCCTCAGTAAATTGCTCAAGAAAGCAACATCAGAGTCATAGCAGTTTAGCGTGGCCTTGATGTTTTACGATCAATTAAAAATAAACAAATAACACATTTCTCTGCTGGCTCGATACCACAGTCTATAGGTTTGTTTGTACATGCTCTGACATTGTTGCGTGTGTGAATTATATATTGTGTTATATTACAATTACTGCAAAAGTGCTATGGGGAACTGTGTTTGACTCATGCTTGCTATTTAATCACAAGTATTTGAAGTCAGTGGTTACAAGGACCGACAGTGTTTTCCTCCAAGGGCCTACATTGTATTGAGTACTCAAACAGGTCTAGCTGTTCTATTCTATAAACCGGATGCTCATAGGTTGAATTTCATGTATCTACAATGACTCTTCACTTTTTTTCTGAGATGATGAGTTACTGTAAGGAAAAGACTTGAAGCACACAGAACTGTGAGTTGTGGGATTCTAAAATGCGATTGTGGATGTGGCTCTTCTTTATTTCAGACATCACTGTGATACAATAAGCGTTATGTGACAAATCAACATATAAGCTAATACTATGTTCTGCTCAGACCTTTCACTAGTCAGTCAAGCACACAATAAAAATACTACAACAATAGTATCTTACATATAAACATGCATTAAATACTGAAGTATTTACTGTGTTCGCATTACACATAACTAACTGACATTTCAAGCTAAAATGTAATAGATTATTGGTCCTACAAGGGGAAAAGATCAGAAAATTGTGGCTCTTATCTGTTAGATTAATGCAAAAAAAAAAAGACATGTGGGAATAACAAACATCTAGCGAACAAACACAGCAGCTCTTTTGAATGGCATTCTTGAAGAAAATGTTCTGTGTAGGAAATCACAGACAAAGAGTGTTAGTTTAACTACATCTATTATTTGTGTGCTTGAGTGTGTCTACTCTGATTTGAAAAGAAGAAAATATGACTACATTCAGACATCCTATCTGGACAGAAATAAAGTGCTGTATGCCAGATATGGAAGTACGCAGTGTGAGATAAAAAAGATATGCAAGTTCACTGACTCGAGATCATGTCAGCGTAACTTTTATGACACCAGAGAGGCTGCCTATTCAAGATAACTATTTTTTTTCTTCCACAGCACTTTCTTACTTGTCTGCCTGACCACATACCGTATATTGCAGCCGATCAGATGACCATGACATTACAACAGGTTGGTTGAGAGTGAAAACATTGTCACGTGTGATGGTATTGCTCTGTATGAATCATGAGCAGAAATGCCATCTCGCTCCCCCGCCACACAAACAAGGCACATTCTTTCTCTAATATAAACACAGTACATGCTCTCTCTCTCTCTCTCTCTCTCTCTCTCGCCACTACTTCTGTCTAGTATTTATCAGCTGAGCTCTGTTTCAGTCTGCGGGCAGAGATATTATCACTAGAGAGCAGATAAGACAGTATGAGTGAAAGGGGTGAAACAGAATGAAAGGGTACAAAGAAATGGAGAGGGAGATTGGAAAAAGAACAGAGACGGGCAGAACAAGAAATTGGGAAATTAATTTCTGGGAGATCGTGCTAAGCCTGTTAGTTATATAGTAAATGTGCATATATATGTAAGATTTTTATTTTGTTTCAGTTTCCATTTGTCTTTATTTTAATCCCTCTTTCTTTATTATTCCATATTAATAACACAATGAATGAGGATCAGCATCTATTTACTTTGTAAAACTGAAGAGAAGAGAAGAGAAGAGAAGAGAAGAGAAGAGAAGAGAAGAGAAGAAGAGCTCCGATCTGCAAACGGAAATAACGCACAATAATTACATTTACATCATTAAAATCCAATCCAACCACCAGTAATCCTGTTTCCCTCGAAATCATTGCAATTTTGGCCAAGTCCAGTTAATAATTACTTTAGCTGACCTGGATTTATAATCATATGTGGCTTTGTGGGACATTTTATACCAGTGAATCACTAGTTTTTGGGTGAAGTGCACGAGGGAGTCTTAAAAGAGGAGAGGAGATGGTCTGGGAGGAATTAATGCAAAGATGACAGTATACAATGACTATTTAACTAGCTGTACTCTATCAGACTGTATTATAATACACTGTTCCTTTATAATATCCTCTTGACATTGCTATGTACGGGTATATTATACTCTGTTCTCATGTTGCTGTGCTTGTTTTTAATCTGTGTGTGTGAGTGCATCACTGAGTAGCCCTGAATAGATGCCGACCGCCTCAAGGACACTAATAAAGTTGTACCTTATCATTTACTTTCTCTGTGTCGTCTCTACTTTTTTGTTCTCTCACTCTGCCTCTTGTTCTCTCTCTCCCTCTCTGAGAATAGGTGAAATTAGCCTGAAATGATACAAGGTGACATCAGAGAGACTGACACACACACACATACACACACACACACACACACACACACACAAACTCTCCCTCGTCACGCTTCAGTGGCCCTTGCAGCGCAGCGCGACGCCATCAAAGCCAAGACCCATATACACACACCTCGCCTGTTAAACATACACACTGGCATGCGCAATCACACACCCAAATACACACGACTTACACAGCAACACACACACACGCGCGCGCGCGCACTGTCACACACACGCTGACACTCGTGTGCACGCACACACACTCGGAGCGGTAGTTTAATTGGAAGTGCTGAAGGCTGAAGAATTTCTCCTTCATCTCACAATGCTGTAATTGAATCTGAGACGTGTGTGTGTGCGTGTATGTCTGTGTGTGTGTGTGTGTGTGTGTTCAGCTGATTCAGGAGTTTCCATTGACAGTAAAACAGTAATGTGTGTTTTCCCTTCTGTGAGGAGCCTTTCCGTCCTTCCATCCCTGACTATCTTCTCCCCTCACCCTACTCCTCTCGTGGGGTTAATGCGGTTTTTCAATCCAAATTCAAACTCAAGCAGTTTTTCGAGTGCCACGTTATTTTTCCAGCAAACTGGTGATTTGTTCGCGTAGGCTCCTCCGTGAAAGGCAGCCATGACCTCCATCGCTGCACGTTGGCATTTCACTGACCAACATGCCTGGACTGAATATGTTTTCCACATAAAACGTATCTTACTGAGCCAATAGTTAATTCTAAGTTGTGATTCTTTAAAATTCCACTGCCTGGGAAAAGAGGACTTTATTTTAAGTGTTGTTTCTTTGTCTGATAAAATTGTTTTTACATGTTTTGAAATTCCATATAAATTTGGTGTCGACTGAGGCTCTCCATGAGGTTGAATGCAGTACCTGAAAATTGATCTCTGCTTGGACAACTGCAGACAAAAAGCACCATCAGTGGACAATGAGGCGTGAACGACTTACTAATGACCTGCCATCACAGTATCGCTGTCACACATTACAATAGGAACGAGAAGTGAGCAGTGAGGAACTGTCTTTTTTGAAGAAACTCTTTGGTTCCACATGACAACCTTATTATTATTAAAGTTCAATCTGAAAATGGAAAATAGTCTCTCTCACCCTCTTCAGCGACGTTGCATCACCTGTAGTCTGTAAAGGTTGTATTATTGCCTGTAGCGAAGCTGGTGCACAGGATGGATAAAAAGACGTCAACTCCAATCTGAGCGCATGATTGTGTGTGTAGGGTATGAAGTTACAGCTAATTATAGGTTATTTAATTAATATTTTATAAACCAATGTAAAAAAATGGGTATTTAACAGTACAAATCACAATTTCAAGGGTCATGAATTTGTCAGAATTAAAAATAATTACAATGATTTGGCATTTTTGCATAGTAAAGGACTTGTTGTCGATTAATTTCAATGACTGCCTGATCAATTAATTATCTACTAACTTCCGCACTAGTAACGTAAACATTTGTAGGAGCTCTGCAGCTAATGATTTTCATTATTGTAATAGATGAGTCGTTTAGTCTGTAAGATGCCAGAAAATAGTGAAAAATATCCCAATATTTTCCGGAACACAAAGTGTCGTCATGAAATTGCTTGATTTGTCTGATCAACAGACTAAACCCAGAGGTATTCAATTGACAGAAAATACAAATAGAAAACAGCCAATTCTTTGAGAAGCTGGGCCAGCATGTTTGCCATTTTTTTTTACTTTAGTAGACAAATAAGAGACGATTTATTGAGAGAGAGATTTACTTTTTGACTAATCTTATGAGCATTGACACGTAGGTCTAAATTCCTCATGGTGGTGACCTAATTAAATAACCTAAATGGCTTGTTGACAGTCAACATGACACCTAGACCCCAAACACATCACACCTCTATGGGGATATCTCCTTTCTCCATGTCTTTCATTCTTTTTCTCTTTGTCTGACCACTATGATCTGTGAAAAGAGTGTGTGTGTGTGTGTGTGTGTGTGTGTGTGTGTGTGTGTGTGTTTCCAGAGATTGCTGTTAGCACTGTTAGCAGGGGTCGAAACCTTCCATAGACACTATCTTTATGACATTCACCTCTCTCCTGTGCTTTCTCTCTCTCCCTCTTGTCTATCTCTCCATCGTTAATCTCTATTACTATTCAAATGCTGACATTTAAAGCAACTTCACATGCTGACTGACTGACTGACTGGCTGGCAGATAAGGCAGGAGACGAGAGGGGGTGGGGATGGTTAGAGATGGAAGGGAGAGCTTGTCTTTCACAGAGAAAATTGGGAAATCCTCCTCACCTCTCCTTTACCTCCCTCCCCCTTCACGCCTCCCTGTCTGTGAATGAGTTCACCCATAAGCCTCGGAGGGAGTCGGATTTCGCTCGTTCACAGGAAAGCTGAACCATCCCCTCTTTTTTTTGTGTGTTTGTTCACCCATTTACCTCTCTCCACAACCTCATCTCTGTTTACTGTATCCCTGTCCACCCCTTTCTTTCTGTCTCTGTCAGCGTGTGATAAAATATAGTTTGGAACAAGAGGTGCCCATTTAACTATTCACAATAAAATATACTGCTTTGTGAACACTGACACGCTTCAGCTTTTTTTTTTCTCAAACATGTAAAGTCAACTTTTGCTTCTGTAGCAATAAGAACTGAATTAAAACTGACAGAAAAGTTTTAAGGTTGGCAACTGTGAGTAAAGATGATGAACATTGGTAGCCCATAATGTCACCGAAACACTGACCCATAAACCATCGCCACAATCAGATACTATGTCAGTGTGTGTCATTCAGAATGAGTCAGGGGTGAGTAATTATCAAGCTCTTAGACGGCACTCAGCTCAGAACTGAGAGCACAGCTGGTATTTTCTTTTAAGTAAAATCCCCAAACAAGTCTCAACTGGCTGCTTTCCTCCACCCTTCGCCGCACACTTGACCTCAAAAATGCTGACTGGCTGACTCACTACAGACTCTCAGCCTGTGTAAACTTTAACCATATTATGACTCAAAAGTGTGGAAAATCCAGGAAGCAATTATGTTATTTCAAATGTCTTTGCCAAGCATCAAAAGATCATGTGAGGTATCTGTAATTCATAACATGTAAGCAATAACGCTTCCAGGTTTTCCTGCGCGGCTCAATGACGCTTCTTCGTAGTTACACAATGAGAATAAGGCCGGATGGACGACTCCCGTTGAGTTGTACAAAGGAAGCCTGGACTGTAAAGGGATCAATAGTGGACAGAATGGGGTCAGAATGATTGCTAGCAGTTGGTGGGCTGCATTTGGGTGGAGCAGTGAGTCCTGTACCTGTATGTACCCGCATGCCACCAGAGCCAGTAAAGCTACCCAACATTTATCTAGCTTCTTTACACTGTGACACTACAGCATTCATCATGTTCCCTGATAGATAACTGATAAATTACCAGGAGAATACGATCAAATAATGCTTTATCCATTGTGGAGGATTTGAATGGGCCAATCACAAAGCAAACGGGATGCAGTTTCTACGCCAATCGGGGCACAGCTGAGGTTTTGGACTGGAAAGCAGGTCTGGTGTGGATGAGATAAGAGCAGAACAAACACACATTAAACACCAACCCCCACAGACACGCACACACATTCAAACAGACACACAAGGTAAGTAAGGCCAGATGGAGAAGGAAGGAGGAAAATTTAGGAAAAACAAAGGGCAAGGAGAGGGAAGGGAAGAAAGAGAGAAGAGAGAAGGAGGAGGCTGAACAGTAGAAACATGAAGAGAGGAAGAAAGAAGAAAAAGGAGAGTGTCAGTTCAGAAGAAGTTCAGAAGAAAAAATCCCACCCAGGAGCTATAGCCAGGTTAAATCTGAAGCAGCTAGCTTAGCAAGTCAGCAGAGAGGCTGGTGACACACTGAACTGCCTGGCTGACTTCTCCAATTGTGCAGCAAGTTGGTTCAAAGGCTGGCTGACTGATTTACTGACTGACCGACTGGCCGGTCGGATTTAGTCTATCCTGTGTTTGTGCAGCAGAAGCATTTCTGTTGTTCAGCCTGTCGAACAAAAAGCAGTTCTCCACAAAGACACACAAAGAACAACCTGAAACAGCACTAATACAGGAGAGACTGACATAGACGGAGAGAGAAAAAAGATAGACAAACAAATAAACACACATAAAAAAAATAAAAACAAACAAATAAAACATCTAACTTCAAAGAAGCGAAAAGTGCCTAAAATAACAATTGGAAAATGTTTCTGGGACTTCTGAAACCAATAAAAATCAAATATGAAAAAAAATATCTCAAATAGAAAAAAAATAATGTGTCAAGAAGCTCTTTTATCTACGGTTGTGACACAGTTCTGTCGAACAACAAAAGATACCTAACGATAGCATTTACCGTCCTGGAGGAAATTTACTTTTCATTGCCAGCACAGAAAAAGAGCACATTACACAGCGGTGGAAACCATAGAGACCCAAACAAAAGGAATAACATACAAATGGGAATAACATGCAAGCAGGCCAGGCAACTACTAAAGCACCAAGTACTGAGACTGTCTGTAGAGCTAAACATACATTACACATTTCTGTTAGGCTGTCAGGATGGTTTCTGAGCTGAGGGTAAAAGCTGGTATGTCTGTAATGATAACAGGGATAAATAGAGACCAGCTGTATGTCCCGGGTGTCAAGACCTTGTATATAAATGTATGATAACATACAACAATATTTACAGCAAAGTTACTACTGTTGTCAATCTGTTTACTTCCAAAGGCAGATGTATATGAAAGGGGAAAATATTTTCATAGTTTGGACCATCATTACTATTAGGAATAATAACATTGCCCTCATCTAATTAATTATCTGGGATGGATAACATGGACATGCTAGAAAGATGTTTGACAGGGCAAGACAGGTTTTAAACCATCTCCCAGGTTCACTGAACTTATTTGGAAGAGAAATGAAAGAGAATAATAGTAAAATGATTACTATCATTATATTACTATTATTCTGGTTCACCTTTGACCTGCCGTAGTTGTTGTAATTGAGCGCGCCCACAGTCTTTCCTGTGTGATGAGGTGTTATTACTGACATTTCAGGCGTACTTACTTTCATTTACCTCCAAATAAAATGGTTTAGACAACTGATAAACAACCTTTCTGATCATGGTGGCTTTCTTCCTTTCCTGACGTTGTGACAATCTTGTTCACTCGCTGTTTCGGTTTACCTTAGGCTGTTTTTTCACATGCTTGAGATGGCCCGCAACAAGCTGTGAACACATGCGTTTCCAATGCAGCCTCACAGGAGGGGATAACGCCGCGACCGCTCTGTTGTTGCCGTGGGGCCCATTTGTGATTTGCGAGCACAGCTTACATGCAGATCTCAAATGGTGCCAGTATCCAGTTTAACAAATGAATGTCACTCGCACGTTGCAGATACATTCGCAGGTCGTACAGTCCTCTCTCGTGCTCATGCGTGAGTTGCGAGTATGGTGTTTAACATACCAAAATTAGTAACAGAGGAAATGATCTAATGTTGCGAGTCTCAGCTTGCATGTTGCAGACTGTGAAACAGGCCCCTGCTTTGTAGTAGGACTGACCGACACCAACGTGGGTCGGTCTCCTCTCTTAAATCCTTGTCTTGTGTTGAACTGACACTTACTGCACTTGCTGTAGTTGTGCACATTTCTGTTATACTTACGTTAAGCTTCACCTGCAAATAAAGTAGTTAATACAGTCTGGATAAACTGCTGGCTTACTTACATCCTGACCAATCATTGCTCATGTTTTTTTCATTGTTTGACTTTGTTGTAGTGATGCCTGTGTTCCAAGATTTCAGTATTTGGTTAAGGTTTATTTATTCCTGAAGTCTCATTGAGATCAACACACTAAATTAAAATGACCACAAATATTGATAAATATATTGGCAGGTAGAACGTCAAAGTCCCTCAAGAATAACTGTCTCTAACTTAAGGTTAAAGTTTGGGGGAACATAGTACCAGAAACCAGTCTTCCCCAGTTCATGTTATCATAACTGCTGATGACTAAAATTTTCAAAATAATAACACAGTTTTAAAAAGAATGTTCCTTTAATTGCAAGTTATATACATTTTATCACAACAGCTATTCTTCAAAGCATAAAGGAAGAGAAACGACGGGAATGTGAACACTACTACTTTCTCTTCTGTTTCTTTCCCCCTCCCTCCCTCACAAACACGCAGTCAGACACACTAGCCTGGAGCCTGGAGAAAACACATACTGCATAGTGTGCATGAATATGAGTGTGTATGTTGTCACCTTCAGCTGTAAAATGTGGTCAAACGTCACTTGTGGGCTCAAAAAAGAGAGACGCGAGGCGGAGAGAAAGAGACAGTGACAGAGTGGCTGAGAGAGAGAGAGAGAGAAAAAAAGAAAGGGCAAAATAAGTGCTATAGAGACCTCAACTCCTCAGCTCCAGGTTCACAGTGTGTGTGTTTGTGTGTGTGTGTGTGTGGTAAATGAGTTTGGGGAGTTGTCGTCTCTTTACGATAGCTGTAACTGGCCTGAGGACAGCTGTTATTACACTTTACAACAGGGAAATACTGTATGTGAGTGAGCGAGTGAGTGAGTGAGTGAGTGAGTGAGTGAGCGAGTGAGCGAGTGTGTAGTCTTCAGAGAAGAAAATGGAGAAACATTATGGTCATTTACTTTTTAATTAAACATCAAAATTAAAGATGTTTTGGATGGGCTCAATTTGAAAACGAGCCGTTTTAGCAAATTATATTAATTCACCTTGATTAAATTAATCCGTCAAGTCTATTTATACAAACTCTTATGTTTCTGTGTGTGTGTGTGTGTGTGTGTGTGTCTGTGTGCGCGTGTGCGTGCATGTACGTGTGTGTCTTGGAGCTGAGGAGTGGCTCAAAGGAGGGAGCGGCTAGTAACCTACAGGGGAGCGGTCTTTTAATAGATACATTGGGTGTTTGTAGGTGTGTGTGTGTGTGTGTGTGTGTGTGTGTGTGTGTGTGCGTGCGTGTGCGTGTCCATTGTTAAATGACAAATCTCTGAGCAGGAAATGAGACAAACCGGTTTCTGACTCACATTCAGGTTACAGAGCACTGCCTCAGGCTTACACGTACACAAACACACACACTATTAAACACCAGACAGCATTGTTAAATGTGTCCCTTCTTTTTGTTTCTTTATCTCTGTCTGCACTTATTGAGGTCAATAGACAAATAAAAGGGCTGGTTTGAGGCTTAATGGTCAGACAAGTGACTTGAAGGTTGCTGGTTTGAATCCATGCACACAGACACACACAGACAATAACCAGTGGCCTGTCTTTCAGTCGTTGAGTACCAAGCACTTGTCACTGGTGTTGAGTGAACACCATGGACTCTGGGTCACTGAAACCCTGTCAGCCTTTCTTTAGGAAAAAACTCAGAGGCCGTGGATGTCAGAACAGGGGCTTATCTTTCTTTTAGCTGCCAAAAAAGGAAAACTCCTGTGTGAGCCGTTATTTCAAAGCTCAGAATCAAAAGCAAAGAAAATCATCATTATATCTATTACAGAAACAGTAAACACAAACTTGTCTCATGGCAATTAAAGTGCAAAGCTGTGTGTAATGTGCTAACTTCATGTATAAAATCTGCATTTTAAATGAAAGGTGTTTGTCTGTCTCGGCTGCTTAAAATACAACATTATCAACTGGGCAATTCTGGTGAAGAAAAGGTAGAGCTGACTGTTGATCAGTGAAATTGTGGCCGCTTACAAGTTCCAGTAACTTCAACAAGAGTTCACATTTAAATTTCATGGACTTTCTATAATTACGCCAGTGTACTTCCATTACCTGTAATGTTATTCCTTCCTGGTGTGTTTGTGTTGTTTTTCTAAATAGCTTCACACTCTATCTTCTTTTATTATCAGGCTTTTTGCAAAGAGAGAGATAAAAAAACAGCTTAATGTTCTTCCAAATGAGAATTCAAATGCACTACAACCATGAAGTTATCCGGACATTACCTGGAGGAGCTGTATGTGTGAATGCAAATGTCCGAATCAGTCGGACCGGACATTAAATGGACTTTATCCTGCCAGCTCCCTACTACAAAATCTGTGTAATGTCCAATTGAGCCCGTGTGTGAAAACAGCGGTGAATTCTCCGGAAAATTCACAGCGAGAGAGTTGGCTACAACTGCTTGTTGCCATAAGTAGGTGAGAACACGTCTGACAATCTCCTGTTGTGTGCTACATGTGTGAAAGGGCAACACTGGAAAATGTCCAGACCCGATTCTCCGGACATTGTCCAGAGTTCATATGTGAAAACGGCTTTACATTGGACTCTAGTTAGTGGATAGTAGATGTTACTAGTTAGTAGATGTACTTGTATCTTGTCAGTGTTGTACAGATGTCACCATCATGTTTAATCCAACTGACAGCAAATGCTGTCTTCTGTAAGCGGAAAATGTTTTCTGACCTTGACAGAAAGCATGACCATTGATTTGAGGACAACAATGCATGAATGAGTCTCTGCCAGCTTTCTGTAAATAATGCTGTAAAATGTCAAAAATGCAACACTTCTAAACCGGAAAGTTAAAAAGCACTTTTGACATACAGTACAAAGATTCTGGCTAGCCTTGACAACATCTATGCATTGCAAAACCTCTCACCGTTTGTAAACAGTATGAATGCAACCTGAGTTACAAGATCTCACTGATTGTCACTGCAGAACTTTTTAAATACACTGAAATTTAAAGAAATGCCAAGATAAAGAAAATATTTCCTCAAGGATGGCAACCATGTAGCTGACCCTGAAATGTCCATTTCATGGGGAGTGTGTGTGCACATTTTGAAGGGCTGTGGCCTATTGCCCCGGGGCATCAGACCCTGTTTTATCAAGCATGGACTCACACTAAGATGGACCCTTTAATGTCAGCGTCATGGGAGGAAAAATAGAGGAGGGCATCACTGAAGCATATACACACCCATCCCATGACCTACGACCTAGACACGAACGCTGCACAGACTACACAAAGCCAGTATTACAAGTCAGCTCACAATGTACTCTTCATAGCAGCATTACTCCGTAACATTTCATGTATACAGCACAGGAAGCCTATGGTACTCTTACAAAGACTCCTGTTGCTGGTTGTGAGATGCCTACATTCCTGTCCTGTTTGTCCCAGCTGTATTTAAAAGAGGAATCAAACCATGCAGGGTCATTTTCTCCACCAAATGTGTTCTTTAACAGGGGAGCAGTAATTTAATGTGATACTATATTGACCCTTGTGGGTAAATTTGCTTTTGTGTGGGCCCTTCTAGGAAGGTCAGATTCAGAACAAGATACCTGAAGTCATTTATACAATAATACATCTCACTGCAGTGTCTTATGATTTAACATCCACATTTACAGGCTAAAGTTGTGCATGTGCTAGTTGCTGATTGTGCATGTGTTAGTGCTTTAGGAGCATATAACCCTTCTGGGATTGATAATGGTCACTGACAACAGCAGCGATTTTTCATTAATGCAAGGTAAAGTTATCATACTCTAGAGTCATTTCCCCTCTCTCTCTCATATGCATCAACAAATTAACATATTAATTTATAAACAGCCAATCAATTACTGCAAATGAATGTGATTGAATTGCGTAACTACATTTATTTATTTTGCTGCTGCAAGGTATGTCATGTAACTGTCAAATAAACATATAAACTTCATCCATCAAAGTGCTCAGTGATTGCTAACTTCACTGGCTGTGTCTCCAGCTGATGGTTTGTGTTTACTAGATCACCGCTCACAAGACACAAAGAGGTTCAGACCGAACAACAGCCCTGCCATAAAATGGTGCAGGTGGTGGGAACGTGTTGTGAAAGGTACCGGTGAGACAATAAAATACGATCCAGGAAGTCCAGTTGGGGGTACAGCTGAATGTTTATCAGACGCCAAAACACCACACAGCAGTTTTTAATATGCACAGACAGGATTTTACATCTCTGTAAACTTATCATTGCAGCAACTATTTTATCTTTTGTCACAATGATCACAATGTAGAAAAACGGCTTTCACATTGCAAAGTAATCCACCAGGAATGTACGCTTGCATATATGCACCTTGCCAGATGACATCACATTGCAACAGAAGTTACGCCAGGTTAAACTTTTTTGATCCTCCGTTGTTTTGACGGTCTGAACGTCATACATATGCTGCTAACTAAGGTTGGCAGTAAACTACAATAGGAACTGCTTGTTGGTGTGTGCTCACAGGCAATATGATGCAATGCTGCATTGGTGCTTAATCATTTGTCTGGCCGTCTATTGTTGTCTACAACTGCTTAACATCATGGTTTATATGTGGCCTTGAGACACATTTCCAGTTTACCTGCAGTTGTTTATGTCATTTCCTCATTGATTAGGTTGTTGTGAGAAAGATCCACCACCTTAGAGCTTGATAAGGTGAAGCATTTGCCAACATCTTTATAATGTTCAGTATTTTTCTCTTATATAGATAATACTCCCAAACTAGAAATGATTGAAAAAGATCTACTGTGTTTGGAACAAAGTAGCTGCTTATGTTGCCCTACACAACTTTCCCACAGCACTGTCCTTCATATCCTTGTCTCTGTCACACATATAAGCTCTCTTCATTTGGTTCATATATATGCACACACATTCATAAGCTCTCACTCCCATTGTGGCACGTACGCCACAATGTGTGCCAAGTAATTAACGCTGTTTGTGTTTGTTCTGTGAACAATTTGGAACCTTGATAATGGAAAACAAGTACAGACTGGCCGCATTTTCATTTAACCCATCTATCGTCCATCTTTCCATGCATCCCTCCTACCGCTAAACACACACACACACACACACACACACGCACATAAACATCCACACTCTATCGTTTTGCTTCTCCTCCTGCCTCCATGTCAGGGCCATCGTTCACAGCAGCCAGGCAGAAAATGCTGGTTCCTCTCTGGTTTGTCGCACAAGGAAACCATTGGTTGTTATACAACAACCCAACAATCACTGCTCTGTTTGGTTGTTGACTTGTGCATGAGCTGAACACACACCGACGCACACGCAAACACACACACACACACACACACACATACACAAAACCCAGTCACTCTCCCTTTCTGTGAAGCGCACACTCAGGCAAATCCAGAGCGCAGTCTTTTTCTTGCTCACGTTAATGTAAGTAATCAAAGTGGACAAGGGGCTTTGTAATGCTGAGAGAGCGCAAGAGAGGCCGAGAGACCGAGCGAGAGAGAGAGAGAGAGCAAGAGAGAGAGAGCGAGAGAGGGAGTGAGGGATCATCTCCTTTAACTGTCCACTCCTCTCTGCCTCCTGTCCTGCAGGCGAGGGGGAAGGGAGAGAGGGATGAGAAAAGGACACGGGGAAACTGATAGTGACACAGTCAGAGGAGAGGGAGGAAATTTGGACGTGATGAAAGAGGAGATCAAACCAGTTTCCCACTTCGCCAGCGTTAACAGCCCATTCTGTCCTCAAACTGGGATTTTGCGATCACAACATTTTTGTTTCCTTTCTGAATCAACAAATCCCCTGGCAATGCACAATGCGGACCATTTGCTGAGCATTTACTCCATAAAACCCCTGTGATGGACTGTAATTTTCAAAAATCACTGCATGATATTACAGAAAAAAAACATCAACTAGCAAACTATCACAGCTCCATCCCTTGATTTACAATGGATCCAAATCCATCAGTGAAAGAAGCTGCTGTAAAAACTTCTGCCACAACAATAGATGCAATTTGAGAAAACATACAAGCACACACATTCACAGAATAATTGGACTGCATAGTGTTTCTGACAGGTGAGCTGGACTGATCTGGCTGCTGGTGTTGGACAGCACCTCTTACAATGGCTGCGACTTCAATAGAAAAAAGATGCAACCAGGAAATGTATATGGTTGGCTGTGTGTGTTTTTTCGTGTGTTATTATGCCATGCCCACAGGAGTAGAAGTCTGTACAATCGGGCTTAAAAATGTGCATGTGTGTTTTCACATGTCTCTCAGAATGCATGTTTGTGTGTGTGGTTGTGTGTCTGTGTGATGTTATGCCAAGGGCGTTGTGTAAAATCCACTCAAACAAACAACTTGAAGAGTAAAAAAAAAAAAAAAAAAAAAACAGCTTCCTTGGACCGAATATGTAGCCATGGGCAATGTGGCGGACCGTGGATGTGAGTGTGTGCGTGTGTTGGCCTGAGGCAGTGTGTGTGTGTGTGTGTGTGTGTGTGTGAGAGAGGAGTGGATCGCTTCATGCCTGGACGGACATGAAAGGTAGAAAGAGAGAGAGAGCATGCCCACACACACACACACACACACACACAAACAGGAAAAGCCTTTTGCCATAGTATTCATGTATGAATGCGTGAACAAACACAATTGAATGCGCCCATCTCCTTTCAGTATGAACCCAGAGGACACAGACACACATGATCACTGTGAACAGTGAAGCACAGTTTTTCAATATCTTCTGAGGAGAGGAGAGGAGAGGAGAGGAGAGGAGAGGAGAGGAGAGGAGAGGAGAGGAGAGGAGAGAGGAGAGGAGAGGAGAGGAGAGGAGAGGAGAGGAGGAGAGGAGAGATTTATTCTTATTTTATTCCTTTGGGTTTATATTATTATTTTTGCAGGGGGTTTTAACAACAAATACAATTGCTTTTGTGTTATTTAAGTTATATTTAGACCAAAAACAGCATTGTATATTTTTTGCCCTAATTCTTGATCTAAAGACATTGTTGTAGTGTGAATTAGTTCAGTGAGCAGTAGAGATGACAGCTGCTTAGATGCTGGTTGAGTTTGTAAAGTTTTAAATGTGCTTTGTATACTTTCAACAGCAGGGATACAACTAACAATAGTTTCACTATCAATTAATCTGTCAAATATTACTAAGGTTAACTGTTTATACTGTTAATAAAAAGTGCAGAAAAAGCGGGGGCGATCACAACTTCCTTAAAGCTTAAGGAGATATCCTAAGATTGGTTTTGTCTGACCAAAAATCCCAAAGATACTGAATTTACAGTTATAATAAAGTCAGTGAATGACATCACCATAATATACTACTTTTCTGTTGATCCAAATAATGGATAAATCAAGTAATCATCACAAAACAGAGAAAACAATAGTGGAAAGGGATTGTTGACATGTGATAAAAATGATCACCATTAAATTATACCTCGCCACCTTCTTTGTAGTGATTTTAATGGCCAGACATTTCATTTATTAGTACTGTGTGGAGAAAAAATAATGCAATCATAAGAATAGCTTATACCAGACAAACGTCTTCATTCAAACTCCTCTGGATACCTCTCCTCAGGGGAGAGAAATAAAACCAAAATATGCTTCTCTTTGCTCAGCTACACACAGAGAGGTGGTAAAACATGTTGAAATCACTAATCAACAAAATATAAAACTGTTTTTTGTATTTTTTCACAGCCTGCAATGATATGACAACTTGCTCTCCTGTCAGCAGTCTTTAATGCAAAGTGTTAACTTTGCATTTAAAGTAGGACTAGCCAGTTAGCTGCACCTCCTAAGCACCTGGATGGTCGGCGTGTATCTACTCGCACTGATCTTTAGAATATTAAACGGGTAAATCTGTCTGTAACAGCAGAAAGGCTGAATGGAGCACATTCCTCCATACAGACTGAAGCTGATTTCATTATAGATAAATCAGATTCATCTATTCAATCTCTCTTTCTTTCTATCTGTCGGTCCCTTTCCATTTCTCTCCCTTTCTTCCTCTCTGTCTTTTCCCCAATTCTAGCTCTCTCTCTCTCTCCCTTCTTTTTTAGACCCTTCTTTTAACTTTTTATTCTTTCTGTCTTTCTCAATTTCTGTCATTCCCTCTATCAGTCTCGTTATCTGTGTAATATAATAAGCAGTATGCACACAGATGAGGAGGAGGAATGACTCGGGGAGAAGGAAAGGAAAGGAAAGGGAAGGGAAGGGAAGGGAAGAGGAGAGAAGAGAAGAGGAGAATAGAAAAGAGAAGAGAAGGGAAGAGAAGAAAAGAAAAGAAAAGAAAAGAAAAGAAAAGAGAAGAGAAGGGAAGAGAAGAAAAGAAGAGAAGAAATATGGTAGGGGAATAAAAAGCAGTAGAGAGAAACTGGGAGAAAAAGAGGAGAACAGGGGGAAAAAAAGAAGTGCTGTGTTAAAAAGCTGAGTCCACCAGAGCAGTCACAACAAATTCATCTCTTGCTCTCTCCAATTTTTTCCTTCCCTCTCTCGCTCCTCCTCTGATACAAGCTGGCCTCAGTAATAAAATAAAGAACTTGGCTCAGCTCTGTGCGTCTGTATGCATGAATGTGTGTGTGTGTGTGTGTGTGTGTGTGTGTGTGTGTGTAAGGTAGACGACACCTCTTACTCCCTACTCTCTGTCTCATCATTGCAGCTGTTCCACAGAGGTGTGTTTCAATATATCACCCTGTCACACACACACACACATACGGTCCCTGCTTAATAAGCGGTATTCAGAGCTCCTGGGTTTATAGAAGCTGAAACTGCACTCCTGCCTTTCTTTCTTTCCTTCAGTCCTTCTTTATTTCTTTCTTTATTCCCTTCCTTCTTTCCTTAATTTTTATTTCTTCCTTCCTTTTATATTTTTTGAATTGCAATTCTCTTCTTATTCATTTCTTCTTGTTCCTTATTCCCTGATTAATTTCTTCTCTTGACCCTTCTTAACTTTCTTCATCCTTCAGTCTTTTTCAATTTCAACACACACACACACACGCACACACACACACACACACACACACACACACACACACACACACACACACACACACACACACACACACACACACACGCACACACACACACACACACACACACACACACACACACACAAACATTCAATTAACATCGGTGTAACTTGAAGCAAGTGTTTATGTTGTACAAATACATTTAGAGCAACGGATAGTTCATTCAATGACCATCACTAGAGCTAAAGCTATAAACACTCAACCAGAAGAAAAATTATCTGCAGGCTCCAGAGAGCTAAAATTGAAAATGATATCAAAAGCAGTTTATTTCTACTTGTACATATACATATACATTTACGCAAACAATTTGAATAACCCAAAGTTTTTTTTTCATTTAAGGGATATAATGTTAAATAGACTAGAGACTAGAAGTGTAAAAAATATAATATCACATAGCAAAGCAAAACACTGTTTGTCCATTTCACATCTTTGTATTATCTACAAGTTCTGTCTTGTGCCTTACTGTCCCCTACGTTGACTAAATATCACACTCTATGTGTGTGTGACACTGTCAGTAGACCAACGGCTTTCGTACAACAGATAGCAAAGTGAAAACAGAAAAGAGAGGAAAAAGAGCAAAGGAGCCGGAGGAGGGAGGTGGACACCTGGATGAGTCCTGAGGCTCTGCAGGGAGGAGGGGAGAAACCAAGAAGGATGGAGGGATGAGGAGAGGGGTGGGCAGTTTCTCTCAGCTGTTCCTTCATGTGTGTTTGTGTGTGTGTGTGTGTATGTGTGTGTATGGTCCATATGTGCATTAGTGCTGGAGGAGTTGAACAGGGGGTCATACCAGATGGACACACACAGATGACAGATTCCACCCACTAGCATCATGTAACCACAATTCAGCAGTTCTACTGCACGCAGGATACACCACAACATTCTCACATTCAAAGCTGCAACATATGAGCAAACGATGCTTTATCACGGGAAACTGAAATGACACTTTCTGTTAAATTCTGTGCAAAATGAACCTTAACAAGCTTATTTTCTCTAGCCCTTTGAATGAAATCGTTCCAAACTGGTCTTCTGTGGGACTGAACAGGTCTTATCTTCACAGACATGTTGGCGGTATGTACCTGTGCACTAAAGCAGGTGTTTTACCTTTGATTGCAGATGGGAAACACCTGCTGTAACATAACTGACTGGGATGTGGCCAGAAGTACAAATATGTCAAGTTTCAACCTATAAAGAGCTTTGCAGCACTGATTTATTGTTGATTTATTGACTCTTATCTTACACTATGATTAATTTGAAAGATTTTATCACTCCAACAAGACTCCTTTCTCGCACTTTAGCGGTTAATGTCAACTCGTTAGAACATAGATATATGAAAACCTCCTATAATTGGAATTTAAAGCTTCATGTATCATGCATCTCGTCAGGTTTGCACACAACCGTTTTTTGTTAAGAGCGGATCCTGCAAAGCTCTGAGAGACAAATTGAGTCTATTGACCCCGATCAACCTGTCTTTCAACACACACGCACACACACAAACATCACAAACACACAGACTCTCTCTCACTCTCATGCACACATACACGTGAACACACTTCACTTAATATCCTCAGCACTCAACTCACCACTCCATCCCTCATCCAGTAAACTAGCTCTTTGTGTGCGTGTGTTTGTGCCTGTGTGTGTGTGTGTGTATATAAGCTGAGGTGAAAGGTTAAATGATGGCCATTAAGATTCATCTCTGAGTTCACTACCAGCAAACCAAACACCCACACACATACACACACACACACATGCGCACACACAGGCACAATCAGATGAGGGTGGTCTGTCTCTCTGTCAGAGTGGAGCAATTGTCTCTCGCCTGTCATTTAGGCCAATTCAAATCACTGCATGCATAATGAATGCAGTACTCGTAGCACTAAAGCAGTGGGGGGGGAAAAAAATAGGGATCACAACAAGTTCCCCATTTTGTTGCTTTTCCTTTTTGGCTTTAAATTCCTGATTTGGTAAGTGATTTCAGCAAGAACGAGCATGGCATGTTTTTTTATAAATCCTGACTAAATTACTAAAAATCCCTTTTTTCTTTTACAGATGACCATCTCTCTGCGGATCTGTTGTGACATGCCGTCTACACATTTCATAGTATTGGCTCTCTCTGCCCTCCTGCTGCCTCTCGGGATGAATAAAGGAAAAGACGGATGAGGTGAAGAGGGTTACAGATAGAGAGGACCAACAGAGGAAGAATAAAGTGATGATTGAAGTCATTCCATCTTCACACCTAGAGATTGGAAATCACTAGGCAATTTCCTTGTTTCACTATGTTTACTACACAAGAAGTGTATGAGGTTATCTGGGGTTTTTTTTGTGTGTGCACACGTGTGTGTGTGCGCGCGCCTCTCAGTTAATCCCCTCCTAACTCACTAATTGACTGACTGACTAAAAAGGAAGTAACTGACTGACAAACTGTCTCATTTTCTTCAATCTTAACAGTTCCACACACACACACACACACACACACACATATATATACACACACACACAAATAGCATGATGACTGAATGGACCCTGTGTGTGTCCCAGCATGCCTCTCTGCTCCGAGGCAGGAGATTCTGTCATCACCGCAGTTACTGTCAGGATGCATCATCAGTAGTCGTGGCAACTAATTAAGACCTGCCTGTCAGGCCCGTGGTCAGTGTGCATGTGTGGAAACGTATACAAATGGACAAACACATTCATATAATTAACTACCTGTCATAAACACACACACACTCATACACACTCCTCTACTGTATCTGCCAGTATGCATCATCATACCCAGTATGTTACTCACCACGCCTCACCGGTCATTAGTCCCCCCCCCCCACACACACACAGACACTTAAATCCTTGTGGAGACTTACTCATGTGTGGGTTCAACTGGTTTCATGGTATTTGAGTTTCATATCAAATATTTTTGCGATGAAGTTCTGGCAGTTGCACAAAAGTGTGGGCATTTCTGTTTTTAAAATGGCTTTCAAAAATCTTTTACTATAGCTTCTCTCAACTCTAAAAGGAAACTAATATATGCCGTCTAGTTAGCCAAACAACATTATAATAATGTGTTTGCTCTCCCTCTCTCATAAACTAATACTAGTGAGCGTCCACATCCGTCCACACCACATTAGGCAGTGATGCAGGTTCACTGACTCTGTGTGTGTGTGTGTGTATGTTTGTGTGTGTACGGTCAGTAATGAGGTGTGACTAGTGTGTGTCAGTGGAAGTTGAGTGATCGGCATAATGAGCAGCAGAACATAGAGGAAAAAGGGAGGGCAGACAGCAGGAGAAGAAAGAGATGAGATGTACAGAAAGAGAGGAGGAGGATGTATTAATTTCTTTTTCACAACGATTGATTACACATCTAAAGGCAGTCTGTGTCTCTGCAAGTTGTTTTTGATGCTGCTGGATGTGTGATAAGACAGAGCAGAGAATGAATGCAAGCAAGGGAAAGTCATTTTTCAACTAAAGGAAAATGATTCCAGAGTTGTCAGTCAAAAGTCTCTTTTTAAGTTTGTTTACTGAAGTTAATTTATTCCCATTTTGGTATTATTGATTAGTTTATGTCTTAAAATGAAACACATTCAAAGACATAAAGCACGATATTGGTATCTAACAATCTGTATTACTGGCATCATGACTCATACAATGCAAATATGTGATATATCCAGAACAGTTTTGTTAAGGTTGTCTAGCCATTTTAATAACTTTTGATGAAGGGAGGTTGCATCAGCTGTTCCTAAACTCCAACTAAGTAATCCTAAATTAAAACAGGTTACTCCACACAAACTAGTTCTGATGTAGAGATTAGTTATTACTAAATGTACTAAATGTAAATGTAATGTGCCAGATGTGACTGTTATGTTGCTAACTAAACCAAATGACAAAGCTAACATTAGCTTGCAAATTTATGACCAGTTTAAACTGCAGATTGCTTTGAAATGATGAATTCTATTTCACAAAAAAGACAAAATATACCTCATATTACAAAACATTACGTCAGTAACATTGGGTAGTTTGTGTAATCTGATGTTTTCCACTCATTCCAAACACACATATTTCTACATATGAATATATATATATATATGTATAAACAAAGTCATACCTATATTATACAAAGTTTTATATACTGTTTGGCCCCTAATACTGTTATTTTTGGAAGTTATGTTACAGTGATACATGTGTTGGTGGCTTGGTTGTTTTACAGACGGTGCCAGAGATGAGATGTCTTCACCAGCTAAGATTTTCATTGAAGGTGCTACCCAGTTAAGTACATCACTAGTTTGAAACTAGCTTGGAAGACCTTCACACATAAAATTTAGAGATGGATTTATGAATAGCTGGTGCGACCCAATTCAGATCTCCATGTAGCATACTTCAGGCTGATATAACTTATAATGTGTACTTGAACTGTCAAGATTTATATTGGCTTTAAAAGGTGGGTCACGTGTGAAAATGAAGTGGACTGACTGAAGTAGTGAAGTCATTTTACCCTCCACTACATCTCCCTGGTTAAATCTTAACAGCGCTTGCCAAAAGCTGAAGAATGTGAAACAGAAACAGACCTCTGAAAGACAAACAGACTGTTTTTAGAGCAGAAACCTACCAATCCCTGCACAAGACCAGCCAGTTAGTTAGCAATGTAAACACACACACACACGCGAAAATGGGGGGCAAAGTCCAATTCCCAAGTCTCTGCCTCGGTCTGTGTGAATATGGGTTAATGACTTGTATTTGTCCTCTTTGTGCTGGTCAAAGAGTAACCCAACTACAGCCCAGATGAGAAAGTGAGTCAATGCATTCTGGTCTCTTTTCCACATGGCAACGACGGGTATGTTTGTGCATTTATCCCGCACATGACTCAGACTTATCAGTAAAAAACTAACCTCACAGATCAGGACGAGGCAAAGAAAATCCGAGCCCTGCATGGTATCAAACCTGCATAACTTTCACTCCCTCCTTCTGTCTCTCTGCTCTGTTGTTATCTGCAGATATGGAGGAGGTAAGGAATGAAAGAGTGCAGCTGCAAGTGTTTGTTGTGTCAGTCTGCTCTGGCCTGCTCTGTTCTTTCGTAGTTCCTTATCACACTTCAAACAGCTATTGCTCCCTCTCCCACACACTTTTCTCTGTCCACTTCTAGTCTGTACCATATACTCCCATTTCATTCTCCTCCATTTTGTAAAGGATTATAGTGCAAGTCTGTATTACTCACGTTAGGGCCTAAAATGTACATCTACATAGCTTCTTATCATGGTTATAAGCCATCAACTTCAACCTGCCTTTTTTGATATACTTTCTTAAATTCCCTGCTCTATTCTTTATCTAAGAAACAATATTACACAGAAAACTATTTTCTCCAGTCCATTCATACTGTATCTATTCTATTCTGTTCTTTGCAGAGATATACAGAGTGGCTAAACTACAGTATATGACTAAATAATGGTGACTGACACAATACTCTTTTCTGTTTTTTTATGGATCAGATCCAAAAGTATACTGTAAATCTGTATATCTGTTAGCCAAGTTATCTTTTCAATATTTGTTATTTCATATCTCAACAAGCTATAAAGTGCTAAGTGATTGCAACTCTGCAAAGCTAACAGCCATGAAAACAGACTGGAAGCAATGTCACCCTGGTTGTTGTTACAGTAGGGTTCAGCAGAGACCGCATCCCTGGATTCAATTTCCATTACAGTAACAGGGCTCGTGATTTCAAGGTGTTCTGATTCAGAGCTGCCACAGTTCATGGCTAAATCTGGAAATAAATTTAAACATGTTCAAAACAATGCACATCCCAGCAAGGTGATCTTTCAGGTCTACAAATCATCCTTGAAAACACATAAAAATATCTTTGTAAAAATAGAGAACCTTCGTAAATGAGCTTATTGAATGAGCCAGCAATAAAGGAAAATAATATCTTAGTCCCAAGATACATTAACCGTAAGTTTGTTAAAACCTGCTTCATTATCTTTTAACAATGCACTGAATTGATTTCACAGCAGCACAGAAAAATTATACACGATTCACTTAAAAAGTCAAGACAATAAGCTTGTCATAACAGCCACGAAGTGAATAAACATAAAAACTCTCTGCTGTCAAGGCCACTCTTTGCTCAGTGTTACAAGGCTCCATTTAAAATGAGTTGGACTTTCTAATTTGTTAGCGTCCTCTCACAAGTAGGTGGAGGTTTTGCACTATTCTGGGATGTGTTGGCTGCAACATTATTGAACATGATTCTAAGAGAAAACAGGCGATATGAGGCGATAACGTGACTCACATTCTCAGGAATCCCAGATGAACTTCAGTATTGTGTGGTACCCTACTAGGGATTTGTAGAGAGCCCAGTATTTGTATTTGTATTCGTAACTGTATTTGTTGAGGCAGCAAAATGATTTGTATTTGTATTCAAAAGAAAGTGGAAATGGGTGTAACAGTCCTGTTTTTGTTTTTATTACACCTCTAAATTTAGGATATTAAAGTGTTAAAATAAGTGTTCTTCAATAAACTATTTGGCAAAGTAGAGTTCCCACACCAAGTCTCGAACCCTAATCTCTCAGACCACAGATGACTGCACTGACCACTCAGCCAAAGTTCGGCTCCACCAGACACAAAGACTTGCAGCCATTTATACATCTATGACACAGAGACAGACAGTGGAGCAGAGGGGAGAGATGGAGACAGCAATATAACCTTGCTACGCTATGAGTCCTGACATGCATGCTGTTATTTGACATGTTTTTTTTCTTTCTGAAAACAAATAATTTTAAAAATATTTGTACAAAACAAATATTCGTAAAAACCCACTATTTGTGCTTTACCAAATAAAGTTGTCTGATTTGGCTCCACCCCTACACCCTACGTGTTGAGTAGCTCTCTGGTGCTAAATTATCCAACAAATATTAAATAAAGACCAAACGATTTTACATTGGCTATGCTGAGGATCTAGTTAACCCCTTCACATACGTTTTTTCCCTTTTTTCCTGTAAGTAGCTTTAAGGTCTCATGCATCACTTTAGTCTTTTTTCCCAAAATTCAGCCTGACATATTTGGTATCTTTGAAAACTTTGGGATTTCCACTAGAATTTAAAGTAAAGTTGTGTTTGTTTCAATAATGTTTGGCTGCACAACATGAGTTTGTAATTACTTAAGGGGTTTAAGTGGTTAAGATAATTGATCATAATTATAATTTTAGCAACTGAAAATGTGCAGTGAATACAAGAAATAATTCCACTTACAATCATAAGATAATAAAATGTAAGACAATTAAATGTTCCACATCTTTATATGTGTGTGTGTGTGTGTGTATGGAGATGTGTGGATGTGTGTGTTTCTTTTCCTACATTTTAGACTCTAAAAGTTCTAAAAGGCTCTCAAAGTCTGTAAAACTCTTCAGTAAATTGCATAACAGAGGCAACTTTATTAAGAAAAAACAAATAAACATCACTAAGCTTGTTGTGTTTGAACTTCAAAAAATGCTCAGTTTAAATAAGATCAAATCTGGCATCTTTTAAATGAAAGAATACACCAAAGAGCAAAGAGAAGTGTCCAAAAAGAAAACTTTGTTGTTTTTGTTCTGAAGAAGTGCAAGTTAACTCAACACTTTTTAATCACCCCCAATTCTATACCCTTGAGCAATGTTACGAACATAAAAACTGAAGAAATACTAGATATGCTGTGTCATGGGTGGTGCTTTTCATCAGAAACAATATGTTTCTTTCCAAACACTGCTAATAGCAGTTCAGTGTTGCTAACTTGGCTGGTGGGATGTAAACTTTGATCATCTAAGGGCTTAAAAGTGAAAGTGTTTAATCAGAAAAACTTTTCGAACTTAAATGTGTATCAGTCTTTCCCAACATCCCCCAGAGCTGCGCTGTAATAGCACAGTATGATCTACTTGGATCTATAGAGAACAAAGGACAGCAAGACAAATACTGTAGAATAGACTATAGCCTATTATTAGCAACAGAACATGGATCCTCTAACAGCAGATTATTTTGCTACAAGCCTACATGAAATAAAATCCCTGCCATGACCTGTTTTATTAAGTCCACATTGATAAGCTTTAACATCACCAGCTCAACATCACAACCAACACTGATGAAATAATTATGTTTAGTTCAAACACACAGCTGTAAGGGACTTCACTAAAAACCTGCAGTCGCTCTCCTTCTCCTCTTTCACTCCCTCTCCCACTTCTGGTGCCTCGATTAAAGTCTCTCTCCCCCTTTTTCAATCTCTCCTGTTCTCTTTGGACCACTAACCTTGATTCACTGTTCTGCACGAATCTGCCTCGGGCTGGGACATGCACACACACGTACACGCTAAACATTGACACATGTACAGACAGATTTACAAGCAAACACACAGCGGCATACGCTGAATGGGAGATATACACATGTACTTGACCATGGTAAAGTAGAGGTGGTTAGTTTGGGGCCAGTGTGAGGGGAAAGTGTGGCTAACCGAAACCACATGTGGCTGACTCTCACTCTCACTCCGTCCAGAGGTATGTGAGCCTCTGGAGTGTGTGTGTGTGTGTGTGTGTGTGTGTGTGTGTGTGTGTGTGTGTGTGTGTATGTGTGTGTGTGTGGAGGGGGAGGTGTGATAGAGAACAAACGGCAGACAGAGAAGCAGGCAGAGCAGGCTCATAGTTTGACTTTAACCTTTATTTATCCGGGGAGCAGCTGTGTTGAGCAGACAAGCTGTTTTCAGGCCATGCTGCTATACATTTACATGGTAACACACCTGAGAGCTAACCCACTGTAACCACAGTTTTTTACTGGTGGCCCTTGCAGCAGTGCCACTAGTTCAGTCAGAGGTTAAACTTGTTCGAGAGAAAATTGCTACAATCATAAAGTGGTAGTTACCAGCCCTCGGAAGCCAGAAAATGCTGTTTATTTGTCAAATGCCCATTATGGTGTTTTGAGATCTAAAAGTTTACATCCACACAGAAATGCCAAGGCATTAAAAAAAAAAGATTAAATCTTTTCTTTTTCCTTCTTCTTAGTTTCAGTATGGCTGATCACACCATAAAAGGGTTCTCATTGAAATCTGACTGCTGTCAGACAACTGCATCAGTAATTTGATTAAGGGTCACAAATCACAGCTAATTACAACTCTACTGCTGCATTGAGACCCTCAGAAAACACTGTCTTAAGGTACAGACACATTAGCCATCTGTCCAATAAAACTTCTCAGCACTCAGGCCAGAAAATGTGTTCCATTAAAACAGGGTGATGGGACATTGTCAAATACAATGCATCACTGTTTCTTTTGGCCAATGATGCAAATTTGCACAAATTTGATCAAAGTCAAACTCTGTTATGGGCTTCAATTACAGTAAGGTGAATGAGAGATGGAGCTGTATGCACAGATTGGTGCTAATGTGACGACGTCTTTATATTGGTGCAGTCTTTGAAAGCATAAACATGAACAGATGTTGTTGAAACCTCCTTTATCGGATGAACAGCTGTAGTGTCTCACAAAATAAGTGACCATAGACAGAGTTGGAGGTGACAGAAAGTTGGCTTCTTGACATTTATGGTAAATAAAGTGTCAAACTGTGTCTGTGAAAGGTTGGTAATCACATATTTCAGCATTTCTACCAGGAGCCATGAATGTTTGTAACACTCACACAAAAGCTTTTACATTTTTGACATTTAGTGGTATGTAGGCTACAATATCATCTAGAGTAGATCTTTTTCTTGTTCTAACAACAAAATGTCAGTTTCTTGTAATAAAAACTTACCAAACAAAGTCTGTTTTAATGAGATATGTTCTTTTTGGGAAATAATGAGAAAGTTTTGCAACATAACAAGATAAAGTGATATGTTCATATCATAAGAAAAGTTTCTTGTTAAACCGGAATAATTTATTATCAAGTGAAACTATCTTGTTATAACATGAAAGGGATCTTGTAATAACATAAATAGGATTGTGTTAAAATGAGTTTCTCATTATAACAAGAAAAGTGAGCAAATATTTTTTGTCATGTTGGCAGCAGTATGTTAATGTAAGATGGTGTCTGCAGAAGGAAAATATTCTACAAATTATCACTGGAGTTTAAGAGTCTGTTCATAGTACTAAACATACACACACAGACTGTAGTAGCTGTGTTTCAAACGTGTACTTAACTTCATATAGCTTACTTTGTAGAGAGGGACTAACCCTACGAGACAGAGCGACACTGTAAGTTAAGGTAGTATTGTGTGCATGTGTGTGTGTGTGTGTGTGTCCGTGTGTGTGAGGTTGAGTGTAAGAGACAGTTAATGTCATGGGGAGGTAGCGCTGTATCTGCTAACCGTTACTCCAACAAGACAGCTCCCTTCGCTCACACACACACACACACACACACACACACGCAACAAACCCACACATGAGATACACATAGACACTTTATTTACTTTTGGCCCAATATAGACATAGTGACAGTTAACCTAGCCACTTAATAAAATGAGACAGTTTCTTCTACAAAGACTTATATTTGGGGGGTTGTTGTGTGCATGTGTGTGTGAGTCAGAGTAAATCTGGCTAAAGTGAAAACACAGCAGAGAGAAAACACTAACAAAAGCATTCCAGAGAGAGGGTGAGAGATAGCAAAAGAGTGAGACAGGAGAGAGGGAGAAAGACCTTGATGCAAGAGAGGGGGGTGAGGCAGAGACGAAGGGGTGAGAGTATTGTGTGCCAGCATGACACTGAGGAGAAGAATTTGCTTCAGTTTTTGATTAAACAGACATAATCTCCTTTTCATTTAGCGGCTTTTATGAGACGTTATGTTTTGTGTAATTCTACTGTAGGTGCAGAGTGAAGATTCTCTCCCGTCAAGCATAATGCTGCTGAAAAGAAGAAAAAATAAACTACTTTGACATCTTTGCCTTTTCACTCTGCTTGCATTGCATGAAAGATCACAGCTCTCTAATATGACCTTATACTTAATTATTTTCATTATTGATTAATCTGACAATTATTTTCTCGGTTATTTTCTCGATTAATCTACAAATCGTTTAGACTATAAAACATCAGAAAACAGTGAAAAAGGTCTTCAATTGGCTATTTTGTTTGACCAACAGCTCAAAATTCAAGAACATTGAGTTTACAAACAGATAAGACGAATTAAACCAACAAATCCTCACAAAGGACAAGCAGGAACTAGGGGGTGTTTGGCATTTTTACTTTAAAAATTAAACAATTAATCAATTATCAAAATGAATTGTTGATTGACTGATCAATTAATCAACTAATTGCTGCAGCTCTAATTTCCTCTCTCATGTTGTCTCACATCTGATGTTTGTCTTGTTTAATTACAGTATGATGAGTTAAAGATGCTGAACCGTTGGTTGATTGGTTGGTTGAACTTCTGGTCGGATGTAAAAGCTTGTTTTTACCTATTGTCAATTCATAAGTCTTTATTGAAAACTGTGATATCAGTAAATTTAGTTCAGGAAAAGATTTGTAATGTTGGTAATTCAATAAATGCTGTTTATTGCCCAACCCAACATGTAACAGTTTTCTAGTCAAACTGGGTTGTTTTCATCTTATTTTTAAAACACTGCACTATTTCTATGTTTTTATCACTCTGAAGTTGCTCCTGTGTTGCCCTGAGTATAACTCCCTTTACAATTGCTATTTCCACCTTAAATAGAATCCACATGCTTTATCCCTGTAATACAACACCATTCAGTCTAGATTTGGGAACATGAAATCCCAGCCTTGCTCTTGTTGTGTGTCTTTAGAAGGGGAAACACAGAAATGGGAGAACAGGAGAGAACAGGAGGGGGGTGGGCAAGGGGGAAAAGAAGGGGCATTAGAGGTGGGGAGGAGGAGGATGAGGGGGGTAGTAAGGGAGAAAGAGTACATGAGAAAAGGGGGGAGGTTTGATAAACGTTGTGTTGCTTTGTTTAGATTAGTGAGCCATAAATTCCAAGGAAAGGGAGGGAGGAGGACTAGAAGAGGGGAGTGAGGTAAACTAACCGTTAGGAGTAGCTCAAAGGGAAGAAGGAGTCGTACATGGATATGTTTAGAGGACGGGATAGGACAGGACGGGAGAGGAGAGGAGAGGAGAGGAGAGGAGAGAGTTTGTTTGACTAAACTGACTGATTTCACTCGACTCCACCAGACACGGTGGAGTCTACATAGTATCAACATCACAGAGGAGTGTGTGTTGGTCTATGTGTGTGTGAATGTATGTTGTTCTTGTGACTATCAAGACAAAAAAAAAATTGAAATACCTTCACATTAGGAATCTCAAGGCAACTTCCCAATGCTAACCTCTCATGTCCTATTTTGGTGTTTTTCTTGGTAACGTTCACATGTTGCTCTACAGTCTGTGCGTCCGTTGGGAATTTCACTGCACTGCCTTCTCTTTCTTATCACTTCCAGTGGAAAGGACACAGTGTTTGCACCGTTCAAACAACTTAGCAGTTCTCTAATCGGGCAGCGGAACTCATGGCCAGCGTTTCCCACAAGCATTTACTGAGTGCTGTTCACTTAAAAACAGGCATGCCTTGGGGAAATACGGCCTCAGTAGGTGTCCTGACTCTACAATGTATGGAAACCATGGAAAAACTATTGTTTAGTTTCATGAATGCATGGAAATAAATCTGAAAGGCAGACTTGGCCCGCCTGAGAGTCCAAACTGTTGGTGGTGTTGTGTACTTTAATTTTGATGCAAGCCAGTAATATTCTGTGTTTACACATCATTTATGTCCTATTTTTGACCCTGTAACGGTCTTCTCAAATGTTTGGTAGAGCATACTTTGAGTTATCTCTTGTTGTTATTGGCTTTCTTCCAGGAAATTAATGACAGAAAATTTGCTTTTGGCATGTGGTCTGTTTATGGTTTTCATAGTTAATCATGTTTTTTGATTTAAAGTTTTAGAAGGCTTACTGAGAAGTAAATCAGTACCCTCAGAAAAGTCTGACTGACTGAGATGTAAAGGTGGTATTGCTAACATTTCTTTTTAACCAAAACTTTTTTTTCTGGTTATAAATTGATATTTATCTAACATTATTCCATTGTATATTTGTTGCAATTATTATATCAGTATGTTTTTACAGACATTTCTTAGTGTTTATAAAAAATGCAGTGACCAATGAGGAAATTCCAGGGTGATATTGCTAATATCGCTAATACTGATAATACTGAATCAATAAAGTCTCTGTAGCCTTCTTATTAGTATGCAGATGTTTTAACTTGTTACTTTTAGGACTTAGTTTTACTATTTACTATGACTTCATCAAAGAGTGTTTCAGAAATTTAAGGCTGAGGCAGACACACGAGAAAACTGACAGACAGACAGACAGATGTTCAGCATTTAAATGTCTGTCTCCAAACTCCCACACACAGCCTGTCTCTCACAGTGATTGACTGTAGGTGCGTATACGTGCACATGATCGCTGTCAGGCTGACCATGTGTCTGCAGTCACCTAGTCATCTGCAGGCAGGAGGGACACACACAGGCTGGCAGGAAGGCAGACAGACAGACCAAACGACAGATTAGGATGGGAGACAGACAGATAAAGAAAAGAAAAAAAAACTGTGTAACATCATTTAGAGGAAAAGATAGCTCGGGAATATCTGCTAGAAGATTTAAATCTCTGCTCACAGAGACAGACACAGGACCAGCATCGTGGTGATGTGAAGATACATGTTCAGGGGATGGAGATGATAATCTTAATGGACTGGTCATCTGTCTGTAAGCCCCTGATTCACACACACACACACTAACACATATATAGAGGAGGGTTTATAGGTCTCGAAAGCTTTCTACCACTCTTCAACTGAAATCAGCTTAAAGAAGGGAGCAGAGGGGAGCAGAGGAGTTACTGAAAGGAATGTAAGGACAGTAGAGATGATGTCTTTTTTATGTGAGGATATACAGTACGTAACCCAATGTCCGCTGGGATTTCATCATGAGACTACACACAGAGATCAGCAATGAGACTTAATATGGTATACTGCACATAGATTGCTTATGGCTACTTTTGTGTGTTTGTGTGTGAGTGTATGTTGCAGCTTCATGACAGATGTCCTCTTAACTGGACTAATGGAAACCACTTCAACCGCTGCCCATAGCTACGCAGACACACACAAGAGCCCTTTGGCCATGCCTATATGCCCAGTCCACCTGAAGGCGAACACAAAAAGAGGCCTCAATCCCACATTCACATATGTAGACACACACACTTCCACGCACACACAGCTTGGTTGTCACATTTACTTATGTTAACATTAACATACACACAAAGCCACTTCCTTAAGTAAAACAAAATACAAAGAATGACTTTTTATGGATAGTTTCTGCCCCTTTTGAACAAATTATGATGTTTTAAAGAGACTTCCTAATCTTAATTTGTCTAAATTATATCTTAAGCAGCTTTGAAGGTGGCAAAAATAACCCTAGACAGGACCTTAAAAGGCACATAAAACATCACACTTTGTATGATATTGCCGTTGAAATGCTTTTTTTCAAGATTATTTTGGGGCAAAGTGTCCCGTTTATTAGATTCTTAGTAGTAAAGGAAGACAAGAGAGGTTGAGAAAAGAACAAGTGTGATGATGTGGCACAAGTCCCACAACAGATTTCCAGCCAGGACGGTTGATTACACTTCAGCCAACTGAGCCGCCAGAATTCCCAAACCCTCATGTATTTCTGTCCTCAGTGGTTTAGCTTGACCCCAGTATCATAAAACATTTGCTAAACATGCAAGACAAGGCCAGGGTTTGATTATAGTGACAACAGGAAAACTTAAGATTTAGGGTTTCAGCAAGATCAGCTCCTCAGATATTTGTGATCAACCTATTTTAACATCAGGAAAACTAAAGCCTCTGTTAGAAATATATGGAAATATGTAGTATCCCACAGCTCATCAACTCAATCTACTTCAAATTACAGTGAAAGAGACTTGACAAAAATAAGGATATATGCTTTGAAATGCTACTGTACACCTTTCTGAATCATTTTCTCATCTACAAACTATGATGTAAAAGCTCACAGAGTAGTGAAAGTAGTTACACACACATCCTGTCTTGGGGACTGAGTTGCGTGAAATCTACTGGGATCAGTGAGAGCAGATGTAGAACCTGCCAAAACCATTTTCAAGAACCTGTCCTGCTTAATATGAACTGACAGTATTTCTGCCCCGCTGGGCTTTCATTAGGTCTCTATTATTTTTGTATTAAATAATTTTTGTTTTGGTGCACAGCACTGCACAGTCCCATGTTTGACTCACACAAACACGCATAAAATAAAGTCTAGAACAATTCTGAGCATCTTCTTTCAGTTTTTAAGGATTGACCAGAATCTGACCTTGCATAAAACAAACGGAGGGTTTTTATTTTCCTTGATTTTTGTAAATAAAAATATAAATATCATATTTGCTTTGATTTTGACGCTGTCACAGCAAAGCCTTGTGGGATACCAAACTCTACAGTTACACAGCGATCTCTCTGTCTGTCTCTGCTGTGTGAAGCGTCTGTGCCGTATTTTACTAACCTGTCACTTTCACAACAAAAAGACAAGTCCCTCATTAACAACCAGCCGCTGGGAGTGTTTGTGTGTGAACGAGAGGAAAACAGAAAGGGAGGAAAGATAGAGGATATGTGTGAGACAGTGTGGGAAGATGTGTGGTTGCTAAAGTGGATAGCTATGTGGCTCGAGAAGAAGAGAAGAGAAGAGAAGAGAAGAGAAGAGAAGAGAAGAGAAGAGAAGAGAAGAGAAGAGAAGAGAAGAGAAGAGAAGAGAAGAGAAGAGAAGAGAAGAGAAGGTGTGTTCAGATATTGCAAGAACAAAGTAACTCAGAACTCCTTTAATAAAGACCAGGCTCAACTAAACAAACAGCACCTGGTAACTTCAAACCTCCCAACAGCTGTCTAACTACACATAGATAGAGACAGACAAAGACTAGAAGGAAGACACACAGACAAATGGTAAATAGATTAACCAGCAGCCAAGTTGGCAGAGTCACAAAGACAAACAACAACACACCGGCACAAATATTTCATCAATTCAAATTAGGGCTGAACAATTAATTGAAAATGTATCTAAATCGCAATATGGCCTACTACGATTTTCAAATCGCAGGAGGCTCAAAATTTGTTGTTTGTTGTGTGTCAAAATACCATTTTAATTTAAATATTGTTGCATATTCTACAGACTTAAGACAACATTTTTGTTTGGTGCAGATCCCTGCAAATATCACACCATAATCATTTTGATGAAAATGAGAATAATGATGTGAAAATGATCATTACCTCTAATATCGCAATTGCAATATGAGTCAAAATAATCGCAATTAGATATTTTTTCATAATCGTTCAGCTCTAATTTAATTCAAGTTCGTCACTGTAGATATTACTTCCAGGGAGCAAAATATCCTTGGACATGACATGAAAGTTCTGCAAAGCCCTGAAACTATTTCAACATTGAATCAAATAGTTCCAGTACAAATCGAACAGTTCATGGTTAACATTTTCATACTGTGAAAACATCCACATATCACCACACACTGTCCTGTATTACTAGTTTGACAAGGTGTAAGACATTGTACTATTAAATGAGCATGAAGTCAAAACGGGATGGTTAGTAAACACGTATGAGACGACAAAACAAAAGACTACACCGATAAAAAAAAACAATGTTACACACAACAAAAGAACCCCAAAGTTAAAGTGAGGACTATGAGCTAATGACGATGACACTAACAACTATGACGATGACAGATGAAGCTCAGCTCTTGGCCGGCTAATCGTAACTCACCCTTCTCAGCGCGCCCCATGTGAGCTGGGTCCAATAGAAGCAACAGAGAATAATAAGAAAGAGTTAGATTGGATTGCATGCAAAGACAGTCACATATTGGGATCATTTTTTATGTAAGGTAACATGAGGCCAAGAATTACTGTGGCACTAAAACCTGATTGGATAGCCAGCTGTGACGTAACTGACAGCAGAAACACTGAATTTTATAATGACCTTGAGCAAGAAACTTTATTTAATGTAGTTGGGTCACATTGTGATTCATTTTCTGTCGTTCGACTAATCGTCTGATTGATTAATCATTGCAGCTCTAAAACACACAATAGCAAGCATACCTCACATTTAGCAGAATTTAGCAACTCTCCTTTGAAGAGGTATTGAGGACAATCTGATGACTTGCATAAGTCTAACTTTAACTAACTAACTTTAACCTTTAACCAACACATGCTCGACCTCGACCTTTACCCTCTTCCTCACCTAACCCTTGTGGTAACCCTAAAAATAATCATTTCCCCAAGACTGTCTTCACCTGCTGCCACTTCTCCACATCTCTCTCGCCCACACGCACCAGCCATGTCTCCATTACTGTTACATTATCACCACACACTAAACTACACAACTGGTACTCAGGCTGCTCACATCTGTGTCTGTGTGAGCATGAGGGGAAAAAGTGTGTGTGTGTGTGTGTGTGTGTGTGTGTGTGTGTGTGTGTGTGTGTGTGTGTGTGTGTGTGTGTGTGTGTGCGCACTATAATGTAATTAATCAGCTGAGAGTGTTGATTACTTAATCTGTCATTAGCCAGTCATGTGTGTAAGAGTGTGTGTGTCTGTGTGGGTGTGTATTTGGGGCAGCAGTGTGTTTCAAGGACCCCTTGCACCGACAGCTGTGACCAGAGCCAAACAGGGCAGAGCAGAGATTGATGATACTGGACTAATACCATCATTCATCAGGGATGTGATATTTCCTGGATTCTGGATTTGTTTTGGATGAACTGACTCCCTTCATTTCCACTGAGACTTTTAACACGTTCTTGGTTGACTTCCTGCTTGCTGATTGATGATTTACGCCCGTCATGTACCTGTTCCTACAGGCTGCTTACTTACTAATGTTAGGTACGTTTCCATTCACCTGTTTTTGTACACATTTTCAATTTGTGCATAAAAATCTGAGTGAAAAGGCCTGAAATTTGAAAAAGGTGGAAAAATCAGGACATCAGGAAACACAAATATGTGATAAAGGCTCATTAAAAACAGACTTTGCAAATAAACCTTGACGTTGTGGTACCTGCTGCTGCTGCTTCTACTACAGTATAGATGATGTATTCATGTCATGCTGCCAGTCACCGTTACATGACTCAACTCCACCAGAAACCCAAAAAAGTAAAGAATAAAAAAGTGAAGGTGTTGGGAGTGTAGATAAATAAAACGTCCCTGGTTCAAGTCCTGAACAAGGCCCTAGTTTCCGCTCTCTATCAACATAGAGGCTGATAAAAACACCACAGTGTAGAGGTGGATCAGAGGAGACAAACGAATTATCAATAATGAGAGCTGCAGTGATTAGTCTGTTGATCTACATTCTCTGGTTACAGCCGCTCCAATGTGGAAAATTTGCTGTTTTTCTCTGTTTTATATCATCGCATTGAAGTTTTTGGATTGTTGGTTGGACAAAACAAGACCTCAAGCTGTGGGAAATTGTGATGAACATTTTTGGTATTTTCTGGCATTTTAGAGATTAAAGACTTTAATCACTTAATTGAGAAAATGATCAGCAGGTTAAACAATGATGAAAGTAATCATTAATTGCAGCTCTGTGCTATCTTGGGGGGAAATCAACAATGACAGGCCATGATGTGTCAGAGTTAATGTTGCGACAAGTTCACAAAGTTGATGGAAACATGCTCTGATTTATACTTTTATTTTGTCCAAATGTCAGGAATTTCTGTAAAACTTTGGAAGGCACTGGAAGGACATCCTGTTCTATGTTACATGCTGTTTTTTCAAAGCATAGTTTAAGGAAACCTGAATCACAACCAGTGTCAATCATGACATGTTCTCCAGCTCCCTCAAACTCTCATTCTGACAATAAGAGACTAAAAGTTTACACTGTCGCTATATGATGCTAGTCCATTTTTCAACACAAATCCTCAAATTCATTCACACACACTTGCACACAGTCTAATGAGGGATTAGCTAATGAATTCTCTGAACAGATTAATTACATTTTACACACACACTTGTGTGCCCGCAGACCTCATCCCCAAACGACCGAAGAAATGAGCCAGTATTTTCAAAGAGAGTTTTTTTTTTTTTTTTAAAATCTATCACTAAATTGAAATCCGTAGAAACAGATTGGCTCTGAGCAAAGTGGTGTTTGATTTGAGGAGAAGACATTAAGCAGGATCTGCATGGCAGCGGACTGAAGCCGTACTTTTAACAAGAAAATAAATAAAACAGCCTTTGATTTGGAGCCATTTTACATGGCATGAGTAGAATGAGGAGGCATTTTCACATGAATCTAAATGAGAAGCAAACATGCTTGTCTTTGTACCACTGTACTCCAGAGGGCTTAAAAGCATCAGCCTCCCTCTCTCTTTAAGTGACAGCAACACACATGAGTTGACACACACATTTGCTCCACACACACACACACACACACACACACGGAGGACATGACAGAAAAACACACAGTTACACATACACACACACACATAGACACGCTCCCTCCTGCCGTTTTCACAGTCTCTTGAGTGGAGGAGATGCCCACGGCCAAAAACCAATGGTTGCATTTCTTGTCCTCCCCTCCACCCCCCACGCCCCACCCCACTCTCCTCTTTCTCAAAATCACTCACTTTCTCTCGCCATTCTGCGGGAAAATACACATTTTTATTTCATCTTCCAAATGGAGCTGAAAAGTAATTATAATTAAACCAACTTGGTTCTAATGTTCAAATTACATAAATAATTTACAATTATAATTAAACCAGCTCAGATGTGATGCTCAGTAGCAGCGGCAGCCTTCTAATTCGTCTGGAGACACTAATGGAAAACAATTATTTCACTTCATTAAGATTAAAGACGCCTGGAATCTGTGTCACAACTCGATCAGAGAGGAGACAGATTTAGAAAGTTGTCAAATTAACATAAACTCAGTTACTGACTTCATAAAGGCAGCAAGACACATGCACACTCATTCGCATTTATTACACTGACTATGTAAGTGATAAGCCAAAACAAAACTGCCGCAAAGCAGCGTGATAAGCAGAGACAAGAGAGAGACAGATTTATATAAACGCCATAATTTATAGTTTGACTTTCTGAATGGGAAATTAGAAGATAAAAAAGGAAATTTGACAGATTTAGAGAAAAGTCAACTTAACACAAACTCAAAGTGACTTTGGTAATACATAACGGACTGTTTTAAATCCTGATTTTTCTCGTCCTTGTCTGTGGTTTCAGAGTGCAACGGGTACTGATGCAGCACCGCCACCACACACATCTCACACATCCTGTGATTCTCTATGATTTCCTTCACTATTGACATCTAATCTAGCAGTCACCACTTATTCTCAGTGACAGTTCGCACTGGTTGTATTAACGATCTGCCCATTAACCCTACCAGACTCATCGGTTACACATTTCACAGAAATTATCATACATTTTAAGTGCTGTCAGAGATAAAAATGACTGTGCAGATCAGGAAAGCCCTCTTTCTGATCCAAATGCGAGGATTTGTTGTAGCCAAAAATGACAAGTTGTCCTTAAATCAACTGGGATTCACAGTACATACAGAGGAGGGTGTTACAGTTACGTACAGGTATTTGACCCTAAAAAATAGGGTCCATTCATTGCGATTAAACAATTGTGATTGTTTGGTGTATTTTCTTAATGGTTTATTTCCATTTATAAGGCTATGTCTGTTTATTCAGCAACACAACCGACTGCAAGTTCTCTCTTTTAGCCCCCTTTCCGCACTAATGATAGCCCACCTCCCGCTCTATGTAAAGCAGCATCTAGTCACTAGTATTTACTTGCAAATTAAATAGCCTCAAATTCCCAAAGAGGCCTCAAAGAAATTCCACACATTTGTTACCCTGCAGACCAAATGGCCACAGGGGAGGGGAAGAGGGGGGTAATAATGGGGTACAGGGGTGGGGTATGAGGAGGAGGAGGAGGAGGGAGGGAGGGAGGGATGGGGGCAATAAAGCTCAGATGAAGTGGTAATTAATGTGTAATCTCTATGCAAATCATTAACAAGCCTGAGCAGAAAACGACATTTTTTAATAGTATTTCTGGTTATTTCCAGCACTTAAATGGAGCGTGGTTTGTCCTTTATTACAGCTTTATTGTGATTTTGGAGGTCAACTTTCTGATAACTGTCTCTCTCTCTCTCTCTCTCTCTCTCTCTCTCTCTCTCTCTCTCTCTTTCTGTGTGTGTGTGTTGGGATCAGAGGCGAACAACTGCTGAATGCGGAAATAAAACACACAGCAGCCACGCAGACAGGATGAAACAGGTAGGGAGATTTTTTTTTTTTTTTGGCTGCGCGGAGACACCGAGAGCTGCAGAAAACATAGTTTGTTTTCTCCGCGTACGATCGGTCCTGCACCAACACCACAGCTATAGATTAACTTCATTCTCGAGTTCATTTAGGAGACTTTTGCAGTAGCGTCGCCCTAAAGAGCATCAAACAGCACTAATGCAGCTTTTTTCTTCTCGGAGCGCATACGTGTTTCTGCAAACTACACACACACACACACAGAAAAGCGAGGTGAAGACGCATTTTGCGATGTGGGGTGGTAATTATTACTTCAAACTAGGTGCAAAATAAGGAAGAGTTTCATGACATTTTCATTTACTAAACAATCTGGCATGCAGTTTAACTATGACTATTCAGACTTTGCATCATCTGCACCTTGCAAACAGTTAATTAAATCACATCTAACATCATAAATATTCACAGATAGGAGTTTGTCATGGGATGAAATTGGAGTCCGCTGTCTCTTGTTATATGGGGGGAAAAAAGATCTCCGCTGCATGCTTCTTCTCCGTAAATCAAATCATACGGGTGCAAGAACATCGTTTCCTTCATCAAATAGGCGATCGGCATACTGACTATATTTCCAACCATTAGGTTTTATTGCATGCAGCAACTTGCAAGTTGGAGCCGGAGAGGGTCATTTGGCTTGCAAAGCGCTTGCAACGGAACCGACCATTCCCGACACACAGAAGCGCCACAGTCCAACAGACTTTAAGACTTAAAACACATCACATACTATAGAAGATGACAGCATATACATAACAAATAGTCCTACATGCATTTAAGTGCAATAAGAGTCAGAATAAAGTCATTGGTGAATACCATAGATCACTGCAGGGCATCATAAGATAACCACAGGATGGACACGCCATAAAGTGTCATAAATAAAGATATTATTATCAGTATGATATCATACAAACGCTACAGTGATTAGAGGTTGATCTCCGTGCAGCACACTAACTTTTTCTCCATTTACTCGCTGTTTGCGAGGCTGCACGGCTCTCCTCTCTCTTCATACAAGCTCTGTACTCTGCTTAAAATGCATGTAATTAACCGGTAAAAGCTGCAGATGTTGCCCATTTTATCCTGCTTTATCATCACTGTGAGTAAATTTAGGATGTGTTTTTTTAAAAAAAAAAAAAAAAAAGACAGACCCTCTTTTCTACATTTATAAAGGATGTCCTCAGTCCGGAGTGATGTGATAGCGATGTGAACACAAGCAGAAATATTTCAACTTAGTTTAAATCCTTTAAAATAGAGTTCACAGCACAGGCATTGGGTCAGTGCGACCTACTTGGCAAACGGGCTGAATTCAAAACGACCGACAATCTCACATACGGGCTTTGATACGCCTCGCATGCAACGAGAGAAACATTTCACATTTCAACAGTTTAAGAGTGAAAATCACATCTTCTCTCCACCAAACTGGCACGTATCGCATCCGAGGATATTTAAAAACAGCCCGGAGACGATAAAAGAGGCACGACGGTTGATTTTCAACACGGAGACTAACTTTTCTGTTACACCTAAAAAAAAACACACACCTGTCAGGAATTCATACGCGTACAGATATGGAGGAAAAGCACAATAGAGTGCAAAGTTTCCTCTCTTTACGCAAAAAATCACTCAAAACTGTCTGTTTTTGCTCTGTTTGTCCTTACCTGTCGGTATCTGACCGGAGACGTTGCCAACTGTCGAGAGGAGAAACAGGAGTCCCGGGAATACAGAGAAAAGTGTATCCATGTTTTAAAACGTGGCCGTGTGCGAGTCTGTGACAGTTTTTCCCCCCGGAAAGTTTTTTCCCTGCGAGTTTCTCCTTCTTCAGTCTTCTTTATTTCTCTGTTTTAGTGGGTTATTATTCCTCCTGTTGTTGTGGAGTCAACCGCCCCATTCTCTCCTTTCTCCGGTTTCTCTCTTTGCGCTTCCTACGGGCTCTCGCGGACACTACACTTTGTTTCACGCGGAGTGAGGGAGCGCGCGCTCGAGAGAGAGAGAGAGAGAGAGAGAGAGAGAGCGAGAGAGAGAGAGAGCGGAGCAGCGACAGTGCGTGACGTCACAGTTGATTGAAACGAGGGGGGAAAAAACACAATCAGTTTATTAAACGACAATAAAGTAATAAGCTATTGAAACATTATGTAACTTTTTTTTTACCCTGAAATCTCTGAGTGGATATGTTTATATTTTGTGTATATGTGTGCTCCTGTTTTTTGTGTAACTGTCTTTTAATATCTTTTATGTTCTTCATATGTATTTGTGTTATTTAAATCTGATTTGCATGTGCTGCTATTGTTTACCTGAATGTTTGTATATTATCCTTTTGTTAATAAAAAAAAGAGGGAAAAGAGACACAAATTAAACCTATGACAGAAAAGTACATTTAAATTTGAGAGAAAGATAATATTTTATATTTTACTAACCGTCTTCAAAATTTGCCCCATCTTTTAATTTTTATTCAATTCTTCTATCGTTCTCACCACTATCTTTACATGAAATAGTTAAACTGCTGTATATCTCATATATCATATACTGTATACTCACTGATGGAATGTACCAAGTACAGTTTTAGGGTAGACTACTTGTATTTTACTTAGAGATCCATTCCAGACATGTTTTAAGATGTATATAAAATACTCTACTTTGAATAATAATGTGTGTCTCTTTCCGGGATCTATAAGTATGCAAAAATATTTAATTTCAGAAGTTTCCTGCTGGACACAAGATGTGTCCTACTTCACTGTAAAGTCTCGTTCTCAATAAACAATTCTCAGAATAAAGTCATTCTCAGTGTATGTGCACTGGAGGCTTCAAGTTTCCACATCACACTTGTATAAGTTGCATGCCCCTTAAAATCAGATTTTCAATGAGCTCAGAGAAACTTTCAACTTTCAGTAGATGAATGTGAAAACAGCATGCTAATTTCAAAGTCTGCATATACATCATTCTGCACAGTGAAGCTCAAACATCCAACAGAAGGAAAAGAAGATAGTGTACCAAGGAGCAGAAATAAGCTCCACCTTGATGAATTTAAATAGCTGCATTTATTTAGCACTTTTATCCAAAGTGCTTTACAATGCTGCTTATTGTTATCAATAATAATGTTATTAATAATGATATAACACTGCCTGAAAGTGGCCATTCTGCATACCTTTGACACTTTAAGTATATTTTTCTGATAATACTTTGTTACTCTGACATGCACTCTGTAAAACTGTAAATGCAAGATTTTACTTGTAGTATTTTACATTATGGTATTGCTACCTTCACTTAATTAAAGTATCTGAATTCTTCTTCCAACACTGTGTACACTTTTTTCTTAATATTTTGATTGCAACAATTTATTTTTCTTTCAGTATAGTAAAGTAATGCACTTTTAAAGAGTAGTATGTAGTATGCTATACAATGTAGATGCAGTTGTATAGTGTACACACAGTATATGTGCAAACCATTCTTTTCCTCCTTACATTAACTTCCTCTTATATTATGAACTATACTTTTGTATATAAATAGAACTACCTGATTTGGCAATGTTGCACTTAATTATGGTCATGTCAGTTGAGTAAATTTAAATTTGAGAGAAGGAGAGCTAAAGGGAGGGAAGATGAGCAAAAAAGGTGGATTCATTATCGGCTTGACATTTTTCTCTTTGTAAGAATACCCCCACATACACACACACACTCATAACAGTGTAAAGTATGCTCATCATTATGTAGTATAGGTAGTCCTATTTTTCATTCATTTGAATGGAACAGACTAGAAGTGAGAAAGTGAAAGGAGGGAGAGAGGCTATGAGTACTTTGAATCTTTTATATGTTTTGGTAAAGAAAAAATCACACACACAAACAAAACTATTAGTAAATCACTGACATTTGTGCTGTTTTTTCATCATATACTATTGATTATTTCCAAATTAAAATTTGTGGAGGGTTTTTTTTTAGGTTGCGCTGCATCTAGCAATCATTTTCATTGAGTTAATATTGAAGCTTATGTTATTTTTTAAGTTATTGAATAGTCACTGAGTCAATAAAATGTCAGAAATGTTGACAAAACCTTATTTCATGTTATCAGAGACTAACTTAATGGCTTCAAATTGTCTAATTTCCCCGACAAACCATAAAAAGTCAATCAAAAAAGTTATTTATCTTATAGCAACTTAACAACAATAGAAGTCAATCTTTACGTACTGTATGTGAAACTGTATAGCCACAAAATTTAATATTTAAATACATTCCTGCTAATAAAACATTGATGCCTGTAGAAATGTTGGCCCCCCTAACCATTGTTCAACAACAACAACCCTGACACAAAAATATTTATAATTCTTCACACAGTCCAAGGGCCCCTGTTAAGCTCTGGGCCCCCTTAAGTATTCAACCACCCCTCCACCAAAGGCACCCCTGCTAATACAGCATATAAAAAAGAGAAGAGAAGAAAAAAAAGAATCAACCCAGTTCCTGTGCAGGTGAGACACAAAAAGAAACAGACACAAACACACTCACACAGATACAAAGGGAGAAGGGATTTAATGTTAAGAGGTTATATTTATCATATGACAATTTGTACTCATATTAATGAAAGAGCCAACATAACATACTCTGCAGGACAAAAGTCATACTTTCTCAAAGCCAGAAACCAGAGAAACATGCCTAGATCTGCAGTGTCATCAAGATGTACAGCCAGGAGCTGCTTCCTTTTGATTTATAGGAGACCTTGTGGATGGTTGGTGGACTGTGAACATAACTAAACCTTTTTATTTTTTGCTAAGAACCTCCGTATCAAAAGTGATTTAGATTACAGTGCACTCTAGTTGAAGGATGACCTTTATTACCATTGTTTCAAACCACAAAATGCATCACCAGAAAGCTGCGTTTAGTGTGTTTTACACTTTTGCTCTTTATTCTCTTTATATATTTTTTGTTTGTTTGTTTGTTTTTGAGATTGCTATTAATTTATACTTCTTTGTTTTACATTTTGTATTTTATTGTGCTATGGACCCCCCCTGAGTTGTGTCCTTACTAAAATCTGAATTGAATTGAATTGATATATACAATTAGCTTATCAGTGCTTGTGCATTATACTGTTAATTTGCTAATGGTAGCAGCAGTTTCTGTATCTCCTAGAATTAAAAACAAATCATTTGCTCACATTTCACCAACCGTCAACAGTGGTGACAGCCATGCATGTCAAAGTGTGGCAAGATAACATCATGACAGGCCTGCCAAATAGACAAAATAGATGTTTTGATTTGGGGCACAGCTGTGCTAAAAATATGTGGTGTGGATGGAAATGTACAAGCAGGGAACAGGTGTGTATTGTCTGAGTGTGTTTTGTCTCTGTTAGTGCCACATCTCCCACATAAAAGGTATGAACAATCTCCTCCTTTCCTTAGTTTCTGGTTGTGGGAGAGAAGAATTTCCACATAGGTAAACTCTAAAAACTTTTAAAAACTTTTTTGCCCTAAACGTTTGTGGGCACACACATGCACGGACACACACAATCACTCCAGACAATTGCAAAGCAGACAATTGCCAAATGTCACCATGGAGTGGCTCGCCATGCAACTCCCATCCTGCAAACCCACCTTTAATCAGCACCACGGACAGCAGCTGAAGCATCAAATTTATCAATGCTTATCTAACAGCCTGCTCTAGACTCAACCCACCACAGCCTGATTTCTCCAACTACCAAACAGCCAAAATGCCTTTAGCCAGCCTACGCTAACAAATCAACACAAAGATAGCTTACACAGTACGTAGATAAGCATAGAACAAATAGCTATCAAGAAAAGCACAGCAACCATTACAGGCCTACACAATATGAATGAATCAATGATGGTACCCGATCACACAGTCACTTGCATTTGTAGAATTCATCATTAATTATCAATGGCACAGCTGCCAAATGTTATCACACATACAGATTACTGTCGGTGCACATTTTCCAACATATGAGAGGTAACAATTACATTGTTATAGATTTAAAATCGCTGATCCTTCTCCATAAAAAAGAGAAACCTGTACTCACCCATTAGAAGTTCATCCTAAGGGCCTTGCACTCAGCAAAGTCATTAAAAACACTGCTCAAATCCAAATTCCTGGCTCTGCTGTTCTCTACTGAGACTATAGCCAACCCTTGTCCCACATTGCTCCTTAAATAAGACTTTACAAACTTGAGCTTGGAGAATGAATAGCGAATACCACAACAGTGACAGTTATGGTGAGGTATAGCTCTTGATCTTGACACAGAATCCCCTATTTGTGGGAGGAATCTTTGTAGGACCGTCACCGGGCAGAGCCGAGTTCAACCTCTGAGGCCGCAGTGGCAGGGAAATTTGCCTGGGCTCAAGTAGGATCAAGTAGGTCTATCTGCATGCTCGCTGTATCTATGTGACACACCCACTTTACTACATGACATGCCCACTTGGTTAGGTTTAGGCATGAGCAGTGAGATGGTTAGGGTTAGGGTTAGGGGTCAGGGAACAGGGGTGTGTCGTGTAGGTTAGAGTAACACCATCAGGGGGGTTTGTCATGTAGTAAAGTGGGTGATAGACCCTTCTCAGTTAGATGGCAATGGTGAGCTAACGTTAGCCTCCAGCAGCACGTCAACATGCTAGCATTCTAATTTTATCAGTTTAGCAGTACACTCATCCTCTTCCCTTTTATCCTTCCTCTTTTGAACATTGCTTTTTCGGGCTTTGGGCTTGCTAAACATTATGCTGCTAACTTATTGTCCATTTGCTGAAGAACACTTGCTTCTTGCTAAAAGGCTGAGAAAAAATTGACCTTCATGCAAGTTATCACAAATGACAGGGAGCAAGGTCATTGGACTAATTAGGGTTTTCCAGCATGCTTTCTTCCTTCGTAACTATTGAGAAGAAAGCAACCAAATTAAATAAGTGGTGGGTAGGGATAATATTTATTTTTAATAAAAGTGCAGTTTTGGAACATTTCAATAAGGACAAATAAAAATACATAAAAATAGGCTATGACTCAAAACCATAAGTATTATACACAAGGTGGGAAGGTGCTATATATAGCTATAACAATTATAGTAAATCATTTGTGTTACCTACCTACAATAGTAAAGCAGGCCCCTGACAGCTTCTGAGCCCTGGTGCAGCTGCACCGGTTGCACCACTGATATTTATGCCAGTGTGTGCTGGTAATGATGGGTGTTCTCCTACAGTCCAAACTGTAAATGTGAATGCTTGGTCTGGAATAATAAGTGTCCTGCAAATAAATCTGGGCATCCTGTCACCAAACATCCCTCTAATGCTACCACTCTGCTTTAAAATGTGAATTTTCTATTGTTACATGGTGTTGGTACCCTGCCATTACAGTCAGCAATGTATCCTTTCTGTTGCATTTGCTGAAGTTGCAGGTTTCAGGTTGTTATTTGCAGTTATTCACTGTTGTCACACTATACTTTTATATGCATTGATGCAGGTAGCTTTTACATTTGCAGGTTTGTGTATAGAAGGCTGAAATCATCAAGGTATACCTATACTTTAAACTTTGAAAAAAAAAAGATTATACAGCAGACACAACTCCATTTGCAGTTGTGGATGTCAGTGCCACCCTATCCAAATGACAAAGTCTGTTCATCTGCTGTCATATGGATCTGAGTTACATATTTCAAAGATAAAGTAGGGGTTTAAAACCTTTTTCCTGAAGATAATTTTCACTCTCACTGGTTTTGAGATGTATTTAAAGACACAAATTTATTTTTAATGAAAAATATGTGTTAAAATAAACTTCAGCATTAAAATGTGGATTTTATTACTTATATTTTCATGTGGAGACATAACATTTCTCTGCTTCTACAATTTTTTAGTAGTTTTTGTACCAAACATCATTTTTCACAGTGTATATTCTGGTCTGCAGTGATTTGAAGATGTTTGTACTGTTTTTATCCCTCACATCAAACAAACCTATCATGCTGCAACTCTTATCTGGCTTTCGGTAACAAAAGCCAGCAGTGGAAAAACATGGAAGGTAGTCATTGCTGTGTAATAGCAGATCTGGTAGACTGAAAATTAGTCAACATGAAAAAAATGCCTGTGCTGGAAATGGAAAGCAAGCATAAATAGATTTTTATTTGGAACCACCAGATGACCCCGTTCAACCCCGGTGCAGGTACATTGTTCCTGTACAGGCAATTTCTAGCAATCTAAGCTGTCACAGCATTCACTGGAGCTCACAAGTAGCTCAATGCAATTTTGAGACCAAATGTGCCATACAGTGTCTGGTCTCTGGTGGATTGCAGGAAGGGCTTTACTCCTGTTTAGTCAGTGGCCCAAATCTTTATACCATCAGTTCATAGTACATACCGCACAAATAGATGTAGGTTACTGTATATGAAAAAGTGTTGACCTACAGTATTTTCCAAAAATAGATTTGATTTTAGTGTTACCATTTGTATGTCCTTGTAATGATGGATAATAGTATTCTGAAATATTACAATTAAAAGAAAAATTAAAAAAGTATTAACTACCACCTGACAGTCCACCTTCAAAACACAAACATACACACTTTTTAGAGATGATAGCGAAATGGCTCTATGCAGGGCACAAAATTAACACCAGCCACCAGCCAAATGCTGGTAAAATATGCAAGTGGCAGGTAGATTTGTTTCACTCACCAGCCAAAAAAATCAATGATAATCTATTGAGTGGCTGGTAAAATTTGGCTGGTGGACAAAAAAAGTTAATTTTGCACCTTGGCTCTAAGAATAGTCAGAGAGGAAAATTGCCTTTAGCTCCCCAAACAACAAAGCAAGACAAAAGCAACATACACAACAAGCAATATATAGAGCGAATGTGGCAACAAGACACCATCTAAACAAAAAATCCCATAGTACTGTGTAAAGCACACCATGGTACACAAGTTTTTAAAAAAGGCACAAAATAGTAGAACATGGCATAAAATAATGTGAAGCAAGACCTGCAGTTCAGCTTTTTGAGTTAAAAATGTTGATTGCACTTAGAATAAAGGACAGGGAAAATAAAGGATGAGAAATGTCTGTCAGGATGCTTAATGCTTTATCACCTGTCTTGATGTAATACAGTTCACTCAGCTTCATCTGGAGATTCACAATTACTTTGCTGGCAAGACCAAGTATTCTTGCCAACTTTTTCCTAAGCCTGCAGTTCAGCTGACTGGACCATGATGCCAGGTGAAATATTACAACATTCAATCAGGGATTTGTAAACAATTTCTACAATTGACTGAACTATTTGAAAACTGTTAAGTCTCCTAAGAAGATGAAGCCATGGTGTGCATGTCTTGAAAATATAGTTAGTATTTTCAGAGAAGCTCAATTGCAATGTTGGCCTGTCTTTCAGTTGGTCTATCACTTTGGTCTGGAACTATTAGACAGATTGACAAGAAATTCAGATATCCTTGGCCCCCAGAGAAAGAAGCCTAAAGTCTTTGGTGATCCAATAAATTTTCCCTTAGTGCCATCATCATGTTGACATTTTTCTTTTGTTAAATGTCTCAACAACTATTGGATGGATTGCCATAAAATTTGTAACAGATATTAGTGGTGCCCAGAGGATGAATTGTAAAAACCTTGGATCCCTCAATGTTAATCTAATTCCATCATCAGGTCAAAAGTTTAATTTATCCAAATTCCTGCATTGACTTCTTTTGCTCTGGGGTGCTGCCTGTTACTGACCATAATTGTGTTTTGTTCAACCTGTCTTTTAAGATTCTCCGGCCGGTAAAAGTTTAAAGTGGTCTCACATCTTAAATCATCTCACAGCTGAAAAGTTTTCTGCAGCCTTTGATCAAAGCGCAGTGTTGCGTTCTCATGCAGACGTAGATTGTCTTGTTCAGTCCTTTAACACATTGCTCCTCCGTTTTGGATAAAGTGGCTCCTTGTAAAATGTGATTTGTCCCCTCCTTAAATTCATCCCCCTGGTTAAATGACTATATTCGTTGTTTGCAGCGTAAATGTTGGAGGGCTGAGCAACTGTGGAAATCCATGAAGCTCCATGTTCACTGTCTTTACTATAAAGACTTATTAACCGAGTTAAACAACATGATTAAAGATGCAAGGGCTTCTTATTTTGTCAATTTTATTTTCACTAGTAAACGCAACCCAAAAGTCCTCTTTGACACTATTAACAACATTGTCACTCCTGCACCTCCTTATGTGCCTGTTTTGTCAAATAAGGATTGCAGTATTTTTCTCTCATTCTTTGTAGATAAGATTAGAGATGTCAAGGCTAGCATTACCCCCTCTCATGCTCCCCTCTACTTATGCAATTCGGCTGTCAATTTTTGACTGTTTTTCTCCCATTCCCTTGCAAAACCTCACTGATGGTGGGCAGTATGAAATCCTCCTCCAATCCTGTTGATATTTTACCCACGTCTGTGCATAAAATGCACTTGAGTCTATTGGTCCTTGCCTGGTCTCTATTATAAACAGCTCCTTGCAATCTGGCTGTGTCCCAGCTTATTTCAAACATGCAGTTGTTCAGCCTCTCCTGAAAAAAACGAACCTTGATCTGTACATTCCCAATAACTACAAGCCCATATCCAAGCTACCTTTTATTTTCTAAAAATTTTAGAAAAAGTTGTTGCCAAACAGCTCACTGCTATCTTGACTGCACACAACATTTTAGATAAGCTCAAAGCAGATTTCCCTGGACTGGATCACCTCCTGTCTCTTGGAGAGATGTTTTTTTGTGTCATTGGTCCTTACATGTCTAAAACTGCTGCTCTTTCCTGTGGTGTGCCTCAAGGTTCTGTCTTAGATCCTATTTCATTTGCTTTATATATGCTTCCCTTAGGTTAAATTATTAGCAAATTTAGAGATGTATCCTATCACTGTTACGCTGATGATATTCAGCTCTATGTCTCTTTTAAGCCTGACAACTCTGACAAACTGTGTTGTTCAACTGTCTGATTGCCTTTAAGGACTGGATGTCTAACAACTTTTTACAGCTTAATACAGACAAGACGGAGGTTCTTATCATAGCCTCAGACAGTATAGCTTCCAAGGTTGCGCAGAGTATTGGGTCATTTTCCTCAGCTTTTTGGTCTAATTTAAGAAATCTCTGTGTTATATTTGATCAGACTATGCATTTCAATCAGCATATTAAATCATTGACCTGTACATGTTTTTTCCAACTAAGAAATATTGCAAAACTCTGTCATATCACAACCAGAGCTAGAGATGATTATTCATGCTTTCATATCATCCCGGCTGGACTATTGTAATTCCATTTTAACTTGTCTCAGCAAGTCATCTCTGAACCTTCTACAAATGGTCCAGAATGCTGCTGCAAGACTGTTAACCAGGTCCAGGAGGACGACTTACATCATACCCATTTTATGTTCTTTACATTGGCTTCCCATTGGGTTTAGGATTCATTTTAAGGTTCTTGTTTTCACTTATAGAGCCCTGCATGGACAAGCACCTGAGTGCATTTGTGACCTTCTCCATCCCTATATCGCCAGTAGGTCACTTAAGTCTTTTGACCAGGGCCTACTGGTTGTCCCTCACTCTTGACTGAAAACAAAAGGTGATCATGCCTTTGAAGTAGTGGCTCCAACACTATTGAAGTCTCTTCCTCTAGACATACAGTCTGCGGTCTCTCTAGAAGCCTTTAAAAAAACAACTGAAGACCCATCTTTTCAAATGGCCTTTGTCTCACCTTAAGATGTCTAACGATTGTGTTTCTTTTGGTGTATCCTGTTGCCTGTGTTTTGTTTGTATGTTTTTTTCTTTAACTTTTATCTTGTGGTTTATGTTGGTTTTTTATTGTTTGTCTGTTTTATGGTCTTATTTTAACTTTTTTTTCTTGTGAAGCACTTGGTGAATTTTATTTCTGTGAAAGGTGCTGTACTAAATAAACTTATCATTATATTATTATATATAGCCTTACAGAGTAGCTAACATAATTCCACAGACAATGCCACAAATACTGTGTAAACTATCCACCCCTCAAGCACCCCTCTTTCTTCCCAGTCTCCCTCTGACCACTGTTTGATTGACAGTGCCATGACTTTCCTGTTATTTTATACCCACCTGTTAAAGCTGGACAACTCCTGTCTTCACTGTCTGGCTGTCGTATGCTTTATTCAAAGATAGACACAGGAAAGGACACTGGCTTCCACTGTACCACTGAGTTTATGATAAAAGATCAGTTGATTTCATTAAATTAATCCTTAGATTGTACCATGAATGTGGACACATTTAGGAAAAAAAAATTCAAATTTGCAATTATGCACATAAAATTCAAGTCAGAGAAATGAATTGATTTTAGAATAAAGCTAAATGCTTTCAAAACTTTCATGTTAATATTATATTCAACAGAGATAAAAACTGAGGCTTGGATGCCATGAAGAGACAGAAAAAATAGGATAAAAGAGGAGAACCAAGCAGGACTCGAGGTCAGCTCATTTGATTTTTGCTTCATTCCATTTAAAGTCTGAACAGACATTGCAATTTTTAACAGCACAACCTTCGCTCTGTTATGATGAATATGGGGCCCCTCCAATGTCAAAAGACTTTCAATATTGAATTGTATAAAAACAAATTTGCTGAATTAAAATATTCTTTATTATAAGACAACTTGACACTGAATTTATGTGATTATGCCTTCAGATTTGCGAATTATGTGGTTAATTTGTCAAAACAGAGGAGCTGATGAAATCTTTAAAGCATAAAAGGGCTTAGAAAATCAACAAATAAATGATTAATGTTAATATATGTTAATGTAATAATAATATAGCTGTTAAAGCAACAGCAATCTGCAACCACACTGCTAGATGCCACTAAATCCTACACACCGCACCACACAATGTACCCAATTCGACCCAAATCCAATGTTTCATTCAATTTGTGATAGTGATGGTGAGAGGGTTTGCCTAGTTTCATAACTTATATAAAATTATTCCTTGTGGTCGCTGTGTTTATGCTGCTTCATTCACCATGACAGAGAGCAGCCGGGGTTGTGGTTAGCAGAGAGGGTTTGCAGGGGAAATATCTTTTCTGGATGTCAGCTATGGCGAAGCCTATTGAGTCACTTCAAGCCTACACATGTAGCTAGTGTAACCCAGTAACACAGAAGTATGAATCAAGCTCAAATGTGCCATAAAACCAAAACAACAAGCTGAAAGACATGAAAACACTCCATAGAGCTGGAGGGAACAACAGAGTTGGGTGATATTTCTCTGTGGCTTTGGTACAATTGCTGCTTCCACATTAGACATAGTCATTTGATCATTCTTAGTTAAAAAATATTGATTTGTGCAGCTTTAAATAGAGATGAAGGTCCATATGACAATGAGTTGAAGGTGTATTTGTATGTTCTTTACCATTTTGTTTTGTATGTATGTTATATTTGAATGAATTTGAATCACTGAGTGCTGAGATTCACCTCAGGCACTACACTGGACCTAAAATTATTTTTGGAGAAGGACGCAGTGCTCTTGCCACTTTTTGAGGTTTAGCCTGTACTATTTAATGATGAAAGAGGTGTGACATGAAAAAATACACCGATGAACCCATTCGAAGAAGGCAGTTCATGAATGTCCTTAAAATTTTGTGGTCTACCATTTGAACAGATGTGACAGAGGAAGGCAGGCAGGTTTACCACTGATTATCTATTGTCAGCCATGCCTTAATTATGTTTGGGAAAGGATGGCAGATACTCCCATCTCAGATGAGAGTCAGATTAAAGAGAAAAAAAAACGAAGAGAAGAAAAGCGCTAAGTGAATGTGCAGACACCTCTGTAGGCCAAGAGCCTTAAAAAACACAAAAAATGGAGAATAAGTGAGACTGAATCCAAAACACCTAAAACAAAAAGTCTATTGAGCAGACGTGAAGAAAAAGTAATTTATTGCCATTGCACCTTTAGAAAAACTGAATTTCAGAAAGGTTTCATTTTCATACATAACAAGTTCAGTAATTTTGCTCTTTCATTATTCTTTTTCAGTTACTTGTTGAGAAGGGAGGTTTTTGACAGATATTTCAGTGCATCTACATCAAAGCCACTTTTAATCAAGTGCAATGAGACTGAACTAAGATTGATCAGTTTAGTAATGACCAAAAAAGTTTGTTATGGCATGTCTAATGCTGTGTTCCATGCAACAATTCACATGGCTGACTGTGAGATTTGATTTGTATTCTGGCAGGCAGTATATGAATATCTGCAACGTCAACAGAGATTAATTGGATACATTAACGAAATGGAGAGGATAAAAATAGATAAGATTTTCGCACATAATATTTTACATCAGTTTAGTCAGAATATTACACACAGTAGCCTACCAAGTACTATAATTGTCACATTTCTGATGTTTCCTATGTCATTCACTAATATAGCCTAAGTTAACAGTCTTAACATTATTCGAAAACTTCTGTGGATGCTGCCATATTGAGTGACAGCAGAGTATCTGCTTCTCTGTGAAGTCTGGGTGCATGAAATCGCAGTTGGAGCTCCAAGTTCCGAGTTGTCTGGAAGGCAGCATTAGTAAAGCCTCATGTCAAACCAGTCACGTCTAATGTCTTGTCAAAGTAGGTCAATAGTTACAAGTCTTCATCAGCACAGTGCAATTCAAGTCAATTGCAAGTCTTTCAAGGTGAGTTCAGACAGAAAGCGAAGACTTGTGTCCTTCACACTAATTTGAATGCAATTTTCACAATTTTTGTGTTTATTTTCTCTCAAACAGCCGATGCACCAACTGTGCATTAGCTGTAAGCTAGCTACCAATGGACATGTCAACAGTGTGGGAGTGTGCCTGTGTGTTTCTGTGGCAGCTCATTTGTTTATGAAACAGGTTCATAAAGATAACCATACATTGCCTGTCCATTTTGGCTTGGAGTCAGGTGTACCTGATAAGGACTGTGTTACACATTCAAAAGCTCTGGAAAGAGCTAGTAGTTGGACCTCTCCTGAAGTTGGGAATGTTTTGTCAAACTACAATATCCACACTCAAGGGTAAATTTTCTGAGTGCATCTGCTGACCATGTGATACAGTTGAAAGCTTCGTCAAAAGCTTGTAAGCAGACCCTGAGGTTAGATTGTTTTGTCCAAACTCTGTTAGCAGTGCTTGTTTACATGAGTGAAACCAACACTTTTCAATGCATAGGCCTAATAGCAAAATATGCAAGATGTGTAGCTAAGCATGGTCTGTCTGGTGTTATTTTATTTATTTTTTCCTGCTTTTGCATTTTACCAGGTTAAAACCTGTGACTGCTGTTTTTACTTTCAAGTGTCAGGTAAGTCAAGTGACAAAGCAGTCAAGTCCAAGTCTAATATACATTTTAGTGACCTAAATCTGAGTTGAGTCGAAGTCTTGAGTCTCAAATCTACAGCTCTGGTCTTGAAAGTAACGATCCAAGTTTATAATTTAGCTAATTCCAATACGTATTTCTCTAACTTTTCTAGATAATAAAATAATCTGTATTTGAATGAAGAGAGGATTGGAAACAAAATGAGTGGAGAAGAGAGGAGAGGATGGTTTCTTTTTGTAGACAGAGTTGGCACAGCTCCATGTTAACGCACATACACAGACTTAAACCATTCGGGGTCTGTGTGCGAGAGATATGCATGTCCATGTTCAGTCTCAAGGTCGGAGCTATGGTAGAAAACTGCTGTGTGTGTGTGAGGGTGTTTATATTTAAAAAAAGACAGATAGGGAGGGAAAGTTTTGTGTGCGTTATTTCTCTCATGCATACTCAGGTCTGAGGTATGCAACCTGGTGTGGGAGTGTATAAACACACATGCGCACAAATATGCACTTCTGCATACTCTACACACTCACACACACAGTTAGTTAGAAACATACTTGAAGCCAGTTTTGCAGCTCTTCATTCAACACACTGGAACATTGGGTGTTGTGCTTGCTGGTGCGGACAGATGTTGCAGAGTTGTCCAACAACTAGCTGAAGGAAACTCATGACTGAAAGCAGCCTGACCTGACACTCTGCCAAGGAAAGATTCAGATGGATAGATGAAGCCACTAATTATCATTCATGCAATCATGACAATAGTTTCTTTTAAAAGCTGGTTGTTGCTCAACTTTCTGTCAGTGTATTGGTGAATCTGAATCAAATATACAACTAACAGTTTGGATTGGGCACTTTCTTTGTAAGAAGAATGTTTTCCAACAGTGTCCAAAACCAGAATTTTGTTACAGGAAATGAGATGAATTGTGTAATCTTTCTGTGACACAGTTGATGTGTATTTCTACATAAAACTCACACCTTGTGCAACTTTTTCCTGAAGAACTGAACCGCATCTCATCAGCTCATGCATGCTCACAACAAAGCTTCCCTAAATGAAACCACATGCAAATGCATGTACTGTAAACCTGCATGTTTGGTTTGACTGCACTGCAACACAAACAAGCATGGTGTTGTAGACTGACTGGAGATGATCAGACTCTTCAGTTTTTCCCATAAGCCTGTCCCCACTATAGAGGATTTGAGGGAAGCAGCTGAATTTTATTTTTGCAGCAAGTATTAAGCCAACTTTATATTTTGTTTATCTGCCAGTTTATGTGCATGCCTACATAGGCTACGTGACAAAAGCCATGGCCAAGAATGTTAAATTTAACCCAGAATATCAAGTCCTAGTTGTGATGTTGTTGTTTCTAGGTCTACGTGTACTGCTTTCTGAAGGCGTAAACCTTCTCACATTATTTCCTCAGTAATCGTACTTTTATCAGTCATGTAGGTGTTGTGTACAAATTATGTTCTAATTTCTTAATAACAGTTTTTAATGTCTTGGCACACTGGCACTTTGCACATCTATTCCCATCTATGAGAGCCTGTCTGCTCAGCCATCAGGAGGAAGGGTTAGTCCACACTTCAACTGTAGCCATTTTTCTCACATTTGCTCACAGTGCTCACAGATTCAGCCAAGGCACACACAGTTGGTTGTGTTTTTGTCCAGCGACTGGCTTTGCTGAAAGCTGTGAACCTGATTTAAAGTGATAATCTGCTAGATCAGTGTTCAGTTTTGTTCTGTTTTTCTGTTGCTGAGTAGAATTTTTTTTGAAGTTAAGACTCACACTGGCTGTTTAGAACAGCAGATAAAGGAAATAAAAGCTGCTATGATCAGGTTACATGTTGATCTAAAACAATAGGAGATAGAAAGTGGCAAAAGTGACACTGAATGACATGCTGAAGTGACAGATTATTACTTTTAGAGGTGTTATTTTTTGGTGTAGCAGCTGTTGCATAGAGCTTTGAAGAATCAGCATTATCAAGGTGTTTGTGTTTGTGTGTACTTGTATGTCTATCTTTATGAGGACCCATTTGACATTTTTGGACAATGAGGACATTTTGGTCCGTGCCCACTTTAGGGGCAACCTTCAGAGGGCTATTTGAGGGTTAAGGCTTGGCTTTAGGGTAAAGCTTAGAACTGGGTTCAGTTAAAGTCATGGTAAGGGTTAGGGAATGCGTTATGTCAATGAGGGTCCTCACAAGTATATAGTACATATGTACAGTGTGTGTGTGTGTGTGTGTTTCTGGTCCAGCTTGGTCTATAAGGCTGGCACTGCCCACTTGTCTCCGCTGCTGTTACCATGACAATGCCCACCATGCCAGGCCAACACCATATGGTTGCTATGGTAACATTCCATTTTTTTGGCTAATGCCGGTGAGCCAGGTGTATCTGCCAGCTGGTAACGACAGGTGGATGGTGGGAGTGAGTGTGTGTGTGTATGAGTGTGTTGTGTCTGTTTTAGAGCAGATAACCAAAAATGTTGAGCCTCCAGGAGACAGAAGACAGAATAAGGCAGAGCACAGCAATTGAATAGAGCAGAATGTGTTTTTACTGATTCCCAAAGACTGCTATTTGGACACATCCATTCATCAATTTCCATCCCATGATTGTGGACCATGAAGAAACACCCACTGTAAGACCCTGATATATTCAACCAACAGTTGACCATTGGGCACTTTTGGCCTAAAAATGCCCTAAGTGTTCTAAATGTACTTTGAAGAACGAATACAAAGTATAAAGACCATCTTTTCACCCAAGCGTAACCTTGAGTGCAACTTTTAACAGAGGACGTGAGGATGACACAGCTGTCATTCTTTGTAGGAGAAAGTCCTTGAATTTTTGAAGCCCTGGTTTGTTGGGTGCTTAAGAAGAAGTTTGAGCATTTTTTTAAATTTACAGAATCAGAAAAAGACTTGCTTGTCCATTACAAGGTGATAGAAAGTTGTCATTGTCGTAGCTCACAAGTAGACCAACGTTAACCGTGTTATAACATGTCATAATACCAAAATGTCAACTTTAAAGCAGCTATAATCAACATTTTTATAATAACAATATATCAAATGTGTAATGTAAGAAGTGTTGCTCTGCTTTACGGACCTTTATAGTGAGTTTCAGCTCATTTTTTATCTGTTTGGCAGCAACTTTATTGTTTTGATTCACTATCACCACTCATAGCATTGTTTTTGGCGGCAGCAGCTCTTTCCATATCAACAAAGCTGATAATATGTCTGATACTGGTGTAATGAGTACAATAAACAAGAAGAACCATCAACTAATGATACAGAGCAACAATGACTGAAGGACTGGCTCACTTACTTGTGTCAACTGGCAACAACTTTTGGGTTTTGATGTAAGATGTTTGTTAGAAAGCAGCGTCAACAGATTGCAACATATCAAATTCCCTGCATTGTTGACATGATTCTACATACTCTATGGCTCCTTGCACTGTTTGATCAACCAGTTTTAACTGATGATTCAGCTCAAGATGTTGCACTGTTGAATTCTTTGATGCAGTACAGACTGCTCTCTAATCTAGAATAGGTTCCAGCACCCTGGTGAATCTGAACACAGATAAGTGGCTATAGAGGATGGATTGATGGATGAAATGGTGTTTGGCAGTGATTTCATAACTATATAGTCTTCCTGAAGGTGTAACATCATTCTCAGTCGAAATCTCCCTCATGAGAGTTGGATCATCACAAAAGGAGGTGGAGGTGGATGTGAAGGCGAGGCCACAGTACTGAAAAGACAGCCAAGGGCAGATAAACAGGGAGTATATTAGAATTATTGTTTGTTGGACTAGGTGGAAAGATTTGTTTGGTTAGATGTGTTAAATGTGCAGGAAATAACTGCATTTTGTGGAAAATCTATGACTGTGTCCCAATTCCACACTACATATTACCTGTGTAAACTGTATAACTGTACAGCCTACAGAACATCCTGACTTTGTTGAGTATACTTAAAGATCCCTTTCAGACATATTTTAAGATATCTAAAATACTCTGCTTGGAATAATAGTCTGTGTCTCATATGGGTTTTCCACAAAAGAAAAGTTCAATTACCTCATTAAAATCCTTAAAATTACATTTACTCCTCTCTAATTGAAAAATCCTGAATTTATGATAATATATATATTGTTCATTTCAAAAGTTTAACGACAAGATGTCTCTGTCATCACTGAAAAGTCTCAGTCATTCTCAATGTTTGTGCACTGGCAACTTCAGGTTTCCACATCACACTTATGTAAGTTGCACGACTGGCTCCAAACTAGTTGTGTTGTCACAACAGGTAACACTTTAAACTCAGATTTTTGATGAGCTCAGAGAAACTTTCTTTCTTCAGCAGGTGAATGTGAAACCAGCCTTCTAGTGTCAAACTCTGCACATAAATCATTCTGCACAGTCAAACATCCAACTGAAGTAACAACCAGAGAAACACATGTTTGAGTGGCGGGAGACTTTAATTCTGCCAACACTACAAAACTTGTTTAGAATTAGCACTTAGCTTGGAGCTGCAACACAATGTCTCTTTGGAAATGTACACAAAGGAAGATAGTCTTTCTAGTTTTAGAAATAAACTAATATTTTTTAAAATTAAATATTGAGTTCACTCTTTGATCACTAACTGGATGATGTGACTCCCCAAGGACCATGTAGTGTATAAAGAATGAGTGAGTCCCAAACTTGGGGTCAGAGGGTTTGTAATTGACATTCACAGCATGCCAGAGAGGACAGAGAACATGAAAAATTACATCAAGATTAGGAGCCTGTGTAAGAGTTTGCTCTTGCCAGAGGAGAGGTGTATGTGTGTCCCTGCTTTTTGCCTTTGCGTGTGTGTCTCTCTGCATGTCACCATAGCTGTGTGTGCTTACATGTACGCTATAAGTATTTGTGTGTGTTGCTGTGTGTTGCTGTGTGTGTGTGTCTTTGCCCATGGAGAGGAGGTAAATTCATATCAGAGTGTTTTTGCTACAGGCATGGTAATTATGGCAGTTTTTAATAACTATGCTTTATAATCATTTAGCACTGATGATGCACACACACACAGACACACACACACACACACACACAAGAACACAAACACACACACAAGAACACAAACACACACACACACACACACACACACACATCTCTTGAGGCACTAATGAATTTAGATGTGATAGGCACTGAAGCTGAACTTAAGGGAGGGGGGCAAAGCGAGATAGATGGATAAGGAGCGAGGAAGGCCAAGAGACAGAGAGGCGGGGAAACTTTGTTTTTAATGTTACAAAATAACAATTTCTAAATGATAATATTGCACTGCACGGATCATTTCTCATCACTGTGTTCAGGGAAAAAAAGATCACTGCTTCAATGAGTATGAGCTGATTCTGATGTTACCACAAGAATGTGGTAAAAAACAAACAAAACAAATATCTTTAAATTACTTATTCGTATGAGAGCATGAGTGTAGATAATTGTGGCCCGGAAGAGCTACACTTGTAATTGACAGATCATATTAAATAAAAATTTCCACAAATGAAAAGTCTTTATAAATGTCACCCCCTGTTGATTAATGGAACAAGAAACAAGATAAGTAATGTTTTGCTTTCTCTCACATTTCCATGTAAAATACTGGATAGTTTTAGCTCTTCAGGCCTCTGACAGTTATTAACATGAAGCAATGACTCTTTGGTTGAACAACTCACAACTCAAAGGCATTTTTGACCTGTGATGAAGGGTTGGCAAGCAGACACAGCTTATATTTTAGGGGGTCACCAGCCTGTTAAAAGGTTGGGAACCACTAGATGAATCAACCAGCTGATTTAAGTATCATTCAGTCACAAAACACAAGTCTAAAGTTGGTTAGGAGAAATGATAACCTTGTCACTTTTGACCAAAAGTGTTTACCGACAGAGCAGGAAGATTACATTCCATCTCTCTAAAAATCATGAAGAGATCATGAAGCAGACGCTTGTAGATTTTGCTCTGTTTTTCTTCAAAACAAATGCATGGTTTTGGTGATTTGCACGTGAAGATACCTTTATTAACATTGTTTATTACATTTATAAAAATCATGCAGGGTAAAAATTGCCCTGGAAAGTTTTTAGCTTAGACATAACTGTAATTCCAAATCCATTTTGGTGTCTATATTTCAATTAAAGGACATCCTGAACATATTTTTTGGGAAAAGCTGTACAAAAGTGGTTTGAAGATGAAATCCTTTCTATACACTAAAGCTACTGTTCAGGTTTATAAGCAAGGTTCCACCGCAGCAATGGCGGATTACTGACTTCCTCCATCTTCTCCAGATTAGTCTATCACTGGAGTTTTCTATGTTTCTGCTCCTCCACTCCATTCTCCTCTGTGAGCTTTCAGTTTGAGAGAAGGAGAAATATTTTCAGATAAATAAATCATCTTCCTCTCCTCTCCTCTCCTCTCCTCTCCTCTCCTCTCCTCTCCTCTCCTCTCCTCTCCTCTACTCTCCTCTCTTCTCTTCTCTTCTCCTCTCCTCTCCTCTCCTCTCCTCTCCTCTCTTCTCCTCTCCTCTTTCCTCATAGGTTTAGACAGGTACTGAGAGTGGCAGAGCTGAGTGAATTGGTTGCTGAGATGGGTCATTAGCTTTTCGCCCTCGCCATCGATCTGAGGCAGAAGAGACGGGGGAGAAAGAGAAAGAGAGCGACAGACAGAGAGAATGAGAGAGCGAGACAGGAGCATGGCTGCGCCTTTAAATTGAGACGATTGGAGAGAATCAAACACTAAATGGAGTGAGTGCAACAGCACCGGCCAGGTTAAATGGATTAAACTGTCTAGAATGCTTTGTTTTAACTTAATGTCACAGGTCCAGTAAGTGGGCCTGATAAGGCGGCCATTTTGTGCCCCGCCGTGTATGACATTGTATTCGGTTTATTTGGGAACATAAGATGGCATGAGTGAAATCCATAAAACCAGTAAAGAGGATTATTTTAGTCTCAGTTATCCAGACCAGCTAATCTACTGAGCAGAATTAATGAACTAATTCAAAAGAGGAAGTAGCCTGAATGTTATTCTAATTAATTTGTAGAACTGGTGTAATTTTCTTGCCGAGAACATAAATGTAAAACTCCTCAAACTGTGTGTAAGACTGAGAGAGGCACTTGAAAGTTTAGACATGGATGACTCCCTTGATCCCCCCTCCGTTCCTCTTTTCATTCCCCTATTTTGTCTTTTTTCTCTTACAATTCAATAATCTCTCTGTCGTGCAACCTTGCCTACATCCTATTCTTCCATTCTACCATTTCTCCCTCCATTCATCCGCTTTTCTTCTTCTGCCAAAATCATGTAATTAACATGAAAGATGTGCTGTGTTTGTGTTTCACAATTCTTAAATGCAGCCTCACTACATCTATTCAGCCGTGTGGGAGGAAGTTCCTCGGATTCGACTAAAACACCTCAGCGTGCCCCGCTCATCCCTTCCACCATCTTTACAATCTTAACGAGCTGTGACATCACCGCCTCGCTGTTCTAACGGACTGTGACATCACTGCGGTTGTGTTTATTGATTAAAACGCTGGCAGCCTTCAGGAAGTTGAAATAAGATCCCAATCCAATCGCGGCTCGACTTAATGGCATTAGTAGCTGCCATTGGCTGGCTGGTTGCTCGGTAACCTGATTAGTACTAAAGCAGTTTGATGTTAATGAGATTTGCTCTTATTGGTGTCTGATCAAATCACATCACGGATGTGTGTGCACTCACAAACACACACACATACACCTTAAAAATGCAAAAAGAGGCACATTCGTACACTCAAGCATACGGGTATAAACACACAAATAAATGCACATATAGGCAGTGTTGGGAAAGGCTACTTTTGAAATGTGATTTCTGTGGTTACAGATCACTAGTTACCTTGTTAAAAATGTAATAAATAATTTAACTATTTTAATTACCTAATCAAAGTAACTTATTACATTTGATTACATTTTGATTACTTTTCTAACAAATGTTTTAAATTGCGCAATAAAGCTGAAAAGTCCTAAAAACATACATTTAAACCAGGCAGTGTAAACCTCACTGTGAACCTCATTTCCAGCACTGAAAGGAGTTCTTGTCCGACAACATGGCCACCCGCCTTGATGTGGTTGGCTGGTCGCAGGCATGGCAGACTCAGGTTGCTTAGAGTAATGTGTATTGATTTGATTGGCAGACGAGAGGCAGTGCAAATTCAAATAAGAGAACCAATCAAAAACAACGCTCAAAATTTCAGCACATACTGCCAAATGAATGGAGCCTGTCCAGATGTACAGAAGGCTCCTTGTAAGCCATCCTACCCTTGCTTGTGTTGCACTCAAACCTGTTTCAACAGTTTAGCTGACCAGCGTTGTCCCTTAACCCTTTGTAATCACCAACATTTTGATTAGTAACTGTTATTTAATTACATATTTCTTCTCAGTAACTGTAACGGATTACAATCACTTTCATTTTGTAATTTAATTACTTAACGCGGTTACATCTAACTAGTTACTCCCTAACACTGCATATAGGGACACATGAACAAACACAAACCGACGTAACAGACACACACACACTCTCTCTCTGTGTCTCACACACATACACACACGTACACACACACACACACACACACACACACAGTCACTTGCTGCATTATGATGGATTCACTGCATTAAAAGCAACAAAAGCCCATCAGACAAACTCAAAATAATGATCAGGAGCGATGTTGCAAAAAGCGTGGGGGTAAAGAGAAAAATAGAAAACAAATGACTAGTAGAGCTTCTTGGTTGTGACCCAAAGATGAGTCACAGGATGTTTACGACCTGAGCCCAAAATTATTCTGCTAAAGCTGCTGATTTTGAGGCACAGCAACAAACTGGAACAGAGAGAGAGATAGAAGGGGAGAGGTTTAGAGCTACACCGAATCCAGGTTCTGCAGTAACATCGACAACATCAATCTGCGTCGAAAAACTCCATCAATCCTCTGGAATTGATCCACTTGGAGAGGGAAAGCTAAGAGGTAAAACTCACCAGCAGGGTACACAGTCATCCTGTGCTCTGAGATTCCCATCCAAGCCACGTAGGCCTGTTTATACATCACCAGTTTACCAGAATCGAACATCTGCTTTGAATCTTTGGCAGGGATTTATAATGTCAGATAACTCAGTCTCAATATACTTGGGTGTATGAGCTGCATTGCATTACATGGTAACAACAGATGGAAGAAGGAGACTTCAAGAAGTATCATGACTGCCTGCATGCCTGTTATAAGACTATACTGAGGAATGATGATGTTTCAATATAAATGTTTAAAAGGATGTAGATAAGTCCTTGGTCAACAAAATCATATCACATGTACAGACTGAATCCTCCTAATGCAATACTACGATCATTAACTTTTGGTTTTGATGACTGGCTTGGCAAATGGAGTACAGCTCATGACAACCTGCCAACTGGCTGGGACCCGGTTATGAATATTCATGAGAGAACCAGTCAACTGCAAAGGCTCACACTTCATGTCCACACTAAGCTGGCTAAATTTGAACTCACAGTCTTTCCCATTTGTCCCTCTGTCCACGATAAACCTGTATTTTCACACTCCAAAAACAGAGCTTTTCCAATATGCCCTCCAGAGTGGATGAATCTGAAAATAGATGGTTGTGTTTTGAACGGGAATATGATGCTGATCACACAATACTGATATACAAATGGATCTGTTTTCATGTTTATGTTGTCGGATGACTTTGTGTGCAGCAAAAAATAAAGTAATTGAGGTGTCAGTGCAGCAAGTTGGTCAACAGGTTGCATTTATGATCCATGATCAAATCACTATTTTATACTCAGAACAGAAAAATATGTTGGTGAAACCACTTAAATTGTGTGTCTAGCTATACTGAAACGCACTGTGCACTGTCTCTGTATATGAAAGTTCTTGTTTGCCAACCAAAAGAGGAAGAATAATAATTTAGGTGTTTTCTTTTTGCCTTGGCATCTCAGTGTACATGATGAGTTTGAAAATGTTGACGTTATTTTCACGTATAAACAGCATTTTGGGTTTTGTATGCCTCATGGTGCCTCATAGTGAAGAAGTATTCTTGGAGATTTATGAGTATATAATGTTGCCCTTCTTACCTTTGGGGCTCAGGAGGTAGAGCAGGTCATCAGCAGTTACAAACAGCTTCAGGCTTCAAACCGGCTATAATAAAAACCAATGGGTGACGTCACACCTTGCTAGGCTCATCTTTATATACAGTCTCTGGCGAGGCTAAAAACCATGAAAATGTGAAAATGTGAGGGAAACTGGAGTGTGTATGTGCAATCACAAGGAGTGTGTTTGTGTGTGATTGCATGTTGGGAGACAAGAACCGTCTTACAAGACAATGTGGTAGTAAAAACCTGTTGTTGGTTTTGTGTGTGTGTGTGTGAGAGAGAGAGAGAGAGAGAGAGAGAGAAAGAGGGAGAGAGGGAGAGTGTAGGTGCAGGGTTCCTTTCTCTTTGTAGGTTGAAATGCCAACTCCTCTTTTCATTCTTTCTGATTCCCTTATAATTAATCAGCCATGCAATTATACTGCAGAATAGAGAGAGAGAGAACAAGAAAGGAGGGAGAGAATGAAAGGTAGAGAGACACAGAGGATAAGAACAGAGAGAGACAAGAGAGTATAAAAACTTCTAGTTCCTCTTTTTGCATGGGGAGCAAGAGAAAACAAAGAAAGAGACAGAGAAAGAGAGATGGAGAAAGCGAGGGCTTCTCTTGAAAGGTGATAATAAGGAGCCCTTAAAAGAACAAATGAAAATGCCATTTCTCCCTGAACCCCCTCCCCTCCGTCCTGTGGAGGGATAATGAGGGGGAAAGGGAGAAAGTGAGGGAGAACGAGTGTTTCTCAACATGAGACCTTTTGTTGAAACATCGCTGCACTCCTTCCCTCCCACTCCCCTCTTTTCCTCATCTTTCCTCCTCCTCCTCCTCCTCCTCCTTCACCATCCAGCCTGCCTTCCTTTCCTGTCTCCCTCTCAGCACCCGTTTCCCTTTGTTGTCCTTTTTTTTCTGACAAAGACAAGTCTTACACCACCCACGCCACCCCCTCCACCCACCTTTTTCCTTTTTCACCCCGTACTCCATTATGCTGGACAATTCCAGGTTGTTATCAAGACGATAGGTTTGGATTGGGCCAGAGCTGAGGCTATGTCCCCCTCTCAGCCAATAGAAAGGTCAGTTATTATGATAATAGGACACAGTTTGATATTAGAACCCTTCTCTTTGTTCCAGACAAGTTTCATTACTGTGGAGAAGCTCTCATTACAAAGAGCAACGCCTCACTTCGGTTCTCTTTTGTTGAGAGGATAATACATGAGCCGGGTGAATGTAGGAACACTGTCTGCTCGCTGTAAATATGCTGTTGAGGTGCCCTTGAGCAAGACAATGAACATATGACTACTCTAGCAGAAGCTGGTTCTGTTATAGCGCAAACATATTTAGTTTTTTTTATACAAATATTGTCTCTGATATTGATATAGATTATATTTTTACATGTGCAAATCATTCAAACTGACATGACAACAGCACATAAGACTTTACAAAAATGGGAAAAAATATATATATATTTTTGGTCAAATACAGCTTGTCCTCAGTGCTTTTAGTGTTGCAGCCGGTAAATGAGTTCGCTGTTTGGTACTGCCTCACCTCTTTTTAGGCCATTTCACATTGTAAGTGACGGCCACTGAGAAATCAGTAATTTCTGGTGAAAGGTGAGTGCAGAGCAGTTGGAAGCCCGGCAGGCAGAACAAGAAACAGGCTCCTTCTCATGGAAACTGCTGTGAAACTGCTGGTCATGTTGTAGAATTTAGCAGAATAATATATCATGTACTCTTTTCTATTAAAGAGATACTGCGGTATAGAGCAGAAAATTACTTCCACCGCACTGATAAAGTACAAGTAGACTATAGAGAGAAGAATTGCACTCTCAATGGCAATAATGTTATGGTAAAAATATATGTGCTAAAAGATATATCCATTCGAAATGACAGAGTGATGTAGTATCACAAATATTAACCTTTTATCACAGGACCAGCAGCCATGTGTACTGACATTTTTAACGTAATAAAATGAATGTACATATGTCAAAGACCATCATCGTTGAGAAGACAAAGCAGTTGTGAAAAATGAAAAACTGACCTGCCGTACAGTTTTTAAACCCTTGCTTTATTGCTTTATAAATATACCCTTTTCATACTGGGGATGCATGTATGAGACAAAGGCCATTCAATGCAAGAAACACCAGTTCACCAAAGCGAGGTAGACTGGCTGGGAGGAAAGGACAGGAAGGTAGACTGACTATGCCATGGATCAGTTTACTGTATATGCAGAGCAGGGTTATACAAAACTGCATGATACCACACAGCTAAAAGGATACATGTAGCGTCAAATTTCTTCAAAGATCAGCACAAGTCAACAGTGCAAATTTGAGCGCCAAAGTTCACCAGTGTCTAACTCTTATGTGAAATTCCAATATCATAGTTATAAATGCTGGTGTGACTGAATCCTTAAACTATGCCAGATTGCCAAACTAAGTTTAGATGATAGATTTGTTTTGATTTGAACTGAAATGCAATGTGAAATATATATAATTATCAACTTTTCTATTCGAGCGCAAGAGTCTGTGACAGTTTCATAAAGGTATGTACAAATGTTTGTTTTATGTGCTCTCTTTACAATTAGTAGAGCACAATAATGATTTGAGCTAGTTCAGCATTTCTATTTCTATTTGCTGTCCTACACAGGAAATTATATAATCTGTATTTTTGAAATGTATATGAAATTTTATTTAAGTTTATACAATCTAGACAGAAGACAAACTGCATAGATAGCATGAGCAGTGACAGCCACCATGTATAAACAATAAGAAGATGATTAAAAATTCAAAGGAAACATGTTCTCAGACTGAACATCACCAAATACAGAGACAAAATCAAAACAAATTTCAAGCATGTAGAGCTATACAACTTTAACAGCAGTGCATTCAGAATAATGATGGTGTTATTGTTGCCTGTACATAGTTGAAACTCTGCTTCTTCCTCCTCTTGGTGCTCCCACAGAGCAACAAGGATGTCGCAGAGAGGCTGCGTGGGTCTGCAGGCGACACACTGCTTATCGTCTGAGAAAGAGTTTAGGATGATTCTGTTATGCAGCCGCAGGGAGGCTGAGTCCAGCTGGACCAGACTGATCAGAGATCAGCTGAACACACCGTGGAATCAGACAAGACTATTACCAAAAGATAGAGGGGCTTTGTGTGTGTATGTGTGTGCTTATTTTCTCACTCAGTCTAAAATTGTTTGTGTGTGTGTGCGTGTGTGTGTGTGTGGAGACAGCAGATGGGCGATAGAAGAATCAGTAAATTAATCCTCAACACATCGCAGAGCACTAATTACTGATTAATAACCACTGGACTGCTCTCTGTCTTTTTTTCTCTCATACACACACAAACATGCATACACACACACACACACACACACACACACACACACACACACACACACACACACACACTCATTCATCTCAACATAACTGCTGTAGTGTCTTTGTCTCCCTAATGTCTGTTGGTTTTTTGATCACTCTATTCTCACTCTTTACTACCCGTTTTACTCAACTGTGTTGTCAAATAAAATGTTTTAACTCAAAATCACAGATTTTCCTTAAAGGGTATTACAACCTACCCACCTACCTAGAGGCATCGTGTCCATTCAAATATTTTAGATTGAATGGTTTCAGAAATTGTTCAATTCTATTTTCACAATAAGTGGTTTTAATGTAATATATTTAAAAAGTCATTTTTCTGTATGTTTTATTCGTATTTAACTGTGCCTGCTACACACAGATCCCCGCTCTCTGTTCAGGGATGTAAGAGAGCTGGAAATGGCGGCAAAAAGCATTTTCCCCATAAACTGCCTTTATAAAAGAGACGTCTGTAAAACAGGACAGAACACCTCTAACTGCAAATAAGGTCAATTATGACTCTTTGCATTGTTAATTTTTAATCCATGAGGGTTTTATATTTGTAAAACTTTCCTGGAGCCAAAAAAAGGGATTTTAAAATCTGTAAAGTCTATGGCTGATGGGCACTCACAGTCGGTGCCAGTGTGAGAGAGAATACTGTGCATATTCAGCAGGCTGCAAATTGCAGAAGGAAACCTGGAAGCTTGAAAACTTTTTTGACTCATGTCTTGCAGACCTACATGACACACAACACACCCCCCTGACCCCTAGACCCCTAACCCTAACCACCTCCCTAACCTGCCAAGGGCTAACCTAGCTGAAATGTGTCCTGCAAATCAGTGGACATAAGGAGACATTTAAAAAAAAAAAAAGTCAGGAGCTAAATAGTACCAGTAAGAACAGTAGGTACATGTTTGTGAGCTTTCTTTACTAAATGTTAAATAAACAACTGTGCTGGCTAGCTAACCAGCTAACGTTAGCCCTTTGGCTAACATTTTCTTATTCAATATAGCTATTGAATGCAATATGGTGTTAATAAGTGTCATTCATTTAAGATAGTAACTGATAGGGGGGGCAGTTTGATCATAAACATAGAAGATAAAGTTGATAATTGCTGGTAACAACTTGATTTGGTGTGAACATTAACAAACACACGTTGTGGAACTGTTTCCCCTCAAAAAAACTGACTGCATGACACTCTTGTACCTATCTACATACCTACCTACAGTATCTAACATGTGTTGCTCTACATCCATCTACAAATGACTGTGCTGTGAATCAATACAGTACATGTTTGTTCCTCTGAAATTGCTCCAAAGTTAAACCTGGTTACATCAGCTATGTTGCGTTAATGGTGTTTCATTTTAGAATGTGCTTGTGGCAAGTTTCTCTTCCCACCCAAAGATGAAACCACAGGATTTCAGTGATTAATACATTTTCACCCACAGAGGAGGAAGACAAGTCACTCAGATGAACTGGTGTAGTTTCTGACTGGTATGAAACTTGTGTATGCCTACTCACAATACCACAGCACATGGTTACCAATATTTGCTCTTGGCCGTTACAGTAAATGAAAATTGGTTTTCACTCACGAAAAGGCAGAGCTGGTATGTCAGGTCTGAGAATATTGAATATGAATATTACCACTGAAAGGACTTACAGCACTCACTGTAAACATGTTATAGTAGACCAGAGTTTTCAACTGCTCCCCTACAACCTCCTATCAATAACACATCTTTATTATATCTTATATTAATGTCTTCATGAATGTTTCCACAAAAGTATGGGTCTTTCCTGCCTTTGCAGACCTCAGTATGAAGCCTCAGTTGCCTTCAGGTTCACTTTGCTGAACTCCTACAGCATTCTCCTCTCGTGTTGAAGTGCTTCCAGTTCCAGTTTGTAGTGCAGACCACATGCTATCATCAGCTAGGTCTTCTTTACAAATCACACACTGAGGAGTGTGGTGAACCACTCCAAGTAAAAAACTCAACTCCAGGTACTGTTCATGTAATTGTGTAATTGCCTCCATGAGCTGTGCGTCACCACCACAGCTGTTGTTTATACTGTTACTGATGATTTTCTACATTTTATTATTGTCAGCAAATCTCATGTGCAGAGCCAAACCAACAATAAACTCATCCTACTTTCAAGTATTGTGTGTTTATCCAAAGCCTTCACCATAAAGATTATGTCATGGTAGTTTTTTTAAAAACGGCTCCAAAGACTAATAACAGCAATCACGTTTGCAGTCTCTGGAGAGTAATTCAGTGTAAGGCAGACGCCACTGCACATGCTCGGGAACGTGGTTCCATTTACAGAGTACAGAGAGACTTTGCACTTCACTGTACATTGTACTTTTCTCAAAGAACTTTAATAACAAAGCTAAGAGGGTGTGATATATAGCACAAAATGCACATGAAGCACTGTAAAGAAGCACAAGGGATCCACAACCTTAACCAAGTAGTTTTTATTTAGATTATGATGCTGACAGTCCCTGAACCTTAATATAATAGTTTTTTTTAACCATAACATATTAACATAGTAACATATTACCATAATGTTCCTCAATCCTTACCAAGTTGTTTGTGTATAAACCTCACCAAACCTTAACCATATAAGATCAGTAAATGGCTTTATTTTTGCAGCAATGATTTATAACAGTTTTGGAAATTATTTAGGTTGTAAGGCTCACATGAGTCAAGTCTCACATCTGTCAAATCCAAGTTAAGTCTCAGTTCCTCATATTTATGAGTTTAGGCTGACTGAAGTCCAAGTGTGCCGCTCAACCTAAAAGATTTGGACAATGCTAATTCTACACTATAACTTAACAGTGTTGCACAGTGCAGACAGATTTTGGTGTCTTTGTCCTCTTCACTTAACATCCAGCAGAGTAATCATCTGGAGCTCTGTGTGTGACTTTAAGAGGGACAGTGACTATTGGATGGACTGGAAACTCTGCACTCATTAGTCAACATAATGGACGGAGAGAGGGGGGTGGGGAGGAGGAGGTAGGAAGACATAGAGAGAGTTAGTGAGGGTGTGAGTGAATGTGTCCCACACTTGATCATGCAATATTACCCCTCTAATAGATAAAGTAAAAAATGCTGAGTTGTAGTTTTCCCACCTCTCCGCTGGACCATCTATCTCACTAACTGCTACAGCCTGTGGAAGCTGCTATTTCTACAGGAAATTACCATAGAGTCTTTACTTCCCCCAAGAATGACCACATTAGCCTTATCTCCAGCAGAAACTACAATGTGTGGAGCTATTTCCATTAAAGCACTTAGATGTAGAGTCTACATTTCCATTTTGGTTTTTCAATTGCGGAAAATAAAAATTTTATTGAAAGCTTAGAGGATCTTTTGTGTAATGAATAAATCCAGTGAGCCCTATAGGAACCCTGGATCCAAGAAACGTATTCATATTTCACTGTAGATTTTAGAAATGTATTTTAAAAATAAATCTGAATTATGTTTTTTGGAAAATACCTTTTTTTTGCCCAGCAGCAAAAATATGATGACCCACTCAACAGACACACCACTTTAAGGGTTATAACCCCCATAAATGTTACACCTACTGCTCATTTCAATCAGGAAGCTGAAAGCAGTAATAATTGATATGAAGTGATATGGAGGTAATACAGTGGGGATGCATATTGTTAATGTTTCCTCTATATTCCACAATTCATGCAATTCTGTTTTATTACACACATGTGACTTGTAAATTTTCTCTCTGAGGGCAGAGGTTATGTAACACCACCGCCTAAATCTAATCTAAAAACTAGATGTTAAGTAAAAGCCATTGTCATAAACTGAAACAAAAATATAAACAAAACTTTGTGGGACAAGTAAAGTAATACAATAACATCTAAGATAAATATAATGGTGAGTAAAATGGAAATTTGTACATCTACTGTACAATTCTATGACAATTGACAAAGATCATGTGATATGACTGAAAGCTCCAAAGAAACTACAAAATGGATCCTAAGGTGAGGTTTGTTATTTGTAATGCTTTTTCTTTTCGTGCATTTGCAAGCTAAAAAAAAATCTGGCTATTTATAGTAGTTTGTCATCATATAATGAAAATATATGCAATGTAAAAAATGATTAAAAAATATTTAATACAAATCCTTTTCAAAAATACATTTCTAATATAATCTGATATGGATAAACAATATGGATAGATACAGTGTGCCTTTATTACCATTTGGGCAGGTAAAAAATATGTAAAATATAAATAACAATGAAAAGGAAAATGACATTTAATAGGCTGGAGTTAAACTAATTAAATGTATGAGTACGAGTATGAGTAGTACAGTATAAAAAGGAAATAAAGCAGATTGTTCATTGTCTATAGAAGTGGGATTATAGAAAGTAGAGACAAGTAAGACAGTGCAGCTATAGGGCATAGAAAGGCAGGCACACCTGTACATATTTGATAAAATATCAAATGTAGTGACTTTATACAAAGTAGGGGACTATATACGAATTGATGACAAGTAAATTTCGATTAGTTGTGATAGGGTTAGGATTAAGGTTATGGTTAGGGTTAGACCTGTCCTTACTTTTACACTAAAGAGCCAGACATACTCCAAAATGAACATGGACTGTGGATGTGCATGTAGTTCTGTTGTATGTACTATGTTGAGTGTGTGCGTATATAGACGTGTTCACACATTTTTCAGTGGGTACGGTCCACACATACAGGACCCTCACAAACACGGGAAGATGACAAAATTTATATCACATGGGCTCTTGCGAATATACAGATTCAAAAAGTGGAACTGGCACTTAAGTACATCCATAATTCACTGTGATGATAAGGTTTTATTATTGTAAAAATGAGCAGTGATCAAGCAAAGTGTTTGTAATACAATTCTAAAAAAAATCTGTTCAGGGAAGGATTCATGACTGATGTTCCCAATTTTACTTCATTATATACAGAGAGAGAGAAAGAGAGAGAGAGAGATCATCCTGTGTCCTGCTGTTGAAACAGAGCAGGCCAACAGCTGCTGAGAACCAATATCACTAATGACTGACCCCACAATAAACAGCAAATACACACACACACACACACACACACTCTCTGTCTCTGAAACACACACACACACACACACTGGTCTTGGCTAGTAATCAGTGCAGCATGTGTGTTGTGTGTTAGCACATGTACTATGCAGTTTGTGTGTGTGTCTGTGTCAAATGTGGGTCATTGTGTATGCGATCTGTGTCTGATGCTATTAATTTTAATCATCATCTGTCTGTCCACACCAACAGCTGCTACAGCACAGAACTGGAAAAACTAGAGTAGACTGTGTTTTGGAAATGTACCTGTTGTATTGTAACAACGATGGAAACATGAATTGAGCTTGAGAGCAACCTGCCATTAGGAAGCATACTTTAAAATTAGGTTGAAATGAGGACACGCACTTTACTGTTTTCACAAATTAATGACAGTAGACAGAGAAAAGGATTGAATGCCTGCCTCCAGTAACCATCCATCAATAATGAAAAAGTAAAGCGCTAAAGTGCTTTTTAAGTAGGTTTCAAGTATGTTGCTTTTGTTGAGAATGAGTCATTTTTACACAGGACATTGTGTAATTCAGCACAATGACGCAAAACTCAGACCAAAATATTCATTGATGTTTGTGGTCAAGAAAATGTCCAGGTAGGTGCAGAGGCTCCATGATAATAGCTTTATAATAATCATGATTATTTGGCCCAATACCGAGATCATGATTAGCCTGATCTCTTATTCATCTTGTTTTGAGAAACAAATGGAGAGAAACAAGCCAATTCACTCTACTCACTGCAACAATATAGTCAATGCACTTTTCACAATAAGGTGGTCTATTTAAGCTGCCAAAGACTTTTCACTGTTTTCTTGTATGCTGTTACTTTGCTACACTACTACAATTTCTGCTGCTGCTCAATATTATAGGATTTCATAAAACTCCTCTCTTCCACTCTATATCTAGATATGACAGGGAAGTACATAATCATCACTCCTCAAAGTCTGAGGAGTGACCACAATATCCATTTAATAATACTATAGTGACAGAGAGAGCTCAATGCACTAGAATGAAAACATGAGCAAATAAACAAAACATAAGATAATAATAATAAATTTTATAGCAACATTCAAAAACAAGTTCAAATGTGCTTTGGAGTGAAAGCAAAAAGTAAAAAGTAAATAAAATCTAAAAAATGATAAGATGTGATTTGTGTTGCTTCTCCGACAACATGTTGAAAAAACATTTTCACTATTTTATATTATTTTATACATCACATTTAGAAAAATCAAATAAAGCAATAACACACAAGCAAATTAACATGCAAATGTATCAATAATAATCAATATGTCAGAATCACAGCACAGACTAGTTATTTGTTTGTGTTTTCTACATTTGCAGTGTGTTTCTGTATGCTGTGTATGTGCTGTCAAACTGGTGAATGTGTCTCTTAATATATTTTTTTATTTGCAGCATTCTCTTTTAAAAGTGATGTAAGTGTTGTGAAAGTGGTGATCTTCTTTTCTTTTGTATGTGTTAAGTCAAAGTGCTTTGATCTCTCTCAGTCATATACTCCACATAATTAATCCATTTATTGAGAGCTGGCACACAAAAATAGTTTTACCTTGTAAACGGCTTTTATTTTCACATAGTACTTAATAAACAAACCTTATCTCTAATGGATTTCATGAATACACAACTACTGTATTTTCACAAAACATGCTGAATGCTTGAATTATGAGATGTTGGATGGTGTCGAAGCACTGGTCCAAGCAAGTTTATGACAACTTGTTGAATATATAATTTTCTAGTGCTTTTTGATTTGATATGGAAATAACGTGTGTCAGAGCTTTGACTATAGATCACTCCCCAAAATAAGACTATTTAGAGGATTTATTAAGAACATCCTTCTCCTCATGAGTAACTGATGTCTCATTTAGTAGATGTTTTTATTCACAAATCTATAATTTCCAACCTTTTAATGATAATCTTTTCTACAGCTAACTCAACAACATCAAGGTGAAAAAGTGAGTTAGCATCCCAGGTAGCATCAACCCACTGATATCTCTGACCTGATATACTGATCCTGCTCACTGCAAATAAATGAAATAAGAGATTATTATAAGCTTGACAGCACAATTTCTATCTAACCGTGCCAGCGTTTTGAGGCAAGATCCAACAATTCAGGAAATTAAAACTGTGATTAATGACTTTCAGGGAGATCAGTCTTGGTAAATGTTACGAATTACCATGATATGAAGAAAAATGAATGTTAAAATCTCAACAGAGCAGATCCATAACTTCTCTTCATATATATATATATATATATATATATATATATATATATATATATATATAAAAAGATCAAGGTTAAACTGGTATGAATCAGAGACACTGGAAACAACTGTGTTTATTCTATTAGTGGCGTTTCTATGATGAGGCATCCTCCACATCAGCTCACCTCAAGCTCAAAGAGATTAAATATGACCCAAGCTTATTAGGATGTTTAATTATCATAATGCTCTCATTATGTCGCTACCGCCAGTGGTGCAATATTATTATTTCATTTTTTGTGTTTGTTTAACCTTGTAGGTTAGCTGGGCATCAATTCTTATTTGCAGTGACAGTCGAGCCAGAGGCAGAGTTGAGATCAAGTCACAAAGAGGAAAAAAAAGTCTGGCTAATGATAAAATCCCAACATATACAGTAGAGCGTACATTAAGGGAAAACAGGCAACTATCAAAGCACATGATGTAGAGAAAGAAAAGGCCTGTGTGGTTTAGAAAGGCAAGAAAGACAGCAGGTGCAGCAACCAGAAAGTGTTTTGACTAGCCTATTTTTAAAGGATATGGCTGGGATGAAAAGATCAATTTTAGGGATTTTGGAACTCATTGCAATCTCTGGCAGCCGCACAGTGGAGTGGGTTACAGCCAAAGGAAGTGTGAGCTTTAGGGGAGGAGGAGAGGAAGAGGGGGAAATTGCTGGAGCTGGTGGAGATGTGGACTGGTGAGCTCAGATAAAGCAGAGTCTTGCCAAGGATGGATTTGCAGATGAGTCGGTCTGATGAATGAGCGAGTACAGCACTGATAGACTTGTAGGACTGCCCATAACTCGTTAATATTTATGAGAGTGCCAGCTGACCAAAGTGGTTTTATTATAATGTGCAGGCCAAGTTGAGTGCTCAGAGGCCCACGTAGCATGGTCCATTTTAAACATACTTTTAATATATTTCCACCAAACCAGCAGGTTTTCCACGGTTATGCGAAATATATAGGATATAGGAATAAACCTGGTGTTAATAAGTATACTGTCTTAGTAGTAGTAACTTAATTTCAGTGTCAATATAGAGATCAAAACAGGATTAGAGAAATAAAGTATAAAAAGTGATTAAAAACAAAGTTACAAAGTTTTAAAATGCAAACAGCTACATAAAACATAAAAGAGAAGCTATTCAAAGGATGTTATAGGTGACCTATTATGCTCATTTCCAGCTGTATATTTTCACTCTGGGACTCCACTAGAGTAGCTTTGCATGATTCACAGTTCAAAAAACTCCTTATTTATCTTAAACTGGCCCTTTATGCAGCCCCTCAGTTCAGCCCCTGTCTCTTAACAGACAGTCTTAGCTCCTGTCTCTTTAAGACCTCCCTACCGACGAGCCCACTCTGCTCTGATTGGCTAGTTTTCTGGGGGGCAGCATGTATCACAGTTATGCTAAGTTACTGCTGATGCAAACCTTACATTTCTTGCTTTACTGCTTCATATTAAAAGCTTTTAAATGACTAAATAACAGGAGATTTTATTGTGAAGAATTTACAGGAAATGAAATGTGTTCATCACCAAATTAGCCGAGCTTCATTAGTGGTTGCTATTCTTCACCACAACATATGGAGGTATTTGGAGCTCTTTGTTCAGTGGATTAGTTAGAAATAATGCAGGGAGGAATAGTACAAGCAGAAACAGCCACAGTAGCCATGTATCCATTAATGCATTTTTATGCACATTTTGAAGTATTGCATTAGAAAAGCTTAATGGAAATGCCAAAATTTAAAAAAATTTAAGATGTAGCTCCTCCCCATCTACTTTAAACACTCACCATCAGGAAATGGACTGAGTCTCTGAATTTTTAAATTAATGTAACTATAATATAAATGTCTGTCTCAAATAATGGTCTGTCTCTAATAAAGGTTGGGTGTACCCTATGGTCCTCGCAGTCACCAGCCACTAGACTGACTCACTGATGAACGCAAGTGAAATGCTACAGAGATGGAATCTGGGAAACATAGTCCAATAGCAAGCAAAGGTATCAGGATTAAGTAAACCATTAACTTAATTTCCCAAATTCCCACTTAGTTTAGTATATGCAATAGTTCAGACCACTGAGCAGGATACATAGAGGGGACATAAAACCAACAAAAGGTGTTTTGGTCATATGTGAATTATGTCAAAATTGGAGCTGGCTTCTATTAAATTTACATTATTTAATTATTTAGAAATAGTTAATGGGAGGGGGGAGGCGAGGGGGGGGGGGGTCGTCCCCTCCCACCCCCCCAGGATCTGCGCCCAGGAGCTTGTCCAAAATGCAGCTGTGAAAATGTGAACCTGGCTTGAAAAAGATGACCACATTAGCCCTGTCCTGACCTCCACACATTTGCTCCAATTTCAAGTTACCCCAGCTCACATACAAAATATTGCATGGACTTGCATCATCTGAAGCCTGTCTGAATCAACTATACAGAGCTTTCTCTAACAGAGCCGCTTTTCTTTGGAAGACTCCTCACGGTCTGAGTAGAGATAGTGGCTTAGTTCATTCATATAAAACCACTTTGTTTACATTTGTTCAGTATCATACTGTATAACTTATGATGTATTACTTGTGTTGTACATATACTATTAAAGCCAGATGTTGCATGCTATCTGTGATTACTGACTAGTAACATGTTATTGTATTTTGAGTGGATTATTGTGTTTTATTGTGTACATATTGCCCAATAAGGCATACTTTGTGATTCTTGATTTCATTACACTTTACTTGACATATATTGCAGTTATTAATTGAAAACCTCATAACTTTTGCCCATATGTTTCAACTTAAACTCAAAAGTGAAATGCCCCTTTATGCTGAAATCCACCAGATACACTCTGAAATGCTGAGATACAACATTTTCACCCAACGGTGACAGTAATGAAGGTATAAATGAGATATTATCCCACAGAAACAATTTACCAAACTAAGCCAGTAAGGCTCGAGGATGGTTTGGTTTCAGTGTGACAATTTTATCACTCTGAATGCAGCTCTTTGCTGTGGGAGTCACACATACACAGACATGCACATTCGCATACACACACCCACGCAGGCAAGACAAATATATAGGCACGTGCATGTACATAAACATGAACTGAGCTGTGCAGACTCTCACACACAAATTCAACCCTACACATGTATGTTGCCCTACAATGGCACTCCTACATACACATTCACACACATACATATACTCACAATGTCTTTGCCAGCCAGATGTGAGAAGGATTAGCAAAGCTGGCAGTCAGCATGGAGCTCCTTATCCACTGGAGCTAATTCACTTACTACGCTACCTCTCCCTCTCTGTCTCACTGACTATCTTTGTCTCCATCTTCACCTTTTGATCTGTCTGTTCTCTTTTTCCTTCTATCACTTTATTTCTCTCTTTATATCTATCGCCACCCCTATCCTCCCCTCTGCTGTCTCACCTCCCTGGCCCACACTTTCCTCTCCTCCCTTGTCTTCTGTTGCTTTCATTTCCTGCAGGAGCGCTTGATTTGCTTTGTCAGGCAGGTGAAGTCGTCTTGGAAAGCGCTCCATGCCTCTGGCTGTAAAAACCCTGATAAAGCTAGCAAAGATGCATGACATTACTCATGAGTCTCTCACAATCTGTGAAAATTGATAAAAAGGTGTGTCAATGGGACTCAAATATTTAAAACTATTTATTTGACCCATGTGGGAAGGTCAGAGGCCAGATTCAGCACTGCTTGAGAACTCAGTCACACCAGAAAGTGGCAAAGCGAAATTCAACTGTGTGTCTTTGTAAAATATTTGGTCATAGAAGCTTGGTGACATAATGACTACTCACATGGTTAGTTGGTCATGCTGTAGCTGGTGAGCTAACTGCTAATATGCCAGCCAGCTGAGAACATGCTAGAATTAGTCAGTCACAGTAGCTTCTTTCCAATTTCTCTATACAGTACTGTTTACTCCCTCGTGGCATTTTGTTTTCAGCACTGTACATCATTTAATTTAATAAGGAGCTATGAAAGAGGGGGTAAAAGCCAAGCGGGTAGTTCCAGGTCTGAAAAGTGAAGCCAATACAGAGGTGCCTTAAACTTACATTCTCTCTAATGGCCAGCAGGGGTGACTCCACTGGCTCCAAAAAGAAGTCCATTTGTATGTATGTTTGTATGTCCGTCTATGAAAAATTACAAATTAACTTTGACGATGAAGGAGGGTATGCTTTAGGGAAGGGCTACGTTGTGATTGACAAGTCTCTACGACAGCGACAACTTTGGTTAGGGAATGTAAACATCGTGTAACCCCAGATTCACAGAGTATAGATGTAGCTGTCGCTATCTCAGTGTGTTTTCAGTTAATGAAAGTTAATTGTAACATTTAAGTCACTTAAAAAAGAAGTCTTGTTTAGCGTTTGGTTGTACCAAACGCTAATGTTCAGTTTTTTCGGTAAGTACATTTTGTTTTATTAGTTTTAAGCTCATTTTTGCTAGCGCACAATAGCATTAGCATTAGCATTATCACAGTTAAGTATAGACTGTAAATGCATCATGCTAACCAAGCTAGCAGCTAGTGTTAGGGTCGGTCCCAGCCTCTCGTCTAAATATGGTCACTTCTCATCACTTCTGGCTCATAAATCCAAGATAGCAACGGTCAAAATGCCAAATTCGAGGCTTCAAAACACAAATCCCCAAACCAATGGGTGATGTCATGGTGGCTATGTCCATTATTTTATACAGTCTATGGTAAAAGCTAGCAGGCTTTCTGTTAGTTAGCAAGCTCATTAGCACAGTAGCTAATGGGACAATAGGACAATAAGTTCATACACCTTATTCAAAAGACAATTTGTACCATTGTCTCCTGTCTGCAAATAACTACTCTTTTGTGGAGCAGTTTATATTCCAACAGAGGAGGGTTAAATAAAACTGGATGGTGACAAAAAGCTAATCAGCCACAATAGCTGCCTCAATTTGTACTCTTCAGCTCCTCCAAATGTCAGCACTGTTAAGATGGCTTGCCATTGATAAATTATGCAAAGTAGAGTGTCCACAAAACTTGAACTTGAAGGGAAAAATTCACACAGATTTACTTCCCTCCAAGCAATTTCACTGATTGCAGTGATTCCATTGGACTGAATTGTTTTCTGCTGTTTTAAATGCTTGTGTGACTGGGCCTTAAAACAGGACACACACTTGCCTTCACAATGTATAAACCTGGGTCATTTGGTTGAAGGACAGCCACAGTGATTGCCATATGTCACACAGTGGACATCAAGAGTAGCTCACAGTATGGTGAGTGCATACATCTTGTGCATAATTGGCTCCAGTGGGACTGACTGCAACAACCTTCCAACCTGACCTCAGTTGACATGGCGAAACCCAACCAACGCTCCAGCTAAATCAGACCCAATAAGGTCTGAAAATACTTAATTTAAGGACCTATTGTACAACACTGCACACTGACAGACAATTTTTCAAAGAGGACCTCCCTGCAAAGTGATCACACCCTCTGAAAATTCAGGCACCAAAAAAGGTGCACCTGTTAAGTACTATAACTGTAATTCAATAAACCAAAAGGTATGACAAAAGCCCAGCATATAAATAGTATCATTTATCATTGAACAGTACAGCTGCAGGTATATTGAATATAATTTTGGGGACGACTGCAGCAACCGATAACAAGATATTAGGTCTGCTCTATGATAAATCAATAGACCAGAGGTCACCAAGTTATCAGGACAGAGGGAATATAGGTCCTTTTTTTATATGGCTTCTAGAAATATTGCCGCTGTCTTTTGCTTGTAGTTTGATGATATTTACAGTTGAGTAATGATTGAAAGATGAAAGCTGTGCATGTATATTGGTATATTGGTGTTTTGCAGTCACTGCAAGAGACTGAGTTATTGTCAAAGTAAAGTGAAAGTATACCCTTCCTCTGTTATAGTTGGTTTTTCATTCAATACATTATTAGTTTCATGCACTATTTTTATACTGCTGTACTGTGCTGTACTGTGTTTAATGGTCATTGTTCACTGTAAAGGTCAACTGCTGGAAAAATAAGACAGGACACACTTTTTTCAGCGTGTTACTTCACTTTCAATGTGGTATTTGTTTTTTCCCTTGTGATTTCTGGTGTTTTTTATTGTTTGCTTGCTGTTCAAGTAATTTATTTTCTTGAATATCTCATCATTATCTTCATTATTACAGTTAATTTCATTACCACATGACAAATCCAGATATGAACAAGGAACTATGATATGCACACATATTTTTTGAGCCATTTTATTCCTCAGATTGTAAAGAGCTGACAAGAAATGAGGGCAGAGAGAAACGTTACAATTACATGGTTAACGCCTTAAACCCCTAGAACACCAGGGCACCCCTACAAAGCTAACTATTAACCTACACAGTCAATTTCTCTTCTACCTCTGTTCAGTTAATGTCCTGTTTGCTTATGTTATACCAGAAAGTATATACGTGCTTTAAATGCTCGGGCAGATTTAGCAGACATAGTGGTGTATAGTGTTATTTTCTGCTACTTTAGAAATCCGGTCATGCAACAACTGGAGGCCAGACTGGCCCCTAAAACTGTAACACTGTTAGAATATGATATAGGTGATATTTGGCTACCGGGTCACGGCTGCCAGAGTTGCGGGTAGTTTCAGTGTTTCACACTGAAAAAAGTCAGAATAAGCATTGTTTAGACTCTGAATTACCTAGTGTACGTGGATCGGCCCTGATGTAGCACAGCGTGAGGTCACTTCACATTGAGGCTGCTTAAAAAAACAAGAATTCGACATATTTAGTTTGAGTTTATGGGGTCTGAGAGCCTTATTAAATTACAAAAAAACAACATTTTAGCATTGTTAGACACTTTATTTATTATTGAATGAGGTGCCTGATCACATTACTCAAATATATACTTGCCAGTGTTCACCTGTCATTGCTTCACAATACATATATTTAACATTTCTTCCAATACATAGCCTGATACAAGACTTTTTATTTATCCCTGTGTCTCTGCTACATATCCAGTTGAAAACTGATCTTAGTCTGTTTCGTGGGGGTGGAGGCATTCTCAACATGACCCTTAACAGGACAGGGCTCTTTGTCCACCATGGGCATGATTGTGTCACATTAACCTGGCTACATACACACATCTCAAAAAAAAAAGTTGTCTGTGAAACATGAATATGATAGTTTTAATCTAAACACCTAGGCATCTTTTCACCTACAACTCACAAAAAACATATGTTTGCTGAGGTGTGAAGAATGGCTGAGCTGGCATTCAATGTCTGAATCTGTCTTCTTCTTTTGAAGGCCATTTGAAGGTGTGTGTGTGTGTGTGTGTGTGTGTGTGTGTGTGTGTGTGTGTGTGTGTGTGTGTGTGTGTGTGTGAGAGAGATAGAGAGATAGAGAGAGAGAGCGGGGGAGGGAGAGAACGATGGATACCTGACAGACTGACATGCTGTGTACATGCCACATCACCACATGAAACTGACCTCAACTGTACTGTCTAGACGCATACACACACGCACACACACACACACACACACACACACACACACACACACACACACAAACACAACCACACACACACACAGACATACATGCACGTGTCTTATAATAATGTCTGTAAGGAGGTGACAGGTGTGTTGGCTTAGAGACTTTGTCTCGCTGTCAGCTGTGTGTGTGCCATGGAATAGAGTGAGGTTGTAACATAAGAAGACAGTTTATAAGCCCAACAAAAAACAGAAAAAGTGTGAAATAAATTAAGAGGGAAAGAAAAGACAGATATGTGGACAAATTATTATTACTTTATTATAACCTATACCTTGTTAGCACCACTCAGTATTCATTTTAACCACAAATAGCATGTTTGTTGAAGCCTTTTGATACATATTTTGCTTATATTGTGGTTATTTTCTACCAAATGTCAGTTCCTTATTTATGTTTTAGATGTTGATATTAATTTGCTGCACTCACAATTCAAAACTATAATGCAAATTGAGATCATTCTGAATGGTGAAAGTCATAATAACCTATAGCAACCTTCCCAGGCACAGCAGGTCTATCAAGCTTTGGATTTCTACACACGTTGAACAGGTAGGTGTGCATGGGGCTTTACTAAGAGCGATACACAGCATTTAAAGAGTTTTTGACGGTGGTGTCTTTTTTCTTTTTCTTTTTTTTTTTTTACAATTTCCAAAACCAAAAACACAAGAAGCTTGTAAGCTGCAAATGTTGGCATTTCTGGCTAACTAGCTAAAGCAATAACCCAGGGTTTACTTCCAAAGTCAAGGAGCACTTCATTAACTAACTACATTTTGTGGGGTTACAGGTTATGATTTAAAGCTTTGTCCATGACTAACGCATCTACTGTGTATCAATTCTGTGTGGAAGCCTTTTCTCATGAAACATTAACACTTAACATAGCTACTGTCTGAAAATATGAACAAGTATGAAAGCTAAATAGCTATGTTAGAATGAATTAAGGATCTGAGTCTGATCTCATACTTTTCCTTATTATACCTCATCATACCAGGACTAACTAGCTCTACAGCTTTTTTTATTTAGCATTACTCTCTATATGAATCACATGTTGTGATTTTTTCCTCAGACATGTAGCTTTAGCCTCAGTCTTTTAGCACAATATCATGTGTCAACTGGTAACATTAAAAAGTCAGTCAGAGATGGTGTTTTCCAACTCCGGGAGCTAACATTAGCTGAATTATCTAGCTAGCTAGATATGATCTCATTTGCACTAAACTGCCATAAATAGCATCTTAACAGTAGCACCACTGCTATTGAGAACTTTATATCTGTGATGTACTGATGATCAGAGGTTGATCCAGGTCTATGTTGTGCCTTTTTGAGAAATTCAGTCCTTTATGGTGCAACAACAAGTCAGATTTGGTTTAGCAGTTGTTTCATGTTGCGTTCACGTCTTTAAACATCTCTTAACCTCTCTTTTCTCAACCTTCTACCTCGCCTTTGCTTTCCTTTCACATATTCAGCTAGTGAATGCTACTATTTTCTTCTCTGAAAGAAATATCCCAGGAAATGTTTTAGTGTGACTACATTTTGCGAGATACTGTTGTGCAGTGATGTGCATACATGTGTTTCTAGGAGTGAATACTAAGAATACAATGTTCCCACAGATGTCTGAATCATCTGTGGTTACATCAAACTGCTGCAGGAAAAACTGAAAACTTTAATTTTTCCTCTGCAACTTTCTTTTTCTCTTGACCTTCTTTAATTCATCTGTGATTCAGTTCTCTTGTTTTTGCCCTTTCTCAGTCTTATCTTTTCCCTGCTCGTTTTTCTTCCCTTTCATTTTTCACATTTTCATTCAGATGTTTTTAACAGAATGAAAAATGAAACCAATGAAGTCCCCGTCCTGTTTTTTTCTTTTCTTGTTTATTTTTTTTTCTCAGCGTGGTTGAAGTCACTCCCACAATGGGTTACATGCACACGAACAGATGTCGAACCAAAGCCAAATTTACTCCCACCTGCCATGGTGCACACACACACAAACTCACACATACATTCCCTGTACACATATTTTAACATTATAAATTCAGACATGAGATAAGACAAGTATCTGTCACTCTTCTCCAGCCCAAAGGAGAAAAAGATAATTAATAGTGTTTTATCTGTATTAGCATTATCTGTAACTAGGTTGAGGCTAATAAGATTATTTTCACAACAAAGATAAAGAAAAGTGAATTTATATTACAGAGAACTGCACTTTTCAACAATGCTGCACAACAAAAATTGTTCATCTAGACATTAATTCTTCAAAAATAGGACTTTGTACTATAGTTCAGCTTGCTCTGGTATTATGACCATAATTGTCTTGTTGTTCCACAGCAACACAATACACCGGAACAAAAATTTAACTTGCATAGCATGTATACAAACGTCCATGCTATATTTCAATGAAAACATGGTTCATTCTTGACATTGCATGTGTAACTTGTGACAATCTCTTACTGAAAGAAAACTAATTTATTTGCTATCCAAGGCAATCCAAAACCATAAATATTTACTTTTACTTCTTCCTGTCACAAACGGAGACAGCAAAGGGAAATGAGATTTTAACATTTTGATGTTTGGTTAATGGAATGCCACAATTCACCTGTCACTGCGCTGGTGACAGGTGAAGCTATAAGAAGCTTATAAAAACATGTGGCTGACACACTAACTTTCATTTTGTATTGCTGATAAATTCTGTCATCACTCTTGTGACTTGGCATTATGTGTAATATTTCAGTAGTTTTGAAGGTATATAACTCACCAAAGTATTGGACAATAAAATAAATATTTACTTGATGAAAATTCAGGGCCTCACCAAAGTTATTAGAACTCATCCTATGAGGACATGAATGTATGAATCAAATCTCATCCATCCAGTTGTTTCGACATTTCACTCAATACCACAAATGTGAACCTCATCGTGGTGGTAGAAGAAACATTAGAGGATCACTAAAGTCATTAGAGATTCATCATCTGGGTACAAAATTTTGTGCCAATCTTTCCAGTAGATATTGAAATATTTCACTGGATAAGGGAAAGTTTTGGAGGAAAAGTCAGGGGATCACCAAAGTCAGTAGGTTATATCATCTGGAGACAATGAATGTCTGTACAGCGTTTCATGGCAATCCGTCCAATAGTTATTAAGATATTTCAGTCATGCTGCTATAATGGCTATGAATTAAACATTTTATTACAACAGCAACAACTTTTTTCAGAATTTTTATGGATGTCAATAGATGAAAAGTTAGATTGTAGAAAACAAAATGTAAACATGCACTGATACAGTATTATAACACAGAGAGTAATACAAGGGAGAGCCTGGAACTGTACTTTTAGGAAAATGACCAGCTGACCCTGTCTCCCTACAGCCCCTCTACTAGTCTTTTTACAGAACAAATCACACCAGACACACTACAGATGACCCCTAGACTCAGTATACCCACATCTATCAGCCGGTCCCTCACAGTGAGGCGTCCCCACTGCAGTCTGAGGTGACATAGGCACGGCAATATGAGCGTCATGGCCGACCCGGTCACACTGCCTGTCAAACCCATCAGCAGGGAGAACCTGGGCACCAGCAGGGCCAGTAGGTATGATGTCATCAGCAAGGCGCCACGGACAAGCAGTGCCGAACGAGACAAGCCTCCATGTTTCAATGAGACAGCAGCGTCTGGAGATGGATTGAAGCAGAGAGGTTGAAAAGACATACAGAATTTTTTGTAGTTTATGATGGCCTGACAAACAAGTTTTGTTTATGGGTCGCTCTTTTATGAATCATTGTTTTCCAATAGCATCAGTGTAGTGGTGTCAGTAGCCTCTAATTTTAAAAAGTATGGCATTATTACAGCATGACATTATTTTAATGAGGCAATACAAGTACCACTTAAGTGGTAATATTTAAAAACTGACAATTTACACTGCGCTCAAGTATAAGCTGTGGAGAACAGGGATGCATTTAAAGGCCTGCATTTGAAAATATATGTCATGAAACTGCATTACATCACTCAAGAAACAAGGACGTATTGAAGTCAGATGACCTCATTACTGTTGACAGTTAATAACTGTGTAAAGTTCAGCTCTGGTGACTATGTGTTGACAGTCCACACATTGGCACAGTTCACCTGATCTCTCAACTCTGAAATGGAAATATATGGACCTCCAGTGACTTCTTGATCATGTTGGTCACAGCAAGTATCCAGTATTTACAGTAAATATCTGCTCAATGATTGTTTAGTGAATGATGCGACTTAAGAGAAGCTGTATATCAAGTGCTCAGTGTAAGTTTATCTAAATACATATTTTGCTAATGATTGTCATATTACTTTATTGGTCATGTTGGATCATTTTTCTCCTAGGAACCATAAATTTAGTAGTTAGTAAGATGGCTGCTCAAGGGTGGGTGGTGATCTGTCAACTGACTGTTCATGCTCTTAACAGCGACATCATCCAAAAAGCAGCAGGGATTTCCACCTGAGAGCTGCCCAGTCCAACCATAGCTTCCTACTGGTGACTACCCAAGTCATTTGGGAGTGAATGTCTTGCTCAATGGCAACTTGACAGTATGAGGGGGCAGAAGTATGACTGATTCAATTTCATTATCTCTGTTATCATGGACCATGCAGAGTTTTTAGAATGTGCAAACCTTCAGTCACAGCTCTGTTTCTCCTGACTTCTGCTTTTTCACAGAGTATTCATTAATGTGCAAAGAAAATGACAGCTCCCTGAGGCCATGTGTGATCTACACAGTAGTTATTTAACTTGTAAAACATAGATCTACTGTAAAGATCACACCTCAGCTCTATCTCATGGGTACAATCTACTATAAATTAGATTTCTCAATAGATGGCCTGGAGGAAATCTTACTCCATGTATGGGGACAATACTTTGGGTGAGATCAGAGGTTTAACTATAAAATAGGTCTGTTCACCTCTGAGCAGACAGGTTTGTAGTATTTCAGCAGCTGAGTAGAATGGCAGAGGGTAGGACAGCAGGGCTTTAGCCAGCAGACACAGGTTGACTAAAGGTCGAAGGTCAGAGGGCAGGTTGTCTGTGATGACCTCGCTGGTCTCTGCCCCCCAGGTCAAAACGGCCTAATGGAGGAAGAAAACAATCTATACAATCAGTCAATCAATCAGTCAATTAGCTTTTTTCCATCCTTTGATTCGACCTGCTGTTTCAAAGTAGACATTGAGCCAAATTTGGCTTTCAAAAAATTCTAGTAGTAAGATTCAGAAGCTGTAATGTGGAATTTTAAAATACACAAGACAAGTTGTAGTTTTTAAACTACTTTTGGTTTCTAATGAATGTCTACTCCAGAAGCCCTCATCTATTCACCACAAATCTGATTAGATTTTGTACCAAACATTACTAACCAGTAAAGAAAACATAGTTTTCATGATGCAGGCAGCACCATGAGTCCATCCCAACATGGCATTAAATTGCCCTCTGTCCTCCATACTGCCCTCCAGAGGAGGGAGGAAGATCTGTGAAGTGTAGGAGAAGATGATGACACCCACAGAGACGAGGAAGTCCTCTGGGTCCACAGACAGAGACAGACAAGACCAAGACCAGCTGCTGGCCCGACTCAGACAGTACAGCATAACCAGCAGGCTGACAGAGAGGCAGAGACAAAAGGAGAGAATGCTCTAATAAAGGCAAGCATAATCCTTTCATTCATCAATTCATTCTTTTAAACATTTATTTGTAGAGGAGGGTCCAATGAGGAAAGATGAGGAGAAAGACGGAAGGCATAAATCAATTGCAGAAAATGAAATACAGCAATTTAAAGCAGAAATGAATAATGGGAGAACACATGTCAAATGTATAAAACTCATAATGTATTTTCTAAATTTCATTTGGATGCACCCATAAATCAAACCAATATTAGTGCCACAAATCTGTAAATTCAGCCCAAATTCAAAATAACATAAGACAAATAAAAAGTAACTACAATGACTGATATGAACACATCCTGCTGATACAGTGTCACTCTCACAAATGTAACTCGTTTTGATATTTTTCACAAAACTAGTTGTGTTCAGTCACATACACAAGAAAGCATATCAGACCTTTTACTGTAGTGTAATAAACCCCAAGACTCAATATTTTTCTTCCTTGACTGATCAGGAAATAAACTGAGAAGTATTGTGTATATTAACAAGACTTAATAGCTAAATAAAAGCAAAGAGATCAGAGGGCTCCAAGAGCTCAAGGAGCCAGAGAACCTGGAGATCTAGATTCATTTTCCCTGCCTCATGCAAGACACCTGGCATGAGAAATAAATCAAACAACCAGTAACAGGGGCGTGTAGCAGGTGGGAGCAGACAGCATAACCAGCAGCAGCTGCAAAATGATCACAAGAGTGAGAATGAGAGCTTGTCAGATTATAAAGACCGCCTTGTTTTATTGATTTAACAGGATTGGTGGGTTTGTCAGCTGATACTGATCAGCTGGCAACGTGCACAAAATTCACCGCTCTGTCAGAATGAATGTGATGCTTCTTTTATTCAGTCACCTGATCAGTATGTGAGCCAGAGAGCAGAGCAGGCTGAGGGTGGAGACCGGTCTCAGATCAGTCAGCAAGAGGCAGGGCAGCAGGAACACCAGAGACACCAGCGAACACACTGATCGAGGAACAGCCAATCCTGATAGACTGTCAGACAAAAGACTGGTGGAGACGACTAGATAGAGGGTGCAGGTCATCAACAGTTCAATGACCTAGAGAAGAAAGAGACAGGGGTGCAAACAAGGATGTTTACTCCATGAAATGACTATATCGTGGGAAACAATGGACATTTCTTTTTCACCAACATCAACATGTAAATCTTAACTCATGTTAAATTAACCTAGACAAGTTAATTAGTTTGAATTTAAGTCTCAAAATCACATATATTTGTTTGTGTGTTACCTGAGCTACATTAACCATCCATCCCCCAAGTCCAGGCCAGTTGGGCCACAGTCCTTTGCAGCAAGCCTCTACTACGTCCTGGTAGCTGTGCCGGACTCTGATCTTTGGCATGGAGCAAGACCTTCCACTGAAAGACACACATGTACTACATTTTACCATGATACAATGAGTCTGATACACATTCATACTTTTGACTATCGTTACTGTTTTTTGAGGCAAGTGTTGAATAAATGTTTGAAATCTTACAAAAAGTGTTTTCAAGTTTCAAGTTGATTTTTATTTATACAGCTCTTTAAAAAGCAAATAGAGTTTTGTGCCAAAGTGCTTCACAAAGACAGACACGTATAGACATATAAGCATAAAGACATGTATGTGCATAACAGATGTTGTAAAAATAAAGCAAGATTAAAATAGAAACACGTTTAAACACAATTAAAACCCAAGAAATCAGAACACAATGAAAAGCCGGAGAATAAAAGTGGGTCTTAAGGTGCATCTTAAAAGCACCAACAGACTCAGACTGTCTTAATGGCCTCCGGCAGGCTATTCAAGAGCCGAGCAGCCGCTACAGACTTCAGCTCTGTTGAAAGTTGAAGCCAGTGTGTGTCCAAGTGAGCACAAAAAGGGTTTTTTTCCATCTTTTTAATAGCTTGCAGTATATATTTGAAATCAAACTCGGCTGAATTGAACTGATCATCAGAATCTTTGTTCAATTCAAATGTACCTCACAAGCCAGTGATGTGAAAGCAAACACAAATAACATTGTTACACACCAACACATTCACGTTTCTCTTCATCTGTGACGGTGGTGCTGCTGCTGAGGCTCACCATTGCTGAATGAACAAAAAGACACATTCTCTACTCTCTACTTTGTGTTTAGGCCACATTTGGATTTAGAATCGCCTTGAGTGTCTGAACAAAATCTTGGGAATAAAAACAGGAAGAACTTAGTTGGTTATTGCTTGTTGGAAACCACAACAATGAGACAAAGTTTAAAAAGATGCTGAGTAGATTTCTGCTTTAAAGAAAAGGAAAAGAGTAAGCAGATTAAATTGAGAACATGCTGCTATGTAATACAAATGTTGTAAACCTGACTGCAGTTGGGTAATTACACCAGTAGAAAAGAATAGATCAGAAAATAATAGAAACCATACCTTTCTTCTTCTTCATACAAACAGGCCACCAAAATCCTTCCTGTGTGGTTACAAACCCAGGCTGACAGAACCAGTAGAACCAGACCCACATAGCCTGACTGGACCAGAGCGAAGGGCAAACCCAACACGAAGATACCCTGAGGGGGAGAAAAGAGAAGGAGGGAGAGAGAGAACATAGATGGATAGGTTTAAGGGGATAGTGAGGAAGACAAGATATGACAAGAGACCAAGAGCTTACTGAAAATGCCTCAAAAACTCCCCCAATACCCTGTTATCATCCACTGGGTTACTTTAGACTGGATTGCTTTACAGCACAAAACCACTTTCCACCCTTTAAGCCAAAGAAAAACAAAATCAAAACAAGATTTACGGGAGATTTATGGTACAAAGCAGATACTCACTCACTATCTGCAGGATGCTCATTTTACACAGAAGAAATAATTATTGAGACAAGGGTAAAATGTGAAAATTCAAAAACTTTGCAGAAAGATTAAGGTAAGAAAAGAAGAGAAAGTGAAGAAAAAGGACGCTGGTAGGATGACGAGGGGGCGAGAAGACAATTTTTGGCATAATGCCTAGAGAGTTTGAGGATGCAGGAGCCCAGCAGGAGCAGAAGGGAGAGGAGAGTTGAGCTTTGGCCCGTCACCAAGGGAAAATGTTTGTGACTGCCAGAGAGAGAAGCAAAGAGCGAGGAGAGAATGGAGGTGGGAAGGCGAGGTAAGCTGAGAAGAAGATAGAGGAGAGGAGGAGAGGAACGAAACGGAAAGGAGGGAAGGGGGGGGCGGTGAAAGGTGCGACCTCGCGGCTTGAGAGCAGGAGGTTGGAGGAGCGAGAAGAAGGGGAGATCAGAGGAGACAACAAGTTACTTTGATGGAGCTGCTGTGTTTTGGATGTTGGAACACGGCGATACACAGACTCACCGAGAGAGTTGTGGAAACACATCATAGACCACAGACACACGCTAACACACACACACACACACACACACACACACTGCGGACGCATAAACAGACGTGCACGCAGTCTCTCACTTTCAAGTTACTAAGTAGTAACTGGTGTCTGTTAGGCATATGCTGATAGAGCTTTGATGTTAAAATGGAGCTGCTGGGGATGAAAGCAGTTTGAGAGAAATCTGACGCTCAAGTATCTGATTTCATCCCCCCCCCCTCACTCCCTCCCCGCTCCTCTCTCTCTCTACTCTCTCTCTGCACTTCTTTTTCTCTCTGTGTTTTTGCCAGCTAATTCCTCATTGGTTACTCTGAGCACAACCTGAAGCAGCTCCCAATCACAAAGGGGTACAACAAGGGAGGAAAAAAGAAATCTGCGATTGGCTCTGAAGAAGATGGAGAAGAAGCTAAAGAGACGAAACATTCTTTTCAGCTCTATCTTGCCACAATCTGACATTTCCTTCCTTTAAAAATCTGTTTGTTCAGGGTATGTTGACCAAGCACATACGCTCTTTTTCATACTTTACACACCCAATATCGGCAACCAAGCAGCATGCGACACATGCTGAAAAAATAAGGATTATTACACATTCACTGTTCCTGTCTGGACTCCCCAGGTGGAAGATTTCAACTGTTGCCCTTCAGGACATGCACAATATTTTATGCAAGCACATGCCCCATGCACAAAAAGTGATAGAGAAATGTCTTTCCGCACCATGAGGGGATTAGATGGAGCAGACGCCACCAGACACCGACAGGTTTGACATTTAAATAACTGAAAGTGCCTTTTTTTTTTTTTTTACATAACAGAAATTGTATTCCTAAATGTAATCAAGGTTATTTTGTTTAAATTCCACTGCTGAGGTGGAAAAAACGGTGAAAAGGATGTGTGCAATTTGTGCTTTTGTCTCATAATCCTTTCAAGATGGACACATGTATTTCCACATGATTTTTGTACACAAGTAATGTGCATTTCAGAATTTATGAAATATATTGAGAGGATGTTAGCCACTGTTACTCCCTTTTCTTTGCTGATCATGATCATGAAAAGTGCCATAATGAGGTTGACAACAATGGTGACAATTACTTTCCTGGTGAAGATGATACTAGAGCTGAAACAATTAGTCTATTGAGCTGTTAGTTAGACAGAAATTGGCAACAAATTTTCATCACTGATTAATCGTTTCAGTCATTTTTCAAACACAAACATCTTCTGGTTCCAGCTTCTAAAAAGTGAGACATTGATATTTTTCTCTGTTATGTATGATAGTAAATTGAATATATTGGTTGGCTGGAAAAAAACAAGCAATTTAAACATGTCCTCTTGGGCTCTTGAAAGTTGTGATGGGCATTTTTCTGATGTTTTATAGACTACCAAGCAATGAATGAATCAATGATGGAAATTATCCTAATTATTCTTAAATATTATATTGGTTTTAATAATTATTGTGGTAAATAAAGGTTAGGCCAGCTACTTATTGCAATTGGATATTGATGAATAAGGAATCATTTACTTGCAGTCCTACATGATACTTCTGGTAATGTTTGTAATGAGGATAATATTAGTGATGATAATGATGATGATGATGATGATGATGATGATGATGATGATGATGAAGGAGAGATCTACTGATTACACTAAAACTGGAAAAGTGTACTTTTTTGATGCACTAACCTGCAGCATATTCAGCCTTGCTTTTCTTGCAGGGTCTTAGGAAGATGATTTGGCAGCGCAATGAACCAAATAACTTTTGACAGCCATCTTTCCAAAACAAAATGAGGACATTCTTCATTTCCCTACAGCTTATATGGGTTTGAAAATCATATTTACTTCTTTTTCAACCCACTTTAAAGTAAAACATCATTCATGAACTGAAATGTCCTTCAATCATAGGTAGTTATAGTAACATCAGCCTTTCTCAGTGTCAGAGACAAAAGGTCCATGTTGCTAATCTGCGATGAAGACACACAACATGGAGCTACCTCATTAACAACCAGGTCTGAATTTGAACTGAGTTTAATAATATTCCCAAGTCAGGAGCCTTGAGAGATGGAGCTGGATTTTGCATTTCTGGCAGCAAATTTGCTCTCTAATAAAAACTTTATTAAGCTGGCAGACAGTCAGTTATATTGGCATCAATAAAGCACCACCGGAAAATACATATTTTCTTTTTAGCCTTGATAGGAGATAAAACTGCTGTCCTTTTTGACGAGCATTAGGACATCTGTTAGCCCCTTAACAAATAGATTTGTCATTTATTTTTGCAAAGAAAGGTGTTTATACATGAAATATGTTCTGCTTCTTTTATCACTGTCTGAGATCTTTACTTAACCTAACTATTAACATGAACCTTGACCAAGAGGATTACTGAGCAATCCATTCAGTTAAGGTTGTTGATTACAGTGCGCTGCAGGAAATGAAGAACCTGCAAAACATTAACTAACCCAGCAATCCAGGAGGGTGTTGGAAAACCTTACCGCAAGTAAAGTAAAATTAGAACCATACAAACCACAGTCTAGTTGTATGTCTAGTTGCTACTAAATCCAAATATAGTTGAAGGCACTGAGTTCACATTACAGTTTACAGATAGAATATTTGATTTGAATCAGTAATATGGAATATATCACAGTCTGACAAGACAAGGCACAGAAACTCTGTCTCTAATGAAGAAAAAAAAATCCTGGCACTCAGACAGACAGACTTGCATCAATAAAGCAATCACATAAAATACTTGTTTATCTACTAAATATCACGTGCTGGTATATGTATGTATATGGGCTGACAACAGTGCTAACAATGATTAAAATTCTGTGTGTTTACAGCAATCTGACACAAAAGCATTTGATGCAAATTCACCTCAATTCCTGATGGAGCATGTTTGCATGTGTATGTGACTATCTGTGTCTTCATTTTCCTGCGTATGCGTGTGTGTGTGTGTGTGTGTGTGTGTGTGTATGCATGCATACACTGTACTGATGCCCTAATGTCATAATGTATTCTCTACGGACCCAGTGACACTGTTCAATTACACTACAGTTATTCAGTGAAAGAACACATTTACATGAGCGCAGCGATTGAATATGGCCCAGCATTTACAGCATAATAAGCTATTAGCATTATCGCCACGAGAACATACACTGTGACCGTGAGCTTTTATTTATTTATTTATTTTTAAATGTGATTCATGCTTTATTTGATTATGAAGACTGGAGAATGCCTGACACAAAGCCTGCAAGATCACAAAGCATTGTTTAGTAATATTAAAACACAATGGGAGCAGATGAAATACTCTGCAAACTTAATGCTTTTTGAATATAGCGTGCAGCTTGGCGCCTAAACAGGGGGGTATTTGCATTTGGCGTTTGTCTTCTGCGAGAGAAAAGGGGGGAAACAGACATTAGGTTTTGGAGAAAGAGGGGGAAAGGCATGCAGAAATTGAAGAAACAAAATAATCATTGCAGTTGCAGTTAGCTGAAGTATGTTATTGGAAAACCAAATTCTGAAGACAAATGCGTGGACTTTGACAAACAGGTTATGACTATCCATGTCAATCCTCATACATACCATAGTGACTGGCTGCTTGGTAAGCAGGAAAATTAATGTATGCAAGTGTATAAACCAATGCTTTTCATGAACAGTTGACAGTAATGTACAATGTACATTGAATTGAAATGTTCCTGAAGTTCTCGCCCAACAATCATGACATCTTTTTCAGTCGCATTTTGCTTTTTCAACTCATAATGTCTTATGTATGTAACAGATATCCATACATAAACTCTCCCTTACCTGTATAGCATTGGTGACATTCCAGCCGGCCTCCCAGGCAGTGATGGTTGAAGTAGGATTCAAAGCTGTGGTGCTCTGAACTGGTCCAGCTAAACTCATCCTTACTCTCTCTTCTTCCAAGCTAGTGAAAAACTGAGAAGATCCCTCTTTGATTCCCTCCTCATCTTTTTTCTCCTCTCCATCCTCAGCAAGTCTCTGCTTCTGTATATCCCCTCCAAGATGTTTGACCAACCTGTAGGATCTTCTCTTGTTCCTTTGTTTTTGGTTGAAACTTGAGTTCTCCTCACTGTTGCCTGCTTGTACCTCAGAAGATTTACTTCTTTCTTTGTCATAAGGCCTGTTGTTTCTTAACCAAGGGGGGTCTACTGTAGAGACAGCTGATGTCATGGTGATAGTTCTGGGTCCAGTGGAGATTATAGTCGCTCTGCTTTCTTTAAAAGTTGGACTCTCCTGCCATGAAGTGCTGGTGGATCCCATCAGGTCAGGAGCTTTTGTTCTCTCTATCATAGTAGGATTATCTTGCTCAGTCAGAGACAGGCTGTTTACTCCAGATGATGGTCTGCTTCTTCTGGCGTCATCAGAACTCGCAATATTTTTGTTTGCCACATTCTCAAAAGGTAATCTGTTGTCCTCATTGTAGCTTCTATTCAACTCGTCACATTGGGTCAGAATCAGCATCTCTTCATCTTCCTGAAAGAACCTGCAGATCAAAACCACTTTACTGAGTTTGAAGTTTCTGTGTTCTCAATCACTTTACCAAGAAGCACTTACCAAACAGTATCTTTTTGCTCCACTACGATTATGAGTTCCAAAAGTTTTTACAAAAATAACTAAGTTTCTCAACAATATTTCTACTCCTTCAGATGTAAATTGAATGAATTTGAGGATGAAGTGCAGACTGTCTGCTTTAAATTGAAGGGACTTTCAGCCATCTCACACTTTCAAAAATCTTTGCTGTGGTATATTGTCGAAATCTAGTGAAATTTAACTTAATGAAAAACATCTAATATTATTTTATTTAAAGAACAAGATGTGTGTGAAAATGTGTGTGAAATGTATGCATATAATTATAAATGTGTGATATTAACATGCATATATTACACATATTTGTATAGATAGATGTGTATAAAAAGCCCCAAAAATATATTTATGCTTCTGCCTACTTGTGATAATTGAATAAATATCATATGAAAAATTTAAAAAATAAAAACATCCTTTTTTGGAGTAACTGTATTCTAATATTTCAATATCTAAATCAATACATACAAAAATACATTAGGTTTATAAATGATGTGACTCACCTTGTTGTCCAGTCCAGGTGTAACCTGGACACCGCCCAGCCCCACAGAGACCCAGCAGCACTCATGGGCTGCCCAGAGCTCCGAGCCCAGTAAGGAGAGCCCATCTTCAGCCTCACTGCCTGCGGAGTCAGCCTCTCTGTGTCTGGAGGTCTACGGGTCTGAGAAAGCTTGACTGACACTGGACACATTAACACACTCATACACAACCCAAACACACACATTTACACATCTACAATGTCTGCCCATAAAGAAACTGCACAAACACATGAGCGACATACACAACGGCAAAAGCACACCTGCTTAACTACACACATGCACAGGAGTGTGAAAAAGTGACTGACAAGTTGGTGAGCTGTAACATTATAATTTGCCGATGTTTTCAACGGTGAAGGAATAAACAGCAATAATGGCCTCCACAGTAGATAACTGCACTCAGGGATGCAGTGGAGGGCAAAGCCATAACAACTTAGTATACCTACCTTTTAGTTTTTGCACAATGAAATGTATACGGTTTTACATTCCTACATACAATATAACCTCCTATCACATTAAAGCAATGCTGTCATGAAAATCTTAACCTATAGGTGGTATATTGATAATTACCATTTGTAGGGTGTAATTTAGCAACCATTGCGCCATCATTGTTTACTCCAGTAGAAGTCAGTTTCAACTAATTGTCTGTTTTTGTAAAGGTTTAAGCAACATTATGGGCTTTGTAACACAAAATGTATACACAAAGAGTGAATGTTTCCATTGCCTTACTGTATTTTAAGTCTCTGTATGTGCACTCAGCTCTGTTTTTATGAGTGTGCGCACCAAACTACTTCAACTTTTTGCCCCAGAGTGTGGTGAGTTGTGCAGGGCAGCAGGAGGAGCCACAGAACAGTAGTGTAACAGGGACCAAAACTTCTGTCCAACTCCGTTCTTTCCTGCCCTGCTCCCCTCACGTCTCATGTAATTTATGCTCCATTTCGCTCTTTTCAACTATTTTTTTCTTTTTTTTTTTGTCTTATCCCTTGTGCTGCTTTGTTCCTGGTAGCCAGAGCTGTACTGATGCAGTGTTTCATTTGCTTTGTAGCATCTGAAGCTTTTATATCCAAAACCACTCTGCTTCTGGAGCACACTGATGTATATTTTAAAGCCCTTTATGGATTTGGTGTATTAGCACCTGCCTCACACTCAAGGCAGGCGGTCTCACATGTTCAATTTTTTTTTTTTTTTTTTTTTTTACCGGCAGCAGAAAGTTCACTCACAGTGCTACTTAAGATGGCTGTATACTCCTTAGACGTGCTTGTTGAATGGTGGAAAAGCCTATTAATATATAATTGGGTTAAGTGAGAATATATTCTATATTTTTATGTAATTTAGGAGAACCAACCCTTTAAAGATTAAATCATGCCATTGAAAGGCACCTGACAAAAACTGCTGCTGCTCTTGGTTTATTGTGAGGCTGTGAAACAATGAACAATGACAAATGTGCAACAAAGCCTTCAACAGAGATCAGGGATTGACAGCTGGGACAAAATCAATATAACATGGTGCACAATAAGAGTCAAAACATTCATGCAAAACATTGATTCGTAGAGTCATTAGTCAAATTGTTCCACTTAACCAAATTATTGTAGAATTAGACATTTTTAGAGGATGAAAGCAATCCTTCCAATGCATGAAGTCAGTCAGTAAGTTTCTTGTACACATGTGTGTACATAGAGTTTATCTATGTCTTTATCTGTTTATCCTCTTCAAAACATCTCAAGCTACTGTTTAACCCAGGAGCGCTTTGGACCTCCTGCAGAGTGGAGCGCGCGGGGGGGGGGGTGCGTGTGTTTCTGTATAGTCTGTGTGTGAGTGTGTGTGCGTGCTAGGGAAAGAAAGTGAGCTACAAAACAGAGTAATCTGATTATCTGGTACCACTTTCTAAAAAGGTGTTTATAAAGATAATAACGAGTGGTGTTATTAATGGCTGATAAATCATTACTAATGTTTTGTAGATTAGAAACATTTTGAGTTTCACTAAGATTGAATAGTGTGGTACAAATTAAATGTATTATTATTATTTATTACTTTAGCCATTATACCAACCATTTATGGGCTTCTGGGTGAAATCCACATGGCTGGTGTTCATCATATTCTATTTGGTAGGTATTAACACAGTTAAATGTAAATAAATGTTGGCAATCATATAATAACACCCGCAATTTTCTAACTTTCTAATAACCATCAAATTTGAAGTAATTCATATTATTTAGAAAAAAACTTTTTATCAAAGATTTTTGGAAGAAAGTGATATCACATTTCCCACATTGTTAATTGTTAACGTCCTTTGTGTCCCAGGTTATGTTGTACTTGGTAGGCTATACGGTACAACTTAAAGGTGCAGTGTGTAGAGTTTTGTGGCGTCTAGTGGAACAGACTTGGCAGAAATGGTATGTTTCAATTAGTGTATAATCACCTGAAAATAAGAATTTATGTGTTTTCGTTACTTTAGAATGAGCCCTTTATATCTACATAGGGAATGGGTCCTCTTCCATGGAGCCCACCATGTTGCACCTCCATGTTTCTACAGTAGCCCAGGATGGACAAACCAAACACTGGCTCTAGAGAGGGCCTTTTGCGTTTTTTGCGAGTTTCGCAGCAAGCTAGGTTCTCCTACAGGCTTGGAAGGGGAGGGTGAGGGGTAACCTATTCAGTTGGTTGCAATCTGCAACCTCACAACTAGATGCCACTAAAATCTACAAACTGGTCCTTCAAAAAAGATGGTATATTTTTGTTATCGTCATGCCAAATACACATTTGCTGTGTGCTGGAAAACGTCACTAGAGCCATGTTTGAATCAGTTGCTAAAAGGACTTTGAATGTCGTTATCTATGGAAAAATAAATCAAAATAATTAAAAGGAAAATCTAAGAACCTTGAAAGGATATGGGCACCGTTTATGGATATCCTGAAAATGAACTGCATGGAGGATTTTTCAATAGTTGAGACTTAAGTTTGACCAAACTGTACACATCAGTAGTTTTCTTCTTTTACTTTTTTTGTGTCTTTTTGATTGTGTTTTGTATATCTGCATATAGTACCTGTCAAAAGTTTGGACGCACTTTCTCATTTCAAGTGAATGGGAAGGTGCGTCCAAAATTTTGACTGGTACTTTATATTTTTAAAGCAGAATAAATATAGCCCAACGTTTTAAAGAAGAAAAAAAAGAAACCTTTCTATCTAGGCAGCTCTTTATCTGTTTTTGATTTGTTCTCAGTCGGCTTGTGAAGTTCAGAACTTCTGTTGAACCTTTCCATATTTTTTTCATTATTTTCTCCCTCCCTCTGTCCCAAGTTTAAGCCTGGAGGGAAGAGGGGGAGAGCAGCGAGGAGGAGGGGGAGGAGGAGGAGGAGGAGTAGAGAGAGAGAGGGAGAGTTTGGACCAACTTCTTTCAAACTTTCCGTCGACATTCAGCTCAGCAGAGAGGTGCGCGAGAGGACAGCGCTGACTGCACAGCGCGCGCGGCACGATATCAAACTTCAGATTGGACAAACATGAAGCGAGTCCGGCTCGTGCTTCTGACCGCGTTGCTATGGCAATGTTGCAACGCTCAGCAGAGAGGTGAGTCCTCAGAGACTGATAGATAAGACTACTGATCAATACCTCTCTACATTAATCAATACGCGGCACAGCGAGAGTTATTCACCGCAGAGAAACAGTCTAATGAGCTCAGTGCTTTTCACTCACGGCTGCTGCTCATTTCCCTTAATCAGTTAATCAGTCAACAGCTCGTAACACATTAGCTAAATGAAAGAAGTCACGATTGGAGAGATTTTGTAAACCTGCTCACATCACATGCAGTGTGGTAGGCAGGAGCATTTTGTCATTAATGTCACTTTTTACCCTCACACTCACAAAGTTGTCTAAAAGTCTTTATGCAAATCGTGATACTGTGTCAAACCTAATTATTACAAACACACTCGTGCAAGGGCGTTTAGCCGGAGTGTTTGGGATGGTTTTGTTATTGGGGAAACAGTCAGACACAATAGCTTCAAGTCTTAGTTGTTATGTTTAGACTCATAAATCAAATTAAGTGGTTGAACATCAGCATGACAGATCTTGGCATGACTGCATGTGCTAATAAAGTACAGATAGTTGTTTGGCTGACCATTTTGCAGTGACTGCTTACACCAGCACTGTTTATGATTATCTACTGAGCACTGCACAAATTTATGTCTACCCCCTAGTGAGTTTTCACCCTCTCACAGTTGTAGCCAATGAGACATAATCTATGGTTCTGTGCCTTTATAAAAAATCATCAGGTTATTTAGAGGGTTGCAAAAGAGGATATCCTTTGTGAAACAACAAGCCGAGTAATCTATACTATAACCTTTCATTGTGTACCACACTTGTTTTAGATTTTGTGCAATTTGTCCAGGTCTCACTTTCTGAATGATAGGAAGTTCAATTGTTTTAAATATGAATTTATGGGCCTTGTACAAACACATAGAGCTGGGTTTAGTGTTTCCCTGTTGCCTTGGTGTATTCTTCTAAAAATGTCAGTCACAATGTGACTGTAAAAGTTATGTTCACCCAAATTATGAAAAAACATTTTCTCTCTTACTTCCATTGGGATCTAGCCACGCATTTAGTTTTGGTTTTGTGATATCCATCTCTTACAATTTCTGCCTCTACCCCAGTACAATGAAGGTGAATTTAATGTTGTTTGTGGTGCTCAGAGTATTGAAAATGATATTTAAAAAATTCAACAGCGACATGCCACCTCAGGAACAGTGTCTTTGTTACTCTAGACAGTCCTCAGACCTCACTGTCTGCTGAACTACAGTATTTTATACCAAGGAAATTGTCCTTATGAACACTTTTAACTGTGTGTTCTGTGGATCATTAGTAACATGGATGCTGTTTCTTAAATATTTTCTTTGGGGTATTTTTTCACCTTTATTGGACAGTTGCAGGTGGAAATAAGGGGAGAGAGGAATCAAATAACATGCAGCAAAGGTACCTGACTGGATTCAAACAAAGGACATTGCGGCATATGCGCCTCAGCCATTCAGCCACCAGGGCGCCCTAGGGATATTGTTTCTGGAAAGACACATTCATGTTGAATTTTCAGAATATAATTTTTAATGCTTTGAGCACCACAAACTAAATTCAGTTCACCTCCATTGTATTATTATGAAGCCAGAAATCTCCGATGGATATCTCAAAACCTTGACAAATAAAAGCAAATCAATCTGCATGGCTAGATACCAATAGGGTTGTGTGAGAATATATTCTATGTTTTTATGTAATTTAGGAGAACCAACTCCTTTAAAGATCAAATCATGCCATGAAACACACCTGAGAAAAACTGCTGCTGCTCTTTTACTTGCTGTATTCGTGAGACTGTGAAAGATTAATTATGTGCTGTGTGTGTGTGTTGGGGCCGTGACATAGTGAACAATGACAAATGGGCAACAAAGCCTTCAACAGAGATGGGGGATTGACAGCTGGGACAAAATCAATATAACATGGTGCACAATAAGAGTCAAAACATTCATGCAAAACATTGATTCTTAGAGTAGTCAAATTGTCCCACTTAACCAAATTGCTGCAGAATAAGACTTTTTTTAGAGGATGAAAACAATACTTCCAATGCATGAGGACAGTCAGTAAGTTGCTTGTACACATGTGTACGTAGAGTTTATCTATGTGTGTGTTTTATAGAAAGTTGAAACAAATCTAGTGCTTGTCATGCTCTTTTCTATTTATCCTCTTCAAAACATCTTGAGCTACTGTTTGACCCAGGAGTGACCTCCTGCAGAGGGGAATGGGGATGCCGTCAGGATGTGTGTGTTTCGGCATACTCTCTAGAGAGAGAGAAAGTGCTTAGAAGAGGGTGGGAGAGGCCATCTGCGTGAGGAGCCTCATTACTAGGCGTGTCAACCAGGCCTGCTCTCTATCAGCTACAGAGCTCAGAGAGACACCAGGAGATAATCAGAGAGGGAGGAGGAGGAGGAGGGCTGAAACAGAGAGGAGAGAGGAAGGAGGGTGTTATTAGGCATTGGAAGAGACGTCAGTGATATAGAGAGGATGGGTGAAACAGGTAGACAGAAGGTCCAGAGGACATAAAGAAAGGATGAGGTTGAAGCGGCCAGATAGAGTTTGTGAGGGTTTGGAAGTATGACATGTTAGGTTGAACGGAAATAGAAGATTTTGAAACTGTTTCTTCTGTATCCAAAAGCATGTTTTATGTTGTTTTGAGAGAGACGGAAACACATTTAATAATACCTTTGTAAAAATACCTTTTGTGGTAACAGAAGATGAATAGTCATTTTGATTTTCTCAATCAGCTTCTCACTATGAACAATGGGCTCCTACATGGACACACAATATTTTGTTTGGTTAGCTCATATGAGAGATTTTCTATATTTTTGTTTTGTATGCTGGTTTGAAGTAGGCAGGGCTAAGTTTGAAAGATGTGAAGTTAAAGGGAAATTAGCATAATAGGTCTATTATGCTCATTTCTAGTTCTATATTTTTATTCTGGGACTCCACTAGACTAGCTTTGCATGATTCACAGTTAGAAAAACTCCTTATTTATCTTATACTGGCCTTTATGCAGCCCCTCAGTTCAGCCTCTGTCTCTAACAGGCAGTTTTAGCTCCTGTCTCTTTAAGGCCCCCCTCCTGATGAGCGCACTCTGTTCTGATCGGCCAGCTTTCAGGAAACCTGCTGAGGGGCAGCCGTATCAGAGTTGTGTTAAGTTACCGCTGATGCAAACCCAACATTTCCTGCTTTACTGCTTCATATTAAAAGCTTTTAAATGACTAAATAATGGGAGACTTTTATTGTGAAGATTTTTTCATGTTTGTTTGATGTTTGTTGAAAGTATTGTTAAGATAAATAAACATTAAGATTCAAGATTCAAGATTTTTATTTGTCAGTTCTCTACAGTGCCAAACATACAGAAGAATTGAGAAAACGTTTCTCAGTATCCCGCGGTGGCAACATTAAAGTAAGACAAGTAAGACAATAAAGTGCACAACAAATAGACATATACTAAAATATATATATATATATATATATATATATATATATATATATATATGTATATTGTCCTCTATAGTGCAAATAGTGCAGCAGCATGATACTATGCAGTAGTAGTGCAAAAGACAGTCCGTTTCTGAAGGTTAGGGTTCAGAGTCCAGGGTGTCCAGGAGGGAGTGGTAGGGTGGGGAGAGAATTCAGCTTCCTGACAGCCTGGTGCATGAAGCTGTCTGTTGTGTCAAAGCAGTCTTGGAGAGCAGAGGAGGCCCCCTCTGGCCACACCTGTACCTGCTTCTGAACCGGTTTGGTGACTTTCACTCTCGGCCTGTATGCTGGTATTAGCATAACAGTGATGTGATCAGAGAGTCCGATGTGGGGCAGGGGTGAGGCCTTGTATGCCCCTTTGTGGGTATTGTAGACCAGGTCCAAAATGTTGTCTCCTCTTGTTGGGAAATCAACATGCTGGTGAAGTTTTGGGAGGATGGTCTTAAGATCAGCATGATTAAAATCTCCAGCGAGGATGGTGAATCCATCTGGGTTTGCTGTCTGTTGTTCACTGATGGCTTGATACAGTTCACAAAGTGCTGCATTCTTGTCACTGCTGTTGGGGATGGGAGGGATGTAAACAGCGACTAGCAAAATCGCTGTACATTCCCTCGGCAGATAGAAAGGACGGCACTTTATCATCATAAACTCTGCCAGTGGTGAACAGTGCTTACCATACCACCACAGTGTCCCGGCACCACGCATCATGGATGTAAACGCAGACTCCCCCACCGCGAGTCTTTCCTCCGTTTACGAGGGTTTTGTCCGCTCGATAGCATGTTAGCTGCTCCAGTTGTACAGCAGAATCGGGGATGTTGTCATTTAACCATGTTTCAGTGAAGAGAAGCACACAGCAGTTACTCACGTTACGATTCGCTGACCTCAGCAGTCATATGTGATCCATTTTATTGTCCAGGGATCGTACATTTGCCAGCAGGATGGATGGTATGGCTGGGCGAGTTGGTCTAGCCACTAGCCTAGCCTGGATACCTCCGCGCTTGCCCCTCTTCTGCTTCCTCATGCACCGCTTGCCGCGCCTCCTTTCCGGGGGGGGGGAGCAGCAGTCAAGTCCAGTGTGGTTGCAGGCCGGCGGAGTAATCCGAGCTCCTCTATCGACTCTGTTTGTGCAGTAACCAAAGTGTTGTAAAGATGGTTCCTGCAGATGTCTAACAGAGTCTGTTGACTGTACTTGTATTCCAACGTAGACAGACGAGACGAATACGAACAACTTCCGGACAAACACTTACTAACAGAACAAAATACCACACGGGCGGGACAGCGAGGGGCCACTGCGTCTACACGTGCTGCCATTATCATTAACATTATATATAGGACTGAAAATAAGGAAAAGCATAATAGGTCTGCTTTAAGCATTTCTGTGCACCAAAAAGGATTTAGCAATATTTGACTCAAAATGTGATGAAAGTTGCGGGATCTGTTGCCAGGCTATTGCCAACCAAATCTGATCAAATCACAGCCACCTCAGGATGTTTCACCCCCCTAAAATTTTACCTTGATTGCTTCACATTTATTAATGAATATACTAATGTTATGGAGAAATACTTAAGATTTGGAGTCCCATTTTAGGGGCTTTAAGTCATTTATCAAACAAAAAGCACCAAAATGTTGCTGGTAAGAGATTCCAGATGCAATGATTTGCTGCTTTTCTGTTTTATATCATTGTAAATTGAATAGGTTTAGCTTTTGGACTGTTGCTTAAAGAAAAGAAGTGACTTGGGAGATGATACCTTGAACTCTAGGAGCTTGTGATGGCCATTTGTACTATTTACATTTTATTGAATATGATTTATTGATTTATTGAAAAATAACTGGAAATAACAGTCCTGAAGTACGTTTTCATGTTTTTTTGATGTTTGTTGAAAGTATTATTAAGATAAATAAACATTAGGTCAGCTATTACTTAAATTTTATCACCATAAGGCCAGAAAACCCCAATATAATCAACAACATGACCAGTGTTGCGATATAAGTGATAAACTATGACCTTCCACCAGATGAGAGTGAGCATGATGCATGTGACTATTGAGCCAAGCCAAGGAAATATTGATGAAAGACAATAAAATGTTAAGAATGTGTGGCTGTCAGTGGGGAAAATTTGAGAAGTCCTGAGAAACTGCCAGAAGAGTTGACTCGTTGGAGTTGGAGAGTGTGTATTAATGTGAATGTTACTGGGCCTGATTTGCATGATTGGATGTGGAGTAAACTCGCTAGACACCAGTGTGGAATGAATCCAGACAAGGCTTGTAAACCAACTGAGAAATCAGGATATTTATTTACCAAATCCATGTGACTTATTTATAATATTGCTGTCCTGCAGAAACCTCATAGTGCATCTTCAAAAAAGCAAACATATAAGGAAGGGTGGGAAAACGGATTGATTTCCCTGTTGATGTTTATTGGACTTTGGCATAATCAAAAGTGCAGCATGATCCTATGAAATATTTTCTCCTTGGGATGATCTATGCTAAAACTATTGAAAAAATGGTTAATTTATGGATAAAAGGTCTATTCAGATGCTACAGATGTGTTTATATGTGTATGGTAATGGGGATTTAACCAAGCTGGGCTGAATGTGATGTGATGTGAACTCACCGGAGGTATCACAGTGAATGTGATGTGAATCCAGAATGGGTTTTTCTACCCATCAGAGAAATCAACATTTTTATAAGGTGAATTCATCCCAATGTCATAATGTTTCTAAAATATGTTGATCTCAGTCTGCTATGTTAATGTGAAAGCAGCTGAGCTTAGCTGAATGGATTTGATGGAATACACCAGAGAGAAAGCTGTTAGATTTTCTCAACTTGGAACCTAAATTCAGTGAATATAATCAATGCGTCCTAGAAAATAAGACAGGAGGGAAGGAAGAAAAGGAATGAAAGGAAAGGAGAAAGGAAGGATGGGTCAAGAAAGAAAAGAAATCAGGAAGATAGGAAGGATTCAGAAGGGTTTAGTCTGATTTGTGATGTAATTACAGGTTGTGTGACAAAATGATATGTAGTTTTGTAAAACATGCAGATGAATGCAGATTGTGAATACATGAATGAAATTTTAGAAATGGGGGTTGACACAAAACAAACATTATGCATTGTTATTTCTAGATTCCCATTCACACTATTTATTTTTGGTGCATTCATCTCTGCTGTTGTTATCGTATTTTTCAGGTAGTCAAAAGACACGATATGACAGAAATGGTAATTGAATAGCTATAATTTCGAGTGCCATAGATAGTTTTAAGTAGTTATACTTAATCTGTTTTACTTCTGAATTATTTCTATTATCAATGAATTTGTTGGTTAATCATATTTTTTTCCCCGATTCATTAAGGGCCCAAGGTGACCTCTTCAGGTTGTTTGTTTTGTCCAATGAGTCTGAAATCCAAATTTATTCAAATTACAATGATATGAAACAAAGAAAAGCAGCAAAGCCTCGCAGTGGACAAGATGGAATGGTCATTGTTTAATTTTTCCTGAAAAAATGACTTTGAAGATGAATTGATCATCATAATAGTTGTTGATTCATTTTGTCTTCGATTGACTAATTCATTCATTGAAATTGTTTCAGCACTACTTTTAACATCATCTGGCTGTTTGTTGTACCTTGTAAGCACTTGAACCTTTATTTTTTTCTTAATCTTTTAGAGCTAGCATGTGTGTCTTATAATGAGCAGGGAAAAGTGCAGCACCTGTAATGATTTGCTCTCAAATAGCAGTGTGCATCATCACCTGAGCATTCATCAGGCCTCCCACCAGGAATGAAAGTTTGTGTTGTTATTTTTTCATAATTATGTTGTGTTTTAGAGTTTTACATTTAACCTGGTAAAAGATGGGAAGTCTCCTCCAGAGATGTAACATGTTTAAGAGTAATTTCATTTTGATAGAGTTGATATATAGGATGAGGCTCATCCCAGTGCTTGAGCGCTTCTGTATGTGTACAGTTTACTGTCATACACAGTCTGACTCAGTAGTGTTGCCAAATTGTCATTGACTTCAAGGCACCCAAGTATTAATCGATGACATTGTGCCAAAGACACAGATCATATGACAGCCAACAGGTGTGTGTGTGTGAGAGGAATCCTCTGGGAGCTAAAATTAACCAGGTGTTAAGTTGGAATGGTGCTGTATCCATCCTGTCGTCATTAAGAAAGACAGAGGAAGCCAGAGAGGAAAGGAGAGAGAAGGATTTGATTTCACTGACTTTGATTTCTTGGAATCTTACTTGGTTTCATTTTTTCTGACACTTGTCACAGTGTGCGGTAGAAGTAGGTCAGGATGCTGAGTGATACCTGCTGATTTCAAAAAGTCAGTATGCATTGCCATAATATTACTTTTTGGAATGGGACTAAGTATCAGAAGTGCCACATGTAGAGTCTTTACATTTAAATGACTGCAACATTAATTTTGAGATGTTGGTTTAGAGTGTTATCCATGACCAGAATTACAGACAGTCCTTAATTCTGCTGTGGTACACTTTACATTCATGTGTGTAGTTTTGGTAGGAAATCTTCTGTATTGCTTTATGGCACAATACAAAAAAATGAAGGAGGATGCAGTTCCTCTAAGCTCAGCTGAAGCTTTCAGAGTTTCCATCAACGGCAGATGATGGAAGAAATGGAAAAAAAAAACAGTAATAATTTCTAACATGTTAATCCTTTTTCAGTTAGAGGAAAAACAAACATGCATTGGAGAGAGAAGGAAGTAGTGACACTCTCTATACTACAAATTATAGTCTCAATTTTGAGAAACACAAATGGTGACTGGAAGATAATTGACTTGACCGTGGTGACATATCGGTTATACTAATTATACTTAGGCCTGGGGAATTAATTAAAAAGGCACCAAAACTAAGATCAGGTGCTTCTAACTGACCTAATCCCAGTCGCATTGATATGTGCCCTTATGCATAGAACACGATCAGTCAGAGTTTACTGTGTGGGTTCATTTCATAAGTTGAGTCAGCATTGTTCCACCCACCAGTTTCAAGCAAAGTAATTAACCATGTGTATCCAGTCTAACTCGGACAGACAAAATGACTTAAATGTTGGAGAAATGCAGCTGGGGGTGGGTGCAAGTGAGAAAGTGAGAAATAGTCGGTACACTAAGACGATGTCATGTCAATCGTTTGGGCATATGTTGGCTTCAGTCAACATGACACAGCACAAAACTAAGGTCAGTCTAAATCTGTTGATCTAAATGTAATTGCTGTCAGGAAATGCCATAGTAGCGCAGCCTCCTTCAGTTCAGTGCACTTGGAGTGTGTGTGGCAATGAGGCAGGTGGGCCAGTCAGTTTAGCAGTAAACTCACTCGCTGTAAATGTAATGGTGTGTGTTAACTGTGAGCTATGGTTTGTCAGGAAATAAATGCTACACCTCCTTCAAAGCTGAATCCAGAGTTTTCTTCACCAGTAGCCGAGTATAGTGATGGAGGTAAAAGCTGAAGATTAACCCCGAGGTTACATTTTTGTTAAAATGTCACTCTATACCCTAAAACACCTGCTGATGGAATGAAATAACCACAATAGAGCTGCAATGATTTCAATTGACGTATCTCAAATGTGAGAATTTGTTACTTTTCTTGGTCTTAAATCATTGTAAATGTAATACTAAAGGATATTTGACTGTTGATTGGATGAAATAAGATACTTAAGGATACTTAAACGTCAACTTGGACTCCAGGATGTTTTGATGGTAATTTTTTCAATATTCATCTGATGTTTCATTGACCAAATGATTTTTAAATTATTTTGCATCCCTAAATCTATTGATGATGTCACATATTTATGTAGTCATAAGAGATGTTAAACAGAACCTCTTTGATTTTCCTGTTTCAGGAAACAAATAGTGTTCTCAACTACTGAAAGAGTTAAATATTAATTGGTCATAATCGATTATTTTCAGTTTATTGTGCAGTACAATAAATTAGTAAGAGCTCCACTAATTATACCAATGTAACCAAAGTTAATATGAGAACATTGTGGGCCTGCGGATGTTGACAAATGCAACATTCTTCTGATTTCAGATGAGATGCATAAACATGCTGTCTAATGTTTCATGGCACAGTATTTGGCCTCATGCATGTGTGATAAGACTGGCAAAATATTTGGTTAGTTTGTTTTGTGTATTGGATTATTTGCATGTATCATTGTTTGTGTATTTGTGAGCGCATGCTTATTACAGTACCGTGTTAATATTTGACTTCCCCACAGGGAAAAGCGCATTTTCCACTGAACAAAATCTAGGCCTATGCGTGTGTGTACGCCCATGAGTGTGAGTGTTTCCTAGCTGTTTTGTTGTCAGAACAGCATTGATAATGCTGAGGAGAAAATCAATAGTTAATTCTGCCAGGGACACAATAGCTGCTCTGCCCAGCTCCATTCTAGTGTGGGTTTTAGAGAGAGAAAGAAACAGGGCATGAGTTGATGAATTGGTGCATGTGCATTTGCAAAAGCTACCACATCCACACAGTGCCTTAAAAAATAAGCAAGACTGACAGGGATTTGTCAGAAAGCACATAAAAATTGAATGACAAACTTAAAAATGGGAACAGTACAACTCCCGGATTTGTTTGAACACATTCCTTAATATTAGGCCACACTGTGCTCAGAAATAATCCCATGTGTTTGCAATGTGTACTACATGAAAAAAAGTGGAATTTAATACAAGTAAATGCTCTGTGTTAAGAGGCTTCAAAATAAAAACAAGTGTCTCTTGTGAAGTAATCTAACCTGCATACTCCAAACTGTAAATTTCCATAAGGAGAAAACACAGAAATAACAACTAAAATTACCCATATTCACTCTGAAGCACCAGTTGAGTGTTTCATTCCTTTGACCTTTTTAGATTTAGTCATACATCTGCTGCCGCTGTGTCAGTAAATTGCTCTCCAGCAGCAACCAGCTATCAGGTAGCTAACTGGAATAATAAAAAGCAGAATGTAGGTTAACACATTGGAGTTTCATGACACAGTTCTTTAAATGTATTACTGACTCTCAAATCTTAGTTTGTTGAAAAATAATATGACAGTGGGGTAACATAATGTTCCTAAATCCATATTTACATCAATCAAATTTTTTTGTATCAACCTCTGTCTAGAAAATCCATTCTTCTCCACAAAAAAGGCAGCGTTTAACATGTTTGTTGTGACACTTCTGGTACTCTGAAATAGAACTGCAATGATTAGTTGATCGACAGAAAATGAATTGGCAACTATTTTGATAATCAAATAATCATTTTAGTCTTTTTTTTTTATTAAGTAAACATACCCAAAATGTGTTGCTTTTAGCTTCTCAAATGTGATGATTTCATGCTTTTCTTTGTCATACATGATGATAAACTGAATATTTTGGGGTTTTGGACTGTTTGTCGGACAGAATAAAACATTTAAAGATGTCACCTTGGACTAATGAAAATAATAATAATAATGAAAATAATCCTTAGTTGCAGCCTTACTCTTAAATATTGTGAAATGGACTGTGTGCATTTTGAATATATATATATAGATATATATAGATAGAATTTATGTTCACAATGGGATTTGATACTGTGACCTTGTGGCTAAAATGCTGCACGCCTGACATACAGATGTACAGCTGCTAAAACAGAGGCTGCTGACCCTTAGACACACACACACACACACACAGACACACACAGGTCTGCAGCTGCAAAGAGTTTGGATTGACCTCAGTTTCTCCATCTTTCTTCCTCTGTGTCGCTCTCCCATCTCTCTCTTGCTCTCTGATCTTTCTGGGTGCTTATATTTTCCCAGGGAGCTTCCTGTGGTAACACATGGTGTCAATAATGAGGAGCCCCCCTACACACACACACACACACACACTCACACACACACTCACAGACACTTTCCCCTCCTCCGCTACTCATAATCCTTCATCCCCTCTTGCCTACTTCTTTCTTTCCTGTCCCTCTCTGCTCTTTCTGTCCTTATCTCTTTCATTCCTTGGACTCCTGATCCTCTTTCGTCTCCTCCTTTTCTCTCTCCCTTCTCTCCTCTCCTTTCTCCTCAGTGTCCTTTACTCCTCCCTCTCACTATTTGCCCACCTCTGTCCCCCTTTTTTCTCTCCCTTCCTTTCTTTCCCTCTAACCCATCTTTTCTCATCCAGTTGTTGAACAGATGAGATATACTGCACCACTGTTCAATATCCAATCAGCAAATAAAAAGTTTAAATAATAATTAAAACCTGTGATAGCTGTATTGTTTTATGAAATCAGGAGCTATAAATTAAAAAATGTTAAAATCGTTCTGTGCTTTTGTGTTTTTGTTTTATTTCATGCCCTTGCCTCTCCTCTGTGCCCCCTTGTACATTTCCCCCCTCATTTCATCCTCCTCTCCTCTGCTGTCTCTCTTTCATCATGTGTAAGAGTACCACTGACAACCTCTGCGGCCATAGCTGAGTTCAATGTCTGGCCTCAGTTTGTTTGTCTTGCTACTCCTTCACCGTTGGTTTCTGGAGGTCTTATTGTTTTGTTCCAGCTCATATCACTTCAGTTCAAAAGCTCTGTTTATCCACAGTGAACACACTGAGAGCAAGCTGTCTTTTACAGGAGAAATCTGTCTGACACAGGCGGTTCAAAGACAGCCACAAAGCGAGACAGACACCCCCCCCAGCTCTAGTTTGTATTTTTTAGTTTGTTGGGTTTGGTTTGTATATGCTCTTGTTCTGAGTTAAACTTTGGGAAATAGTTCTCAGTTTGTTGATTTTGGTCTGGGGTTGTTTTTCTCTAAAGTCTTATTATGTTTCATGTAGGTCATGTACTGCAGCTACAATGTTGAGATGCACCAACATGGCTTAATTTAATCAGAAATGATTGGGTTTTGGATCAGTCAGTTTATAATCAAGTTTAATGCAACATATAAGTTCAATATGAAGTTTTATAATAAGTATTCCTAGATTGAAATGAACTGGTTTGATGTACAAGTCAAAGTTGTGGACATGACTTGAACTCCTTCAGACTCAAGGCATGAATTTAGTCAAACAAAACTTGATCAAATCAAAAAGGGCTGACAAATCATTTTTTTTAAAGGTTATTTTTGTGGCTTTTCACCTTTATATGAGTCAGTGAAAAGAGACAGGAAACACAGAGGGAGAGAGAGAGGTATGGCTTTGCACCAAGGGTCCCCCGGCTTGGAGTTGAGCCATGGACATTGTGGTTATGTGGTATGTGCCTTAACCATTAAGCCACCAGGGCCATTATGAGTCAGTTTTGACACTGACTCATAACCGGTTGAATGTCAGAAACACCTGTTGAATATCAGAAATCCTTCCCAGAAATTACGTGTGTGAGCCATGTAACAGCTTCCATGGCTTGAGGCTGAAGCCAATGTGGAAGTACCTTAACGTGCCACAGATGGCCACTAGATGCTGGCTCCAAATGACTCCCACTCAAAAAAAATGTCAACTTCCAGAAATACTAAAACAATAATTTTTTTCAACTGGTCATTATGGTCTCAATCGCTAAATTCAGGTGTGTTTGTGGTCATTTTGGAAATTGGTGCTCTGTTAAGAAGATTTGAAGACTTATAGTAGCTTTGATGTCTGTCGTGTGGGCAGACAATTTGCTTGCAGTGCTGAAACAGCCTATTGAGAGTTTAATGTTACTTGATAACAATACCTTCCCTTTTAGCACAATTTAGCTAAAGTAATGTTAGCCCAAGTGTGCACCACTTCGTATCCCCAGTAAGCTAGCGTTCACTTCGGTCCGAGGTAGCGGGGCGTTTCCAGAGCGTGAAAGGCGCACTCTTTATTTGTAAGGTCCTGGCTCCAAACAGAGAAGATGGCACCGACCATAAGCTGCAACTCTGGGCTTCAAACTGGCTCCAATGCAAACCAATGGCTGACACCTCACTATGTCCATCTTTATATACATTCTGTGGTGTGAGCCCAGGATTTTTAGCATGTGTATGTTTGTGTGTGCCTCTTTGTTATTGTACTGAACACTATCATACGTACTGTCATGGATTGTTTTTGATACTAAGGAAACATCTTGAAGATTATGAAGAAAGACCTGACGTTTTAAAAGTATCCTCTAAATATGATTCCTAAGGAGATGTGTGGAAGTTTATCAGTTTTATCACTATCAATGGAAAGAGTAAGTTTCACAGATCCCAGCACTATGTGAGTCTATGACAGTTGTGTGTTTCAATTTGACTAAGTTATATCTCAATGAAATGAGAAGAAGGGCTGCAATTTTGGATGCAATCAGATTCAGTGTTAGAGTTATAGTTTAGATTAAGATCTCCTAGAATTTTGTCAATCTTGCTTTGCTTTGCTGTAATAGTTAAGCTACAAACTATAAAAATATGGACTTGAAAAAATGTTATTATTGATATGCTTTGTCTGTGCTTCAATCAATGAAGCATCTCAGTATACTGTAGTTTACACTAAAGCAGCAAGAAAAAGGATTATGTAGTCCTTATTAACAGATCACCCAGAGTGGAGGAGCACTGAGAATATCCAGACATCTAGCCTGGAGAAAGACGAAGAAACTGGAGATGAAATCATAAACTTTCACAAGTCTATTGTACAGCATCAACTGTACAATGCACAACTAAATTACTTTCAAAAGGGCTCAAAAGTGCCAAATATGTGCAGTACATTCAATGTAACACACATGGCCTACACATGTTGGTATGATTAACTTTTTGTCTACACACAGTCTTTGATGCTTTAACTTTGTTGTGGCTTCATAATGGAGTCCTTATTTCTGAAGTCAGTTTTCAAAATCCGATCATATTGAGTTGCTAACATACACTTTGTTAAGCCTAACCTAGATAGAAAAGACCTGAGGACACAACAAAAAGTATTTTTCAATTTTTCAATGCAAATAATCCAATATAAAATTTTACATGTCATTAAGTCCAGTTTGAAGTCTTGATATATTAGTTTTTAATATAAGTAAAAGATCTATTTGAACTAATTTTTTTAGCAGTTTTTTAAAACTATTTTTTTTCTCTGATTTAAGAGTCCAACTCAACCTCAACAGAAAATCCACTGTACAGAACCAGACTCCCACCAACACTGAGATACTTTATGTATCATGTTTCTAAAGCTGATTTTTACACTTAGTTGGCAAGTTGCTGTGGGCCTCTGTGGTCCAGACTGGGGTTTCTCTGAAGTTATGTATAGATTGATACCAGAGGGTTTTAGTGGCTGCTAGAAACTGACAATTACCTCACCCACAACATCCTTGTTCCACACATGGTCACAACATGGTTTTCAGAACGTGTGTTTATGTTTGTCTGTGTGTGTGTAAGAATCATAGAAAGAGATTTTTGGACAATGCCTTTGATTGTTTGTTGGTGATACGGTTTGGTTTGTTGCGTGTGCGTTTCCAGCTGTGATGATTTTGTGTCATGACCCTCAATATTAAAGTAACCTCTAACCTCTCATTCTCATGATCTCTGACCTTTCAGGGTCACCATCCTCTACCTCATGTTGTCATGGTCTGAGCCTGCTGTGTGGTCCAAGTCAGAATGTGTACGGAGTCATAGAGAGGTTTTGACCAGTTGTACTTCAGCTGCAGAGTTTGAGCAGTTTGCACCACAGTCTTAGATGTACAGAGAAGTGTAGATAACGGGTTACACAAGACCTACTCTCTGTGCAAACTGCACCTCCAGAGTCAATCCCAGGACTAAAATTTAAATTTCCGAGGCAAGATTTGATATTTTGATATAAACGCTTTATATTATGTATGGCCTGAAGGTAGTTCCAAGGGACATTTATGTTGATCAGACTTTTTTATTCCCTGACTTATGACTAGAAGGAAGTCATCTCCTACAAGGCTATCAACAGTGGGCAAATACTCTTCACTTAGCTAACGACAATTCTTGATTTGATTTCTGATTTTTTTTTTCTAAGTTTGGGATAAAGACACTTGGGTACAAACAGAACAGGGCCAATGCGAGAGACTCTTTGACAGACAAGTGATTTCTGGGAGATGTAATGAAAAAATACCATATCAATGATCACCAAAATTTGGATTCAAAGTGGCTTCCAAATAACCAGTGTACCCGACACGCTTGAGGTCCTCATCCTTAACTCAGTTGACAAGCGCTTTTACTGCTAAAACTGGAGTTTGTTCTTTCAATGCTGGACAGTCTGTACTTTTTCCTCATTTGTAACTTTGAATTAAAATCAAATTCATGCAGCTGGATTGACTGACAGGTGGATAAATGAATGAATCAAAGTCTAGGACTCCCTAACCTAACAATCGTCATTTCTGGCTTTACTGACAGATCTGTATGCAGTGCACACATACTCTTTGCAGCACAGCTCCTAGATAGGGAAAGACACACACACACACACACACACACGCACACACACACAGAAAGAGGCAGCAAACAAAAAGGCCATTATTTTGGGGCTGAATGTTTGTGTGATTGAGCTGATAAAGCATCAGAGGAATAAGAGTCTATTAGACTGGCCTGGTTAGCTATGGATTTAACATTTATACACACCACTGTGTGTGTATGTGTGTGTGTGTGTGTGTGAGTGACAAAGACAGAAGGAAAAACACTGGCAGAGGCAGGAGTAGAGTGAAGGAGGGAGAAAGAGGTATGTGTTGTGTATACATTTTTACTTTTCCATTATTCCAGTTGCTTTTCTCATCAATATTGTGTGTGTGTGTGTGTGTGTGTGTGTGTGCAGGGAGTGGGACATATTCTGGATGTAATTTCACATTTCCATTATATTTTTTGTATTTCCATTATTGTGGTCCAAGGCAAACCCACAGAGATCCTAATGCAGAGCAAATGTTCACATCTGACATGAGATGAAATATGTGAAAAATGGCGTGTGTGTGTGTGTGTGTGTGCATGTCGAGGGGGGCCATAGAACTTTTGCGGCCATGCAGTAATAGACTGGTGACATCTGGGAATTTTGTGCACCGGTCTGTGATTGGACAAGGCTGGTATGGAGTGAATTATTCCTCAATGTCATTTCCTGTTCAGGGCACAATTAAGTTGGCAGAGATGTAGCTGGGTCGTCATGTGTTGTGTTTTCATATGATAATCATAAGTCATAATGGTTGGCGTTATGGAAGCCAACTATTGAGACCAAAATAATCAATGAAGTATCAAGCTGTTACTCTATCCTAAAATCAGAGCAGATTCTAGATTCTGTAAAACATCAGGCAGTATTTTTGGGAAAAAACTCTTATAATCCAATTTTTAATATCGGTGAGACTCATACTTCATATTTCTTCTACTGACCTTGTTTGGCCCCACAGAGGAAAGCCGACCTAAGCAGTCAGCCGAGCCTGAGGCTTGTTCTGACAGTGGGTGGGAGGTGGGTGGTCCATCAGCACATTTATTCCTAGAGGAGCCCACTGCTGTGTTCTAGCAACTCAACCAGCTCATTGTCCTCTGCTGGCTTGGACCCTGTTAACAAAGACTTCTGTTAGTTTGACTTGTAGGGGTCTTGCTCTGCTCTGCTTTGGGACATGCATACATTTTTCTTGGTTTTCCCTACAAACCAAATCTGATTGTGCTTCTTCCAGTGAAATATCCTTGTCCAGGTTAGTGTTGTGTCACGGCACTGGTAGTAGTGGTAAAATGTTGTCATGTTTGTCATGTTTGAGGGAATTAAATTACCACTGTGCCTTTTGGCTGTATCAGCTACTTACAGGTCACAACATATACTAAATGCCTTGATTGCCAACAAGAAGAAAAGAATGCAGCCCTTACCTGAACCCCGACGAGCTCCATAGCTTTACACTGCTGCTTCACTTGTTGCTAAATTCACAAATGATTCTGATTTTGTCAAGTTCAGGTTTTCTCAAACCTAAACATGCAGTTACTTAAAATTGTGAACAGTTATTTAAAGGGGACCTATTATGCTCATTTCCAGCTCTATATTTTTATTCTGGGACTCAACTAGAGTAGCTTTGCATGACTCACAGTTCAAAAAACTCCTTATTTATCTTATACTGGCCCTTTATGCAGCCCCTCAGTTCAGCTTCTGTCCCAGGCAGTTTTAGTTCCTGTCTCTTTAAGGCACCCCTCCCAATTAGCCCACTCAGTTCTGATTGGCCAGCTTTCAGGAAGCCTGCCAAGGGAAAGCTGTATCAGAGTCAGTTACCACCGATGCAAACCCGATTAGCACAGTTTCATTAGTGTTGCTAAAAACCAGTCAACACAACAAGATATGGAGATATTTGGAGCTATTTGTTCAGCAGATCAGTTTGAAATAATGCAGGGAGGAATAGTACAAGCAGAAACAGCCACAGTGATGATGATGTTTGATGAAGAGCTGCAGTCTGAACCCGTTGCTTTTTGCTCTCAGGGATTACTTCTACATATGTTTACCTCATTATTTGACACTTTGGCCACATTTAACATGAACATCCGGCATTGTAACATTATATATACAGGAGTTAAAGTTCTCAGGCACCCTTCATGGTTTCAAGCATAGAGTAGTTTTAAATTCATATAATACTTAATTCAATACATTGTATACATTTCCTCCTGGACAACTTTTCAGGCTCACAAATCTTTTCTTGCTTTAATCCTTGTATATATGACCAAAAATAAGGAAAAGCACGATAGGTTCCCTTTAAAACCCCTAAAACATAATGACACTGCATGGCTTTAGGCAATGAGTGCATTCCTGGGTCACTTTGTACTTCAGTTGTGTATTTCTGTTGATTACTGAACAGATGTTGGTGATGTCATATTTTAGCAGGTACAAGAAGTAAAGAAAAACATATTTGTACTTTGTGAATATCAACAGTTAAGGCCAGGTTTTGTGTCTGTTCCCTTATAGACCTTGTAATCGGTCTGACCTTTTTGTACTGATCTACAGCAGCCATGCAGGAAGAAATCCATCACTACAAAGGCAGGGATAAACATTTCTTCACAGGCAGCAGCTGGTAGCCCAGACTGCACTGCAGCCACAAGACAGGTTACTTTTTAAGTAAGGGACATGACTTTTCAGACTAGTGTTATACTGTCTAAAATCCCTGGAGTTGGCTTTCTGAGCCAACCCCTGTTTTCCGAAAATTTGTTAGCTTAAAAGTCAGTGACATTTGAATGGAGTTGCGGCTGAAATACCTCAAATACATATAAGTAAGTAAATAAGTTGGTAAGTTTCAGTGTTTCCCCTAGGTTGAGTGCTTTGGAGCGACGGGGGTGGGGGGCAAAACTTGGAAGTGACTCAGCAGCCAGACATTTCTCTTTTCTGTTTGGGAATGGCTGAGATTGACACTAGAATGAGAATAGCTGGTCCATCCTAAAGGTTAATTCACTTTAAATGAACCTGGTCAGGTTAGGCTAACCCATTATCGCTAACTTTGGGGCTAACCCCATTCACTTTTCCAGCAGTCAGGGAAACAACAGACGAGACTTTTCTTGGTCTCGAGAGGCTGCAGTGTTTTATTAAATTACACACTGTAGCCTGTACTGTACATTTACTGCCAGATTGACAACTTACTGCTAACCTTTTCCTCTGCTCCGCTCACATTCACCGTCACTCTTCTTTTCTTTGGAGTATCCTGGTAGCCTAATGGTTAAGATTGATACCATAACTACAATATTACATGTCAAACCCCCCTCTTGCTCCAATGTTTGTATATCTTAACAACTGCTACACAATAAATACAATATTCCCCAAACCATTTCCACCCCTAAATATATATTTTTAATTGTACTGGTGTATTTTTATCCTAATGGCATAAGTCTGTGTTAAACACATCTTATTTTCAGTTTGAATCACGTTCAAGAAACTTTTGACATGGTGGATCTAATTTCCAGGTGGCCTACATAAAATCATTGGCAGGCTGCTTCATAACCAGCAGCTGAGTAGAACAAAATCCAACTGTAGGCATTAAAAGGTACCAAATGAAATGCAAGGAACAAGTTTTATTAGTGGAAAGGGGATACAAAATTATTACAACACTTAATTACAATTTAACTGCTGGAGATCCTTGACCATCACAGATTAATCAGTCCAGTGTAAGCACTGACTCACTGAAGTTAAACTTGTCACTGAATTGCAGTTTTCAAAGAGTGTTCATGTAGTTTATGCATGTTACATAAGCACTTCACTGTAATGAGCAAATTATAGTGACATGCACATACCAGGTACAGCCTAATGAATGCGAGTTTGTTGTCTCACTGTTGCTAGAAGTGGACTGACCGTTCTTAGATCTTAGTTACAGCCATCTAGCACTTGTCTGTTAATGATAAGCGCACACTCACACCCACACACAATTTTTTTCCTTATGCCTGTCATTCTTTTTTTCTAAAATACAGCGTGTCTAATGCAAATATTCCATCACTATTTCACAGCAGGCCGGGTTACGCTGTATGTCATCTACTCAGCAGCTGTTCAACTGAAAGCCATACAAAAAACAAAAAAAAACCAACCCCAAAAAACAGGAATATACTGTGCTTCGTTCTAATGCTATTGGACACTTGTCCAGTATACAGTTGACATTTACTTTCCATGAGGGGGAAATGTTTCATGATGCACCGGTAGTTTGTATTATTTCAGACCGCAAACCTGTCTTGTAATGGGAAAACCAGGTTTTCTCTGGTTTTTCTGATTTACATACATTCAGAACAGTGAAGGGCCTTGAGATTTTTTTTCTCATGGCCAATCTCCCTAGTCCATTTCTGCTGATGTGCGTGTGCGTGTGTGTGTGTGTGTGTGTGTGTGTGTGTGTGTGTGTGTGTGTGTGCGTGCGTGTGCGTGTGCGTGTGCGTGTGTGTGTGTGTGCGTGTGTACTTGCTGAGGCAGCAGGTCTGTGTACTAGTGGCCAGCTCATAGCCCTAGCTGGTGATGCATGGAGGAATCAGAGCTCCAATAATGAGCGGAATCAACCTTTAACATGGTAATGTGTCATTTAGGGCCTATCCATTTAGCTAACGACTTGCTCCCTTTTGAAACCTATTAGCAGCAATGGTAAATAGCAGCTCCCCTTTCAACTTACGTCTGATCTGTTCCTTTCCCATTCTCCCTTACTAGTCTTCCTTTTAACTTTACTCTCTTCTTCTGTTCTCTTTCCATCTTTCATCCTTCTACATCATCTTCTTTCATTTTAAGTATGTACGTCTCCTAATTTTCATCTTCTCTCGTTTCTTAATCCCACCATGTTTTTTTGTCATTCTTTTTCATTATGAAGTTTCTTCTCTTCACTGCACTTCTCTTCCTTTTGGTTTCTCCTCTGGCATGTTTTCTTTTCTCTCTTTTCTCTCGCATGTTGTCCTCTCTCCTCTTTTCGTCATCTCTTTCCTTTTTTTCCACACTTAGTCCTCCATTTCTTTTCTTTCCACCTCCTCTCCTCTCCTCTCCTCTCCTCTCCTCTCCTCTCCTCTCCTCTCCTCTCCTCTCCTCTCCTCTCCTCTCCTCACTAGCCTATAGGGGCTCATTCATAACATGTACCCATTACCCACCAAGCTATTAAGTTTGCTAACAGTGAGATCCATTGGGTGAAAATCAATGTCTATCCAGGGAGCAGTTTGTCTGTAGCGCCACTGTAATGAATGCTATATACTCCAACACACACAAATGCACACACACCTACAAACACACCTCTCTCTTGTGCTTTCTTTCACACACACTCACACAAACACACACATACAGGTACAGACTGAGGGTCTGAACATTGGTGTAACCGATAGTTTTGTCAAACATACATCTGAACAAACACAGCACAACATGAAAAGCGGTGTAGTCAGTGCTGTTTTCACCCATGCACATTTGACTCTCTTTGGAAATTTTTCTCCTCATCTCTCTCCCATAGTTTTATCTCTCTTCCTGTCTCATGCGGAGACTCACACTGAAACAGGCAAGAGTATCTCAATTTATGTCCCTGTGAAGTGGCTCAATGCTTATCAATTCAAAATAATTCAGTTTTAAATGTATACACTGATTATTGACAAAAATCTAAAAAGTCTCTACTACCATGAAGCATAAAACATTGAATACACACATATACTTTCTATTAAGCGCTCACACACGCTGTAATGGATTCTGTATTGTCAAACACACATTTCAGCTTGGGTCAATCTAACGTGAACATTTCCCGTGCCAGAACAGTTAGCCTTGGGCCAGCTAATAGCGGATGTGTAGTCATCAGTGCTGGTCAAAAACGATGAGTCAGCAACCTGTAGTTCAGCTCTGTCAAAGTCTATAGCCATCATTTAATGCTGTGTGAGAACCTGCCAACTCTGGGTACACTCATTTCTATTTCAGTTTGATTCTGAATTGTATTACTGTTTTTTTTTTTGTTTGTGTGGCGCATGTGTATGAATGTCTATGAACTGTTTTCCAGGTAATTTAGTCATAATGATGCTTTGAAACCAGCTTTGTGAGGTTCTTCGTATATCCAGTTGGATGCTTGGATTGAATAGTTGCACACCAAAACATGTTTGTTTAAAAATACAATTGTTATCATAGCATTCAATTATGAAGAGCGATTTTGATATTTAAATGGCAAGTATTGCCCTCAGAAACCCTTTTTTTTTTTTTTTTTGCAAATAGCACTACACATTATTTTAATGTGTGGAAATTATACCCATAAAAGTTAATTAAACACTAAAATTACACAAGCCTTTGGGTCACAGTCCTTTCTGTCAGTAGATTCATGTAAAAACCCTATAATCATGTCTAAACATCTGTTTTGTATTTAGTTGGCCTGTAATGATGTTATCCAACTTTGAGATTGCTGGCAGATTCTGCTGTTAACAGACTGTAAAACTGTTAGAACTAATCGTAAGATCTCAGCAGGGCAGCCAAGTCTCTGCTAACTAACAGAGAGACTGATTGCAACCCAAACTTCCATTAGTCTCTCTGATTGCTTGATAGCTGTACACTGTCTTCACTACTGTATAGAGGTTCTCTGGAGAAAACTATTGAGATTTATTGTGTGCGTGTGTGTATACGGGGAATATTACTCATGATTACTGGCTGTTCCTTTTGTACATACTTTGTTGATTGGCCCCCATGGACCTGCCCACACAAATCTTTAGCCAATAGTACCCTGTTTCCTGTCTGTTCCCGCGTCATTCATAAGTCAACTGAATGGAGAATACAGGAGAGGAGAGGAGGAGGGAGGAAAGAGATCAGGGAATAGGTGAGAAGGAAAATGAGAAGAGAACAGGGAAAGTAAAAGAAGTAGAGAGGTGCAAAGACGGAGATGAACGATATTAACGTTGTAGGCTGTGTGTTCGGTTCGATCTCTGTGGTAACTGTTTCTTCCTGGAAGCTCATGCACGTCCATCTGGATTTCCAATTACCCACAATCCCTTGTGACCCTACCGGCCGCATCTAGAGAATGATGTTATTTCCTGACAAATACGAAATACATTCATTCAAGATAGGCAGACCTGCACCACCACACAAAATACATCTACATAAACACATCTGCATTGTACATATGCACAGACAGACACACAGTAAAAGTCCCACTTGCATAGTAAGGCCTCTAGTCATCACGCAGTCATACTCTCAGTTCCTGTATCAGTCTTTCTCCTCCTTCAACATTTTACTTGGCTGACAGTAGCTGTGTAACACTCTATTAGTGTGTGTGAGTGTGTGTGTTACTTACATTAAGTTGCTGTAAAAACACATTCAATTCAATTCAATTTTATTTATATAGCACCTAATCACATCAAAAGTCATCTCAGGTAGCTTTTCACAGAGCAGGTCTAGACCGTACTCTTAAATTTATAGAGACCCAACAATTCCCCCATGATCAAGCACTTGGTGACAGCGGTAACGACAAACTCCCCTTTAATGGGAAGAAACCTCAAGCAGAATCCGGCTCTAGGTGGGTGGCCATCTGCTTTGACTGGTTGGGTTGAGAGGGGGGGTGGGGGACACAGAGAAGCAGAACAGCAACAGCAACAACAACAATAACAACAACAATAACAATAAATCCATGACTAGCAACAACAAACACAGCAGCAGCAGCAGAAGAAGGACATTCCCTCGTCAGTGCGGTCCATGGGGTTTCCTGCGGATGAGAAAGCACAAAGAACTCCGGGGAGGAAGTCAAGTTAGTAACATGCAGTAATGGTATATGAATACATAGAGATGGAGAGGAGGAGAGAGGAGCTCAGTGCATCAATGGAAGTTCCCTGGCAGTCTAGGCCTATAGCAGCATAACTAAGGGCTGGTCCAAGGCGAGCTTGGTCGGCCCCAACTATAAGCTTTATTTAAAAGGAAAGTTTTAAGCCTACTCTTAAATGTAGAGGGGGTGTCTGCCCCCCGGACCGAATCTGGAAGATGGTTCCACAAGAGAGGAGCCTGATAGCTGAAGGCTCTGCCTCCCATTCTACTTTTGGAGACTATTGGAACCACCAGTAAGCCTGCATTCTGGGAGTGCAGTGTTTTAGTGGGGTAATAGGGTACTATGAGCTCTTTAAGACATGGTCGTGCCTGACCATTAAAGGCTTGTAGGTGAGGAGAAGGATTTTAAATTCAGTTCTGGATTTTACTGGAAGCCAATGCAGCGAAGCTAAGATGGGAGAAATATGATCTCTTTTTCTAGTTTTTGTCAGTACAAGTGCAGCTGCATTCTGGACCAGCTGGAGAGTCTTTAGAGACTTGTTAGGGCAGCCTGATAATAAGGAATTGCAATAATCCAGCCTAGAAGTAATGAATGCATGGACTATTTTTTCTGCATCTTTTTGAGAAAGAATGTGCCTGATTTTTGCAATATTACTTAAGTGAAAAAAGGCAGTCCTTGAAATTTGTTTTATGTGGGAGTTGAAGGACATATCCTGGTCAAAAATATCTGCCAGATTCCTTACAGTGGTGCTGGAGGCCAGGGTAATGCCATCTAGAGTAGCTATATTATTAGATAATGTGTTTCTAAGGTGTTTAGGGCCAATCACAATAACGTCAGTATTGTCTGTGTTTAGTAGCAGAAAATTGCAGGTCATCCAAGTCTTTATGTCCTTAAGTCATGCTTGGAGTTTAGTTAACTGATTGGTTTCATCTGGTGTCATTGATTAATATATTTGGGTATCATCTGCATAGCAATGAAAATTTATGGAATGTTTCAGAATAATATTACCTAAAGGAAGCGTATACAAGGTGAATAGTATTGGTCCAAGTACAGAACCTTGTGGAACTCTGTGTCTAACTTTTGCCTTCATGGAAGATTCATCATTAACATGCACAAACTGAAATCGATCTGATAAATAACAATTAAACCAGCTTAATGTAGTTCCTTTAATGCCAATTAAATGTTTCAGTCTCTGTAATAGGATGTGATGATCAGTTGTGTCAAATTCGGCACTAAGATCTAACAAGACAAATACAGAGACAAGTTCTTTGTCCAATGCAGTTAGGAGGTCATCTGTGACCTTCACCAGTGCTGTCTCTGTGCTATGATGTGCTCTAACTCCTGACTGAAAATCTCAAATAAGCTATTGCATTGTAGAAAGTCACACAACTGATTGTCGACTGCTTTCTCAAGGATCTTAGAGAGAAATGGAAGATTAGATATAGGTCTCAGATCATAGATATGTTAAGTAAGATATTTTGCAAAGAGATAACAGAAATAAACATCATTTTGCACAAAGTGGCCCAAAATTCCACGCAATTTACATTTCATATTCCACAGATTTTGGAAGCAAATCCATGTACAGTATTACATTACTATACAAGTGACATAATAAAAGACAAGTACATTGAGATTACAGTTTAATAGAAAAATGTTTTTTTGTAAGATTTACATTGGCATTTGGCATCTAACATCAACATTACCATGCGTTAAATTATTTGAAAGTGCATTTAATTTGTTGATTATTGATCATGTCATCTAGATAGTCTATTTAGTTGAAGAGACTGCTCATTACACCACACATTATAAGGATTTTTTACAATAAGTAGTACCAGTCGTTCACAATCATTATTTTGAAACCAACTTTCCCTTTAGTTTTCATCTGATGGTGATCTACATGTTCAATTGTGATTAGAGGAATGTACCTATACTGCATATAAGCTATTTATGATAACTACTCATTACAGGCCACATGCTGTACATATGTATACATTAGTGAAATTACACACATTTTCTCAGTACAGTGACAGAACTATGTTCAGTCACCATAACCAAACTTCTATAGCCAGTTGGCAGCAGTCTAGAGACCTTTTTTGAGATAAAATATCCAATAGGCATTATGTCTTTTCAACAGACTCTCTATTACCTCCACCCATCTGGAAGGTTGAATTTTTTTTAATGTAAATTGTTTTTTAAAAAAGGTAGTTTTTCAACACATTCATTCAAGTGTACTGACAAGTGACACTGTGGCTGTACAGTCATCTCTGCAAATACTGCTTTTATGTCCACATTGTGAACATGTAGGTGTTTATATTCATTGGTGATGTTGGCCTCAGCTTCACAAGGTCAAGTTGTTTCATTGTTTGGCTTTTGTAGAACATGAATGGTCACATACATGCTCACATATAAGCCTGAGCAGTCACCGAACCATGAATTTATCGCCAGGGAACGCTTTTAACGCAAAGCAAGAGCAGTCAGCAGTGTGAAGAGCAGCAATTGCTGTGCTAAAGATAAATGTCCAAAGTAACATTGGCCAAGCTTCTATTCTATTCTATTCTGTTCTGTTCTATTGGTTTGGGGTTGTGAGCAGAATGTAGTGGTTATAGCTACGAGAAGATTAGATCCTGTACCAGTGATAAATCTCTGTGGGGCCAGAGGTCAAGTTGCTCTTTCCTGTAAATCTACTCACTGGCATGTTTTCATTACCAACACCAACATATCCCCCATATCCCCTAGACAGTGTGTGTATGTGTGTGTGTGTGTGTGTGTGTGTGTGTGTGTATATATATATATATGTGTGTGTGTGTGTGCGCAGTAGCCTTGGCTGCAGGCTGGACTGTAAGTACTAACCAAGGCTAGCACAGATGAGTTCCTACCTAAATCATACACACACACTATCACACACACAACTGTGTCTCTGAGGTGCTTGTGGATGATTTAACAAAGTCCTCATCACTGCCTTATCAGGTATGGACTGACATGTGTGTGTTTGTGTGTGTGTGTGTGTGTGTGTGTGAGAGAGAGAGAGAGAGAGAGAGAGCGCAGTTGGCCCATTGCAGGATAGATTTACTGCTGGCTGGCCTGAGCTCAGCTAAATCACTTCAACCACTTATCTAGGAGTTATTGTGCATAAACATTCTCTTCCTCTCTTCCCTGTATTCTCTTTGAAAAGTTTTTATGCAGTGTGAAGAACTTCCATGTAAAGGGTTGAGACAGGCCTTTAGCAGTCGAATTTAAAGTATATGTTTGATTGATTACCTTGTTCTACTTTAAAGTACTACAGTATTTTAATATCCACATACATTAGTAGCATGGCAGTGTTTGCTTATTCCTCATGTTCAGTTAGATCTGAATATGAATTTCCATAGCGTTCATTTACTTGCCCTTTCTTTAAGTATGTTCCATCCCAAAAGGAAATACCATAAATCTGGAAACTCATCACATGTAACCACGCATGCTAAGCTTTGAAGTATTGTCGGTGTGCCAAAGATGTGTGCATGGGGATCTATTAATAGCGATACTGTTAATATCCACCCCCATTAATATACATGAGGAGGGCAAAAATTTAAGAACACTTCAATATAATGCACTCCAGTACCACCACCAAAGAGAGCTGTTGTTTTGGATTGCATTAGATTGCACAGGTGTTCCTAATAAAGTTGGGATATCAGTGTATATGTCAACAATTTTCCTCATTCAGAGGAGGTGGGGTGGATGGAGGTATTAACCCAACAGTGTAACACTTCCAACCACAAGTTGGGATAGTTAAAAAAAGAAAAGAAAAAAAGGCAACTATGATTATCCTCTAATCTGTGGTTATTATTATAGCCATTACAATGACGGTCACTTAACTTTAAGGAAGTAATAACTTTAACCCACACCACATGTTTCTCTAAACCTCACAAAGTGATCATTTTAACTCAAACCATGATCTTTCCCTAAACCTAACCAAGTGGTTTTGTGCCTAAACCCAATCAGACCTTAACCACTGAAAAAACAGACATATGATGTTGTCCTGCCGATTACTGCCGATAGTTGTGCCAGATTAGAAGATGCTCCTATAGAGTGCACATAATCAAACGACATATCTGATCATTTAATTTGGAGCAATTACTGCTTGTCAGTCAAGCAATAATCCAAATGGGGCTATGCTATAATCAAATAACAGCACATTTGTCCTTATAATAGTGCTATTATACTTGGGTCAACAAGCTCTACCCTGCAAAACAAAAATGAAGGTCTTTTACTTGGATCATCAGCTGGTAGGAATGGTGACTTTTTGCCTGGGATCTCTATATGTGCAACGTTCAATTAGCATGTATATATGTAGCTTTTCTGCCATTATAGTTACTTTCAGTTAAACATTCTGCTTCTAGTAGCAGCCACAGACTCTAGGCTATATAAAGATGGACATAGTGAGGTGTCACCTATTGGTTTGCATTGGAGCCAGATTGAAGCCCAGAGTTATGTTTATGTTTGGTACCATCTTTTCCATTTGGAGCCAGGACCTTCCAAATAAGAGGTGCAGGGTGTTGCCTTTCACGCCCTGGAAAAATGCCCCGCTACCTCAGACTGAAGCGAACGCTAGCTTACTGGGAGCACCGAGCAGGACACACATACACTAACATTAACTATTTTAGCTATATTGTGCTAAAGGGGCAGGTATCATAATCAAGTAACATTAAACTTACTAAAACATTGTGACAATAGTACAATGACGCGAACTGTCAATCACAGATGTAAATTAGCACACTTATTAGAGGGCCTGAATTTAGCAATTGAGACCCTAATGACTTGTAGAAGAAATTATTGACTAAGTATTTCTAGAGAGACACTCTTTGAAGTCAATCTCAAGCTGTGGTTGATACAATTAAGGACCCATTGTTTCATTAGGTTTAATTGTAAAATACTATTTACAAGAGAATGTAAAAGCAATGTTAAGTTGCCAAAGCCCTCCAATGTTCCTGCAGTGGAAGAGGGTATATGGTGTAATTTAGTCCACATTCTGGTCTGCAAAATTAATTTTACTGCTGAGAGAACCAGTCGGCCTCCTGGGAGACAGTGGTTTAGACACCCCCCAGTCTGGAACACAGTGATCACTGTAGCCTCTAGCAGATATGGTTAGTTCATTGACATTGTGTTTGTGTTTGTGTGTGTGTGTGTGTGTGTGTGTGTGAGTAGGGGATTAAGTGTCTATAACTTTGTGGTTTTCCTGTTTAGTCTGAGTTTATGACCGTCTGGAAGAGGACAGCATTTGCAAAGATCAACCACACAGAGACACTCATGTTCACACGCAGACAGACTGACAGAGATACACCCACACACACACACACACACCTACACACACTTAAGCTCACATGTCTCTCCCCCTCCTCTTCTCTCTGATGGGTGTGTAGCCATCTGGAAAAGGACAATATTTAGGTCGTCCCTGAAGTTCTGTGGAGTTGTAAGCAGAAACGCACATTGCTATGTTTAAAAAAAAAAAAAAAAAAGAAAGAAAAATATACAATAAATTATAGGAAAAATGTTATTGGCAGTATGTGAGTTCTTACATTGAAAGTAGTAATCACAGTAATTGTCTAATCAAATCAGAGTTGGTATTGCTTGTGGCTGCAGGTATATGCATTATGATATAATAAATAATCATATCCCTTTACTGTCCTCTGTATGCTAGGTTTTGTCTCCATAGCATTATTATTACAGCAATTTCAAAAAGATCAGTCCAGTAGTAGACATGGTATTTGAGAAGGGACAATAAGCGGAGAGAAAGGGAGGTTTTGTCATTCCACTGTAAGTCCAAGAAATGAAATTTAATTGAAAGAGAGACGGGGGAAGTCAGATGGGGCAATGTCCTGACCCTTCTGATCAGCCCACAATATTTCTCCTTCTTTTTTTACATGAACTTTCTGCCTTTATTTTCTTGTATAATAAGTCGTTCATTGCTCTCTTTCAAGGCAGGGTGACTGGCTGTCTGCTTGTGTTCTCCTTTGGTCCTTTGCTCCTTTGCTCCATTTCTGACGGGAACACACACACACACACATACATACACAAACTCTCACTTCCAGGGCAGGAAGTCGTAGTGAGAGCAGGATGTTGACTTAGTTTTCATTTCAGCTTTTCCTGAGACCCCTCGAGGTCGACAGAAGAGTGGCCAACAGATGTAAAGCGAGAGATAGAGACAGAAAAAACAAAAGTATAAATTAATGTACATTTTTTAAATCTTATCACACCAGACAAGTAATAACAAGAAAACTTCAAGTACATATTTATATACAGCAATCGTGTGGCGGAATAATATTGGGAAAAACAGCAGGAGGAGGCAGAGAAACAGCGGGAGTGGGAAAAATGCAGACAGAGACTATTATTTTAATATATTGAATGGATTTGTATGGTTTTTCTTCATTTTGTGATGCGGTTACTCTTACTAGTTTAATGACATTCCTCTAAAATGCACCTAAAACTGAAATTAACTTAACATGAACATATTTACTGTGATACTTCAGGAGACAGACTATGACTGAGTGACAGACTTTATACACACAAATGACCTCCTCTGGTGCTTTTATTGTATTTTTGTTACAATCCAGTGACCGTACACATTCCCACAATGCAAGAGGAGCGCTCATTATGACAATACTCAGTCACTATTGAGGCTGCGACCATTGAATTGTCATAAAATAGCCATGAACTCAGTGTCACTACCAGTATCGATCTGTCCACATCATTTTTTCAGCATGACATTTGAGGGTGATTTTTCTGAAAATGTTCGCTGCACTCACTTGTAACTAAAAACCTACAACAACTTTATATTTCTGAATCCCAGTCAAGGGGTTTTCATTAACTAAATCCTAATTTATGATGACAAAAGTATCTGGATGTAATATTGATTAACAACGAAACATATATCAATGATTGTGGTATGTTAGCTACAAATCTGGAGACTAAATGAAGTGGTGAGTCCATCACTTTGGTCCAGACCAGTAGTGAAGCCAGAAATATTAATTTTTGTGTGCCTGTTGGATTTAAGGTGTGCAAGAACCAAAGTGATCTGTAGATCAACCATACAGTTTTTTTACTCTTGTTTTAAGCTCTCATTAGTATTAGTATTTGCCTACTATTCATTGTATTAATAGCTGGCTACTGGTTTTGTGTACTGTTGCTTAGCAACATGTGATAGTTTCAAGAAATATGGTGGCGGAGGCGAGCTGCAATATTATTTTGTCATTTAATGCTGCAATGATTTCCCCAAGAACATTATAACACAACTGCTGCATAAAAGCAATGTCAAACCTGGAGCTGTGGTGACTTCAATGGTCTAACTTACTCACTGAACTGAATCTGCTGCATTGAGCATGCAAAGCCTATAAGCTATTTGCACAATGCCACTACATGGCAAAAACAAACTGACAGTGTGCCACTTACATAAATTAAGTAAGCATTATGTATCCAACAATACAGCAAAGTGTGAAGTTAACAAAGTTTAGCTTTATTTATAAACTATCATTACATTTCCAATCCCTCCCTCAGCCTGTAACACAATAGGCTGCACCAGCAGGTCCTATTTCAAAAATTACTTCTAACATCAAAAAGCACAATTTATACAAAAAATCACATTAGTGTGACTTACTTGTGTTAGCACATCTTCAAGGTAAGAAACATCAACTGAGCTAGGATGTGTCACTTTCAATGCTTCCAGACTTTAGCAGAATTACTGTAGGTTCAACATTGCTTTAAATCCAAAGACATGCATATTTATCACAAAAGCAATAGAAATGTCCCCAGATAGTGTGGATACTATATTTAACTGAGCTTAGAATGTAAATGAATGTTATTTTTCTGTTTCTGCTTTCTGCAGAGCTGAAGTTTCATCCCATAGTGAGACATGATGGAACAACACCTCATTGCTTGTTAGAAATCTGTCTCTGAAAGATCCGATGTGCTTACAGACACACATACATAATTTGGTGGAGTGGGTCATTGGGAGGGAAACAGTATCTAACTCATCCAGGAAATCACTCCGACCGGGTTGTACTCTGATACAAGTTTGAACTCTGCATTAACAGATATAAAACCTTATGTTCACATCAAAAAGTATTAATGCATGCATCAGATACTTGAATTACACACCCTCATTTATATTTTTGACATGCAAAAAATATCCCTCAAGGCATGATTTAACAACCAGCAAACAACTTATTCAAAGCCTCGGCAGCCTCCACAGACAGCAGCAACACCACAACAGTTTCAGCGTCCAGACAAACCACAAACAGCAGCAAATAAGAACTACGAACCATCAACAACAACACAGCAAAGTGTTAAATAATGTTACACACAGAGAGACATGGTGAGTGAGCAAAGAGGCAAAGATACAGACAGACACAAAGAGAGAGAGGGTGTATCTGACTCACATTTTTGAAGTCCATGCTCTGTCTTTCACAGAAATGAAGTAGCATTAACTTACCTGCTCTCACTCTTGCTCCTGTGCTTTTTTTTGTTGTTGTTGTAAAACCATTTTCTGATGTCCATTTTAACTACCACTAAAAAATATTGATTCAAGTGCGACACTTCACAACAGTGATCACTTGAGCATCACATAGGCACACCGGGGGCACACCAATGGCTATGCGAGTGGTCCAGACTGAATTATCTCAACAACTATTGGATGGATTGCCATGACATTTTGTACATTGGACATTCATACTCCCCAAAGGACGAATGCTAATAAATTTGGCATTCGTGTTTTTGAGTGAAATATAACTTTTGGATGGATTGCCACGAAATTTGGTACAAACATAAATGCCGCCCCTCCGGATTGTAGTGACTTTGCTGATTCCTTAACATTTCATCTACCTCTATGATCAGGTCAAAATTTTAATTTGTCCACTGCATTTCGGTTCATGTATGTCCCAACAGTGCAAAAGGGCTGAGTGAAGTGGAATACTGTAGATTGGAAGGTGTGGTTATTAATACATACAGCCGCTCCATCACGGGTCTCATAGCTCTGAAGCAGCTCGTCCAGTCACAGTATGACAACAGTAGCTCAACAAATGAAGACACACATATTATTGTCCATAAAATCTGCAGCCCAAAGCTGATGTTGTTTGTCTTTTAACAGCTAATTAATACAATACTGATAGAGAATATGTAATTTAAAAAATGTTTGGGGTAGAGTTTTTATGATCACATCAATCTGACACTTCAGTCATAATATTACTCTCGTCTCAGGTCATAAATGGTAACACCATATCGTAATTGATGTGATACAGCCGTATTTGCACCATAATGCATTTCAAGAATGAAACATGATACGCAAAATGAATTTCAAGGTTAGGAAAATACCAAACTGTTAGGACACTGCTTGCTGTGGTCGTTGCGCCACCATGAAAATAGCCCACAAAAATGATGGTTTTTATTTAATTTGGTCTCAATTTTAATGATTAAGACAAAATCTTTTAAACTCTTTTAGACTAAGGAATAGCAAATACCACTAGAGCTGCAACTAACGATTATTTTCATTATCAATGAATCGGTTTATAATCTTCTTGATTGATTGATTAGTCGTTTGGTCTATAAAATGTCAGAAAATGGTGAAAAATATTGATCACTGTTTCCCAAAGCCCAAGATGCAAACTAGAATGTCTTTTTTTTGTCCTGATCAACAGTCCAAGAGATTTCGTTTTTTGTCATACAGGACTAAAAAACACATTTAAGAAGTGGGAACAAGAGAATTTGGGCATTTTTTCTTAAAAAATTTATCAAAATAGTTGGCGATTAATTTTCTGTCAGTAGACAGATTCTTTGACTAATCATTGTAGCTCTAAATATCACACATTGCCAACATCCTTTGTGGAGGAATGTTTAAAAAAAAGAAGGAAAAACAGTTTGAAACCCAGTTACACAGTGACTCAGACAATATTATGATAAACATTTTTCATGTTGAAGTTTGTATGAGTACAGAAACAGAGCCAGGAAATGTCCAGCAGATGTAATCTACTGTTTATTAGGAAGTCATTCATTTATCCAACATGTCAGTACGAACTATGTTACCATAGAAACGACATGTAGAAACCAGGGAACACTGAAAACGCGTATGTGAGTGTGTGCTAATATTAAACATTACTGTTAGATGTGAGCTTTGCTGAACTTTAGTCATAATATGTTGTGCTGTGCAGCAACCAGGACAGATCAACAACTATGTGTGTGTGTGTCTCTGTGTGATGTGATTAAGGCAATGACTGAATACACACTATATTTAAACCCTTGTTTAAAAGTTTTTTACCTGTTTATAAAAGTGATGCCAGTCGTGCCGTCAAAGTTAGAACTTTAATATCTAGTTAAACAAAACTTTTGTTTCTCATGATCATGATTTAATTATTTCTGACATGTCATAACAAAACATTGTTTTCTTGTAATTAATCAGGTAAATTACTTTGAACTTTTGTGCTGATGTCTTCCTTAATGATCAAGCTCTTTATCGGAAGGACGCTTTACTTATTTAAGCTCTGTGTGCACTTTGTTATCTCAGTATCTTCAGATAATTGTCTTGTTAACTTGAGCCAGCAAATTATTTTTGTCCTGTTGCTATTTTACCGTAGTCAATTTATGACTCAGGCAGACATTATGGCAGGTACCAAATTAACTCATGTTCTTGAGAAAACATATTTTTCTTTATTTTTGTTATAAAAGGTTTTATATCTCAAGATACCAATATAATTATGTTCTGATCTCAAGACTGCATAAAAAAGACTCATATCTACCACCATTAGCCTCCAGGTTGGTGGCTCATATTTTTTTTACATATATTTTCCCAAGATCATCATCTAATCTATTGATAACAGGGTCTTATTTGTGTGTTGTTTGTGTGTTTCATAACATTTGTCCCATTCTTGTTGCCTTGAAAGCTTGATATTGTAGCCAAAGTGAACATCTGAGTTCATCTTTTTTGGACCGTTCATTGTATGACATATTTGCAGCCAAAATCTGAAAGCGGGTAGCTGTGATCTCAAGAAAAAAAAATTAATTCTCTCATTGTCACAAGAAGTTTGATATCTCCAGATAACAAGATAATAAAGTCATATTCTGGAGATTGTGGGAGTAAACACAGTCCCTGTCGCTTTTACCTGAAGACATTTTGAGGAAATTTGTCACAACTTCAGACATGTGTCGAATTCTTCTGTCCTTGTTAACTTGTTAAAATCCCATTTCCTGGATTGCCTTGTTTGCGAAACTCAGGGCTAGAATAGAAATCATATTTCAGGTGTTTAGAGCACATCTGAGCAAACAAAGCAGATTCGTTTTCCAGAAGTGATTCTCACAAAGCTGGGGACGAGTCCAGCACTGATTAGTGTTTATATTGTTGTGCTGTAAGATTGAGTCTGTCAAATATGACTGGAAATTCATTAGAGTGAGGGCTATATATGCATATTGTACATATTCATTTGTGCTCGTCTGTGTGTCTGCATGATCTATTAATTGCACATAACATATTTGTGTGCGCAGTGATGTGTGTCTCACTGTTTTTATGCACACACACAACTTCGTATGTAAATATCTTTATGTAAAGACTCCGTGTGTGTGTGTGTGTACAGGATTATTGCAGTCTCATCCCTCATTCTCCTCCTGGCCCTGACCCTTTTAAACAACACTCTATCTTTCTCTGGGAATCCCTCCATCCATCTCATCCCTCTCCATCAATCTTTCTATCTTTTTCTTTTACTTCTCTCTCTCTCTCTCTCTTTCTCTCCCCTCAACTACTCAAGATGGAGGGAGAGATAGAGTTGCAGAGAGAGATGATCCTGTCTTTTTCAACCTTCTTCTTGTTCCATCAAGTATACATCTAGCCTCAAAACTCAACAATAACACATCCATCACACACACACACACACACACACACACACACACACACACACAGCTGGGCAAGCAGTGCAGAGTCATCTTTTCCCATGACAGAAAAAGCAAATAAAGTTTTATTCATAATGTAATAAGAAACCTTTATACAATAAAAGGAATTTGCTGTCATTCTCAAGCTTTTGGACATTCGGTCATATGTTCACATTTTCTCCTTAAATGTAGATTTAGCTTCCATACCACTGTCTTATTGTCCCTGTTACCACATTGATGAGTGGCATGCTTTAACATTCTCACTTTTGTGAACATGTACTTACAGTATGTATGTTGGTGCATTTATTCTGTTGGATGTAGACGCAAATGCAGTTTGTTCAGGGTTTGCTGCAAGGACACAAAATGCGACCTCTGTAAAGATTCCTGGTTTTTAAATTCAGAATTTGTGTTATGCCCAGATACCTGCAAAAGTAAAGACATTTTCATTAGCCTCAGCTGTACTTTAATGCAAATTAGCAAATGTTAGCATGCTAATACATTAAACTAAGATGGTGATCATTGTAAAAATTAGTAGCTAAACATCAGTATGTAAATTGTGAGCATGTTAGCACGCTGAAGTTTATATTTAGCCCACTGCTGTGCCTATGTACAGCACTCTTAGTTGTTTGCAAGGTATCATGGGTAGCCTTTGACATCATATGCAATATTGCAAAAACCTGGAAGGAGAGGGAAAGATCTGTGCCTGGAACAAGAGAAACAGTGAAGTTTTGAATTGGATGCCACTACATTTTACATAGATATGCAAACAAATATAGATTTTTTATAGCAAAGATCATGATATATTTAAATAGTTATATCATTTTTATATATAGAGCCACTACTTTGGGAGTGACAGTTGGGCACACAACAACATTATGAGAAATAAAATCATAAGTATAGTCAATATGATGACCAAACAGGTAGAGGTGTCCACTTTTCATTTCGCTCAGCTACATCAGTCTTTTACACTAGGAAAACACATGTAAGCTTTGTCATGTAACTACAACCAAATTCCAAGGTGATATATATATAAATAAATCACCCAATTTACCAGGGAAGTTGGTGTGTAATCAGTGTTAGGCTTTTGAAACAAATTATTTGGCAATGACATTACCCAGCTTTCATGGGGTGCACTAATACATTTTGACAGTATTATAATTTAGAGCCTGTATGACAGTAAATCCTCTGAGACATCTGGTTAACAGAGCGTAGATGGGGCATAGAGAGCCAGCCAGCCAGCCAGCCAGGTAGGTAGGTAGGTAGGTTACCATGGTTATCAGAGCAGAGAGAAAAGAATGGAAGGTGATGGATCTGAGTAGATGTGCTTGTGTGTGTGTGTGTGGCAGTCGTAGAGCTGTAGGCAGACAGTCATTATGTCCTTGTCATTCAGTCAATCTGAAATCTGAAACCTGTCTGTACCCAGTCTTCTCCATTTCTTTCTTGTTATCTCACCTTATTGTTCAACATAAAAGGCAAGAGAGAAAAAGTGTTATCTGTGGCCAAAGTCAGTCATACACATGATCACTTTCTCTTAAGAAATATATTTTACATTTAGTAGGTGTTGCTATGACAGTTTACATCAATACTGAAAACCCACAGAAATCTAGACACAAAATTTAATTGAAATTATCAACAAGGCATTTTCTAATCCTGCTTTCAGTATCATTTTGTGAAAACTGGACCAAATCTGTTTGCCATAAAAATTAGGTGATGCTAACCATATTCTCTTGACAGGTTGGGCGTCACCAAACTAAGATGGGCATGCTTGCTATTGGTAACATGTATCCAGCACTAGCTGTTCATGGTTGGGCCATTGGCGACTAAACTGGCTCCCCCACACAACTCTAGAATCCTTGAGTTGTGTGAGGAGGGTGTGTGGACACCCAGCAAGACTAAAAACAAAACCTGTCAAAGAGTGGATGTGTTCCCCTTTTCCACTGGGAACCAACGGCCATCTATACTTGGAGAGGAGGTCAGCACCACCAAGGAAACAGCTGATTGAAACGCAATGATGACACAACCCACAACTATACTGGATTGGTCGGGGCCTGGGCTAACAATGGCTGCACCTCCCATCGAACTTCCTCAGAGTGGGATCGAAAAGTATGCTACTGGGGAAGACCGACTACTGAGACTTGCAAAAGATGAAGTAACCATTAGAACATGAAATATGAGAACATGCCACGCCCACAAGAAACTCAACAAACTGGAGTATGAGATAGACAGATACAGGTGGAACATCCTTGGCATCGCAGAGATGAGATGGCTGAACACCAGGGAGACAGTGATGGATGAAGGACACTATTTATGGTGGAGTGGGGAGGAGAAGAAGCATCATGGAGGTGTTGGGTTCCTTGTACGGAAGGACTATGTGAGGTTAGTGTTAGAATGCAAACTGATATTCAGCAGGATAATACGAATCTGTCCTACAGCCTATTAGAAACAACCATTGCCAACATACCAAAGAAAGACATCACTATCATCCAAGGCGACTGGAACACTACAGGGAAATTTGGTGTTGAAACAACTAATAAAAGAGGACTTCACCTACTGGAATTTGCAAAACTACATGGCCTTGTGATTGCTAACACACACGTCAACCACAAAATCTCCAGAGAAGTCACATGGACAGCACCTGATGGAACCATCAAAAATCAGATTGATTACATCTTTGTAGACAAAAAAATGTGCCAGCAGCATAAATGGAAACAAAACAGTCATGTCAGGGAGCTGACATCAGCAGTGATCACACTCTTGTTATGATGACACTGAAACTGAAGAACATAAATAGGGCCCTCTCCACGCGGATGAAGTACATTGGAAGACTCAAAGACCATGATGTACTAGAAACTTTCAAAATTACAATCAGAGGAAAGTTTGCACTGCTGATGAGAATGACAGATGCACAAGACAAGACTGATGCATTCAGAAATGCTGTGAAGGAAACAGCACTAGATGTCCTGGGGAAAGAAAAGAAACTGATACAACTGTGGATGGCAGCACAAATTCTGAGAAATTTCGACAGAAGGAGAGGTGTAAAAGTTAAAACATATGAGAACGAGGAGAATGAACGGAAGTACAGCGATGCAAACTCAAAAAATGCGAAAAGAAACAAAGCAAAAGAAGACTTCTTACGAGTGAAATGTGATGACATTCAGTGCAGATTCGATAACAGCTCGAAATTAGCGTATGCAGCCGTGATAACCAGAGAGAAGGCAGCTAAAACTTCTGTAATCGAAGATGCTGGTGGTAAACTGCTAACAGAGAATGGAATGATGAACAGAAAAGATGGATGGAGTACATAAAGGAACTTTACAACTACCCCATCGCAACTGACACAGTCATACTAACCAACATGGACTAAGGCGGACCAAGTGTGGATGAAGATGATGAACCCAAGACACTGAGAAGTGAAGTAGAGGAAGCTGTGAGGAAACTTAAAAGTGGGCATAGCTGCAGGGTTTTATACCGGTTGAATTAATCAAGAGTGGGGGAGATAACACCACACAAGAGTAACAGAGTAACAAGAGTAGCAATGCAGTGATATCAAGCAGCGACGCACTGGAATGATTTAAAAATGTCAGTGGGAGTCCGCAAAGGATGTATTCTGTTGCCATGCCTTCTCATGTATTCTTTCTGGAGAAGATTATGATGGAGGCATTGGAGGACTTCACTGACACCATCAAAGTTGGCGGATAATATATAAAAAATCACAGATTCGCGGATGACATAGACTTCATAGCTGGATCCAAGGAGGAACTAGCGGACATTACCAAATGTCTGGGCACAAAATGAGATATGGTATGGAGATAAGCATTGAGAAAAGTAAAATGATGGTAACATTTCGGGTGACTGATGAGGAACATTATGAAGGGAAAGCTGATGGGAAAGTGCTGGAATCGGCAGACCACTTTGTATACCTCGGCTCTATGTTGACCAGGCAGTACACCTCAGACTTGGAATTGAGGATAAGATTGGCCATTGCTACCGGTCAGCTTGAAGACATGGAGTGGAAAGAACATTTCCCATCCCACAAAAATAAAACTTATTCACTCATTGAGTAAGAATACGAAACCTGGACATACAACACATATGTTGAAAAGAGAATAAATGCCTTTGAAATTAGTTGCTACAGGAGGATTATAGGGGTGACATGGAAAATACACTGCACAAACGACTCCAGACAGGAGATAAGAAATCCGGCAGGGACTCTCGAACCACTGATCGAAACTGCTCGACGGAGAAAGTTACAGTGGTTAGGCACATAAAAAGTAAAAATCGGTCTCTAGCAAATACCATCATGCATTGTGAAGTTAATGGAAGAAGAGGTGCAGGAAAGCTGAGGTCAGAATTGATGACGGACACAAAGAGATGGACAGGGAAAGTGGTGGTGGAGTGCATGAGACTGGCGGCAGATTGGGATGTTTGGAGATGGGTGGTGATGTCATCAAAGTGCCCCAGCAGCCCTTGGGCTACGGGAAGCGATATTATTTTTCCCAGGATGGCGAAGTCATGACCCACCCTTCTCTGCCTCTGATTGGCTTACCCTGATATTCTTACCCTAACCCTAACCAATCTGAATCCTCGTGCCTGAACCTAAGCAACCCAACCAACGAAGGCAATGAGTACTAGCCAATCAGAGGCAGAGAAGTGTGGGTCATGACTTCGCCATCCTGGGAAAAAAAAAATTGGCCTACGGGAATGACCTGACCTAATCTGAGTTTAGCATGTTAGCATGCAAATTAGCACTAAACACAAAGTACATCTGAGGCTGATAGGATGTCATAAATGAAAATATTGGACAAATGTTTCTTTAAATTTGTAAAGGAATAGAAATAGTGTTATGTGAGCATGTAAGGGTACCACAAATGGTTTAATGTCACCACCAACATTTCCCAGCTGGATTGGAAAAGATGAAACTGAAGCAAACCAAAATATGTGGTTATACAATTGAGTTTCCTTTCAGAATCCCTTGTGATTCTGTAAATTAGACGTACAGAACTGTTAGGAAGCTTAAGGTATTAGCCGTCTCAAATCAAGGTAAAATTACACTATTAAAGATTGCAGTCTCCCACACACTTGCGTATCTGGTTGGAGACTCTTCCAAATCCCAGTAATAAGCAGGATGTTGGCTTAATTTCCTGGCAGGAGCAGGTGGCAGCAGTTATAAGTGGTGCAGAGAAGAAGGACCATGAAAAATATGTTCATCAAAGCAACTGTTTTGATCTTGTATTAAGGCCTCAACGCAGATAATTCTTCTACAGAAGTCTGGTTACGGAATTTGATTATGTTGGCAACATGACAACTGTTGCACACTTTTTGTTTGTCCCTATGATAAGTGCATGGGTGGATAGATCCAAGAGGCGTAAGTATAAATGGGTCCTGCATGCTGTTTCTTTCTTTGAGAGCTTTATCTTTTGTCTGTTGCCACTGTTCAAATTGGGAATAAATGAACAAAAGAGCGCTGTGACTGTGATAAGACTCAAACCTGCTCTCCACTGAGATGTCGACCAAATATCTGACTTAAAATCTTGAGGCATCAAAAAAGAAAAAAAGAGGACATGCCACAATGAAGTGATGAAAGTGAAAAGACATTGATACGACATGTATAAAAGCAGTTTTATTATCATTATAGTGTTCAGGCTGTGGGACTGAATGAAGAGTTTCAGTTAGACGACTACATTTTAAGATACAGTTTGGAATAATGCATTGTGATTATGGTGGTATTTTATAACTAGTCTTGTCCGTATGTTGGATGTGAAGTGACATTTTTGATGGAATAAATGATTAATTTAACTCATGTCACTGTGAAAAGGTTGCTTCTCTCCCTTTTCATGAAGTTCTGGTTTCCAACATTACTAGTGTTAAATTTTTCTGTTAATCTGTTAATTTATCAGTCATATTACACGAAAATGGAATACAGATTTCAGTTGAGTAGTTTGTTTTCTCACAGCGTTGTTCTTGTTGAAGGGCTTCAGTCCTTCTATGTGTTGGAGTGTTGGTGTGTGATGGTACAGTAGGGCAGATCGTCCGCTTAATCAGTGAGAATCACAACAGGTGTGCATCATTAGTTGCACTAAACATTGAGTCATCATGCGCTGGCAAGTTGAGGTAGGAAGGAAAAGACTGTTCTGTAGTGAATTACATTCTGTATAATTTGGTGCACTCATGGCTGTGTGTGCTCATAGAAAATTGTAATTGTCTGCAGTAACAGAGAAATTCTACATCACTGTTGTTCTCTACGCTTTGAAAGCTTGGTATTAGTGTAGCTCACCCTGTGGTGAGCTGAGTAGATGGTACAGTGAGGCTGAGAGGGTAAAAGGCCAGTCACTGGTCAATTGTGATGAGTAGGGGAGAGAGTAGATGGCCGCTTGCTGTGAGGATGCAGATTTTTTTGTTTATTCTTTTGCTTCAGCTATTTTTGTTGAATTTTCCAGGGTTCATGTTTGTGTCTTTTAATATTTTTGTTAAACATACCCCTGCCTTCTGATCTGCTTCCTCGAAATCCTTTTTTAAGTTTTCCAGTGCCAAACAACATCCTCTGCCCTATGTAGTGAGGTGGTGACACAACAGTCACATAAACACAAACCTCCATTGAACATCATGACTTGACATAGGCTGGGTCCCATAGTTCAAAGTTCATTCTTGACCTTGGACACAATTAACAATCACTTAAAAGTACATCAGGTGATTTGACCACTGAGGGGCAGACAGAGGGGCTTTGGTCGCTCTCCACCAACTCTGTGAGAAAAATATCTGGGTCTTTATTTTATCATATTGTCTACACAAACTACTAATTTAATCTGTCTGTTGGGGTTAATATTAATGCAGTCTTTAAGAATTAAGAATGTGCTCTATAATTCATTAGTGAAGGACACAATAATACAAGTATAACTTCTACAGAGTCATCACACAGTGAAAACTTGGTTACAACATTTATCTAGAAGATAATATTTTCCTTCACGAAAACTATGGAAATCTGGGCTCCCGCAGTGGTGTATGTTTATCAGATCTCATTTCTGAGAGATTGAGAAGTGTGTGTGTTTGACTGAGTGTGTACAGTATATGATATGTTGTGAGAATGTGTCTGAGAATGTTTACACATGGTGAGAGAGACTTTGGGTGTCTCAGATGTTCTTCACAGTTCATCAGTGTTAACATCTGGCCAAACAGCTGGGCTCATCTGGACACACACACACACACACGCATGCACGCACGCACGCACACACGCACACACGCACACACACACACACACACACTTTCACACACTTTCACACACTTTCAACTTTCTCCACTTCCATCTCATCCGTCTTTCTTGTCTGTTTACAGTTATTGTAAATTCATATGTATCTGTTTATATTTGTATGTGAGTGCACATGTTGTTTAATTATAAAATCTGTTGATCTCAGACCAAGATTGGGATATCTGACATAACATGGTTTGTGCATGTTTGTGTGTGTGTGTTTGCTAGACAGGAAATGTGAACCACGTGCATGTTGAGCATTCCAGTACTTTAAGTTCAACAAGCTTGTCATTCACTCCAAGACTAATGTTCTTTTACTATGGGAACAACACAGATGAATTACGCCTACAGTCTGGAAAAAATACAGATTGTGTGCAGTCTTGTGGTGTATTTGTGTGGTGATGACATGTAGACATATAATAATGATCAGTTTGTTTTAGCTTTTATGTTACCTAAAGTAAGTTTTACCTAAAGTATATAATGTACGTATATCACTATGTCATAAAACCATTGGGAAATGAGAAGAAAATAAGATCCCCTCCAGACATGTTTTAAGATATATATGAAATACTCTACTTTGAATAATAATTTGTCTAATATTGTTTTTCCACAAAAAAGTTAAGTCATCTCGTTTAAATCCTTAAAATGACATTTACACCTTCTTCTTCATTAAAAATTCCATATTCACAATAATCTGTGAATATGCAAATAGTTTTCATTTCAAAAGTTTAACTTCTGGACAAAAGGTGTCTCCTACTTCTCAGAAAAGTCCATCCTCAGTGTATGTGCACTAGAGGCTTTAAGTTTCTACATCACACTTATGTAAGTCGCATACTGGCACGTGATTGGTTCCAAACTGGTTGTGATGTCATAAATCATGCCGTAGGTACACGCCTTAAACTCAGATTTTCAGTGAGCACAGAGAAACTTTCCCCCCTGAGCACATACATCATTCTGCACAGTGAAACTCCAAATGAAGTAACAAGAAAAAAAAACAACACATTTTTGAGTGGGGGACTTTAATTAATATTCTATAGCAAGTAGAGCTGAAATGATTGGTTGATCCATCAACTAGTCTATCAATAGAGGTAATTTCTTAAGAAAAAATGCCCAAAATTAACAGGTTCCAGCTTTTCTAATGTGAATATTTGTTGTTTTCCTTAATGTTCTATGACAGTAAACTGAATATCTTTATATTTTGGACAAAAAAGCTATTTTAGTATCAACGTGGGCTTTAAGAAATTGTAAAAGTGCATTTTTCATAATTTTCAGACATTTTGGTGACCAAAAGATTTATCAATTAATCAAAAAAATAGGTGGCTCGTAATGAAAATAAGCATTAGATGCAGTCCAAATAGCAAGTCCAGCCACTGTGGCTCACCAACAAAAAACTCGCCCAGCTTATGAAATGTTGGCATTATCATTATTTTCTTCTTAGGGTGGTAGTGAAGGAGGTTCAGGTTGTAGTCACATCGCTCCAGGAGTTTATAATAATGGACTACTTTTATCATGGAGATTTTGAGTTGAGGTTGAGAAATGTAGCTCTATTTTCATGTCCTCTAGGAGGTTTTTTGTTTAGCACCATACCACACCCATGAGGGGTCCACTAGGGAGGAAAACACAGTTACTTTTGCATAATAAAAGTTTATTGATGGCTTCTCATAATATCCTGGAAAAAAAAAATCTTTTCCTTAATGTATGTTCTCTCCAACTTTATATTCTGTGGCTCCAGCAGTGAAAAATATCCATGGACAGGAAATGGAAAAAAATGCTTGAGCAACATAATGCAAATTTATAGTCCTTTGATAAAGTAGCACACTGCCCAAAGTCTGCACAGTTGAAAGCAGGCCAAAAATGTTCTCTGTATGCTGCTTTTATCCAAAGATAAAGTGAACAGGGTTAAATTATGTTAACTGTATTAGACTGTACCAAAAATATACATCCAGATTAACTAACTAGGATGGTATAAAACACCTGCCCTCCCCCTCATGTTCTAGGCTAAGTACTCACATCTTCAGTACAACAAACACAAGCACGGACTGACTCACCTCAGAACAACACCACACACAAACCGTAAAATTTTAATGATTTTGAATACAAAACCTGTATACAAAGTGAGGTATGCTGGATGTTCCTAATAACCTCTACTGTAGCATTTTGGCAATTTAACATATTTTTTGCTTTGAAGAAAAGAGCCAGCCTGACCTCATTTGAACTGCTCTGAACAGACTGAAGAACCTGTGATTAGTGATAATCTGACTACGCACGTTATGATGAATTTGCTGCAATTTCTGTGTATCCACATGTCATCTTTATACATACATATTTGTGATATTTAAAGGATTTCAGGAAACAGTCTGGCATTTTTAGAAATATGGTTGTTTACTGTCAAACATCACTTCATCTCTGTGTGTCAATAGCATAACATTCTTTTTGTTCTCCAGATAGAGAAAAGCTACTACAACTACAATTTATGTGTAGCAGACAGCAGCACATACTGCACACCTGTAGCTTATTCTGTATGTAATAGTCTGTGTGTTTTCTTTCCAGGATTGTTCCCAGCTGTATTGAACCTGGCGTCCATGGCAGATATAACAGCCAATGCTACCTGTGGTTCGTTGGGTCCAGAGATGTTCTGTAAGTTGGTAGAACATGTACCAGGTCAGCCTGTAAGGAACCCACAGTGTCGAATCTGCAACGAAAAGAGTCCAAAGACATTTGGTAAGAAAAACTCTCACACATACACAATGACTTATAGTTGTAGTGATTACAATAATTAATCATGCTAGATAAGTTAATTAGAGCCCGATTGGCCAGATGTTAACCAATCATTTTGTCTGAAGTGATAATTACCGAATGAACTGAGGAATCAATCACAACATGACATGATGACAATACAAAATTAGCCTTCAGTCATGATTCAAGCAGCCAAGCTGACAGTCAATTAAATAGTCAATCAATGATTCAGTTAACCACTCAGTCATAGAAGCCAAACAGTCGCTCTTAAACTAATAACCAGTCATCAGTGGGTCAATCAACCATTTAATGAGTCATTAACCAGCCAGTCAGTCAGCTAGTCAGTCACATTAGCTTTTCCTACTTGCCTTGCTGACTAGTTTGCTAGTCAGCCAGTCACTCATTCAGCCAGCAAGTCAGGCAGTTAATCTAACAGTCGACGAGGATGAGGAAAAGAAGAAGAGGGGATGGATATACTGCTGCAAATAGAATATGAAAAAGTAGGGAAGCATGAAAATGAAATAAGAACCCACTGCTACTGACATGGTCATTTAAAAACTAAGATTTGAGATTTAGATGTATTTCATTTGACTAATTTGCTCACTATTAAACAACTTTTCTGTGACTGACTTGCTGACTGTCTAGTTGACTGACTAAGCTTAATTAACTGATTGATTGAGTAACTTTCTGACAGACACACTGACTTATTAAATTACAGATTTTTGTGGGACTCCAGCAGTCTGTCCTTTTCAGATCTGAGAGGGAAATTACAGTAAAAAAAAGAGGAGAGAGAGAAGGTGTGGTGAAGAGGAGAGGAGGGGAGGGAGAGAAATAAATTTTAGGAAAGGATATAGCTCCTTCATCTTGCAAGCGACAGTTGTCATGGTTTTTAACAGAAATGTCACAAGTAAGTAGCCTGGTGATTGACAGCCGCCGGTCAAGCTGAAATATCACATCTTCTCTTAAAAATACTCTCACACACACACACACATTAACACGTAAACACTCCTGCACACACACACACATCATACATACAAAGCTCTGCATAGTGACAGTTGCTATATAGTAATAATGTCTATTATCTGGCTGTTTCATGAAAGCTATTGTGTGGAGTCATAACAGCATCCAGGATTAGATTCTGCAAATATGGTGACCTTTTTTTTTAAATTCAGAAGTGAATTAAAATTATCTGAAATGTGAAAAGGAAATCTATTATTCTTTCTTTTTACATTGTAGGAAAAATGTGCCTTTGATATCTGGCCTTGGATGGTTGAAATGCCAGAAGTTTAAAAAAAGAGTAGATTCAAGACTAAAATGTTTTTTAGATATTTTGGAGTTTGAATTGAATAAAGTGACTGATATGCTTTTCTGTGTGTGTGTGTATACAGAGCGTCATCCTATAGAATATGCCATAGATGGGACCAACCGTTGGTGGCAAAGTCCCTCCATCAAGAATGGGATGGAATACCACCATGTGACTGTGACTCTGGACTTGAAACAGGTAGAAAACACACACACACACACACATAGAAAATAACTTCTACTACTATACTTATGGGCATAAAATTTTGATTTATATGTTTATTCCTTGGAGGGTCACCACAACCTTAAACTAATACTCCACCTGAAATCTCTTTTTTGAGTATCAAACATTTGCTCCCTGTAGGCTCGCAAGCTGGCAGTATAAAATCCGTCTTCACAAAGAATGACAGCTGTGGTCAGCTTAGATTTATGTTGGTTGCGAAGGTTTTTAATGGTGACTTGTCATCATTGGAAACCACCGTAACTGCTGTGAATCAAACCAGACCACAGCCTCTATTCTCTGTGAAGAGGCAAACCGTATCCCATTCATCCAGTTTCATTTAACAGCATTAGAAAACAGTAGAGTTAGTCTTTGTTTTTCTATGGAATAAGCTACCTACTGTTATTTCAGCAGTGCGGGAATTGGTTAAAACAACTTTGCCATCAATCATTTCATAAGCATGGGTCATGTCACTCTTTAAGTAATGGCTTTCCATTTTTGATTTGGAAAGCTTGGCAGGGATCTTGGTGATGGAGGGGCTGTGTACTTACATAAGATGATTTAGGACATCTAATTTAGTTTAGAAGTGTGATTAAACAGATTAGACTGCCAGATTATAATTATATAGAGAGAGACTACTTCATGAGAGGCCCTCAGATCATTAAGGGAACCCAGTCAAAAATTACTCTAAAGGTTAAAAACAGATTAATTAATAATTGAAAAGCCAATCACCTAGATCAATGAAATAAAAGCTTGAGCAACACAAATTAGTAATAACAACTTAGACATCCAAAATGAATGAATGTCACTCAAGCAGAATGTGTTTTTGACTTTTTGACAGTTTTTATGTCAACTTAAAGTACATTTTATTTGGTTTCAGTGGACTACAGCTCATAACTTGCTGTTGAAATGTTTTGTGATTGAATCTGGGTGAATATCTTTGTCACTCTTCTATGTCTTGTGGATGTCTTCTCAATGCTTTGCAGACATACCTTGAAGCATCTCTCAAAACTAAAAGCAGAAAGATAGAAAACGGGGTGTGTAGGAGAGGATGGAGCAAATGTGAGGGGGAAAAAAGAGACATACAGACAAATAAAGAAACATGACAATTATAAGAAATAGAGAAATGAACAGGACACAGAGAAACAGTCCAGAGAGATGATCATTTTAATTGATGGAAAAAATCTATAAGGTTGATGAAACTAAAAAATAAGTGGAGTTGTCCCTAACACCCATTTCACACGTGTTTGTCGTCACAGATGAATATATTAACATTTCATCACCAGATAAAGCAAAGTATGTTTATTTTTAGTTCTAAAATGTGGTTTGATGCCAGCACAGACCCGACAGCAAACAAGATGTGAAGCCAATATTTTAGCATTCAAACTCTTTCTTGCTTTCTCTCTTTCTCTCTCTCCCACTATGGAGACGGACTGAGAAAAGCTAAAAATGCATTCAATGTAGCTATGCAACAAAGACATGGTTTACTCTGCTGCTGCAGCTTACAGTCTGTCCACCATGTCAAGAATGAAACAACAGCAAATAGCAAAATCTTCAAACTCAGTCACCCTGACAAATCCAGAAAACAATTAAAATGACAAACCAGCATGCGTGACAAAAATGCAGCATTAAATCAAAACTGACTCACCACTTTGCTTTGAGGAAGAAGAACATGATGAGAAAAGTGGTTAATTTCTCAAAAAACAGAAACTTCAAATCTTTGGCAACTGGCTGAAGGGCTGGATATGTGGGCACAACGGCCACACATGCGATTCCGTTAATACAACATTTGATGTCTTCATGGGCAGACGTGTTAACTTATGTTCCTCATTACGTATAGCACTTGTATACAATCTGTTGTGATCATTGGAAAAATTTATGTCACGTGGAGCGTCATGGCCATGTGTATGCTGAAAATATAATCTGGTTTAAGCCCCCAAAAGGCACAATCCTCAGGATTGAGACTGTTTAACATCTCTTCCTTCAGTATTCTACTCTTTCTGTATAACCTTTTCTGTTGTCAGTGTGGTGTGTTAGAGGAAAGGAAACAAACACAAAAACTGTAATGAAATAAATGTTTTATCTTCAAGATTCGAGTACCAATGTATTAAGATTGGTAACAAGTGAATTTTTCAAATATTTTAGATTAGCCTCTGTCAACTTACTGTATTTTCTCCAATAGTGGCTGGTAATCAATTAAAAGCCAATAATGGCCAGGAGTGTGGTTGACATGAATAAAGGCCGGCCCCAAATACAGGCGCGGGGTGGATTGAGGCTGTATTCAGACCAAATCAGGTGTTGCTGCGCACCACTGCAGGGTTGTACGGTGGTGTGGGTGTGTTTATTTGTGCTCTAGAAAGTAACCCCTGTGAAACAATTAGATATTTTTTTTTATTGATCTGATTCACTGCTTTCTTACCAGCTCCATCTCTTCATTCACTCTCTAGCCCCCTGGACGTGGGAGGAAGAAAGTTAGCTTGGAGCTAGAGAGACAGCTGATTGATATTTGACTGTGCTGTTAACTGGCTATTAATGTTTATATCCAGTGTAACGTTACCTCAGATTTGTTTAGTTGTTAACCGAGACTGGCCATATTTCCCCTCCCGTACTTGACCAGTCATACTTCACACAAGTTATATTGAAATGTTTGTGTAATGTTTCACAATAAAAGTCGGGAAATGAAGGAATGAATTTTATTAATAGCATAATGCAGTAACAAAAATTTAACAGAGCAAATGGAAGCAGATCAGAAAACAGGGAGGCTTCGTACTAAAATATGAGCAAATATACTTATCAAATAGAGGGAATTAGGAATAAAGGCCGCTCTCTAATATAAGCCTGCTTCCGATAAAGGCCTGGTACCCTCTGCAGTTGAGGTAAATAAAGGCCCCGGCCACTATCAGAGAAAATACGGTAACTTAATTTTTCAAATGAAGATAAATTGAATTTAGAAGGCAAAATGAGGTGAACTTCATTGTTTTTATTTGTTTTTTGCCAACCATCACAGAGAATGTAATTATATCTCTGGACAAGAAGTAGAGCAGCAGTCATCTTGACATGTTAATGACCTCATGCCCATCAATCACAGCTTTCACCACTGTGGCATGGCTGCACTCCTAAATGGTCTTACAAACACGCACACATTTTCACACTTGTCCTTGCAGTTGTATGGCCAATGAATACTTATTCTATCTATCTGCTTTGGATATCCATATACACACTCACTCATTCTCTCCTTCACTTCTGACAATAATGTTAGTGTTTGGAGCAGGAGACTGACATGTACACACACACACACACACACATACATTATTGCTGTCATCCACAGTCAAACTTTCATACAGACACACAGAGAAATTAATGAAGAATTGATTATAACCACTGACAGCAAGATAAGGGAAAAAACAGAGAAAGAAAATCCTCATCTTGCTCCATTTGTCATGAGCAGGTTCCTTAAAAGCTTTTTAATACCAGTGTACTTTTTCTCAATGACCACCTACTGAGCCGACTCCGTTCTAACAGTCATCATCTTATAATGGCTGTGTTTGGCATGTGTATTTATTAAAGTGGAAAAGCTGTCCATCTTACTATAAAATTATTTTCATTTGACTAAATGCTCTTCTGATATTGTCCATTGATATTTGCTGTTTCCCCCATGAAAATGTAAAAGACAAAAACAGACAATCGTCAGTATTAACAGTTTAGATTATCAGTCAAAAATGTGTTTTTCAAAGTATTCAAAATGGTGGAAAATCTATCTAGGCGCAAATGGACGTAGCTTATATAAATTTAACAAAAAGCAAGGAAATTTGTGTTTGATAGATTATTTCTTTGTTGTAACAATGCTTCTTGGCAATAAATCTTATACCGTTGGAAAGCCTGTTTATTTCCCTTTTAAATGGTGCCACATTTGTAAGGAACATGCATTTATGGGATGAGCAGCAGAACTGAGTTATGTGGGTTGCGCCCATGAAAAATTTGACAGATCTTCTCTGCCAATGCCAAACAGCTTATTCTGCCATGGACTCTTGTTTGGTGTTTGGTGGATTGGATGATTGAAGTTTGAAGAAACAAGACATATTGGCAATTTAACAATTTATTCATTTAACTAACAGGAGCCTCAGTAGCGTGTGGAAGAACCATACACAGCCACAACAGCCTGGCACCTCCTCCTCATGCTGGTCACCAGCCTGGTCACACACTGCTGTGGGATGGCATCGCATTCTTCAACCAGCTTTTGTCGCAAGTCAGCCAACGTGGTTGTGTTGGTCAATCTGGCACGAACAGCACGCCCAAGCTGATCCTACAAGTGTTCAATGGGGTTGAGGTCAGGACTGCTGGCAGGCCATTCCATCTTCTCCACTCCCAAATTCTGGAGGTAGTCTCTGATAAACCCCACTCTGTGGGGGCGAGTGTTGTCATCTTGAAGGATAGAGTTCGGTCCCAGACTGTGGAGATATGGGATTGCCACTGGTTGCAGAATCTCATCTCGACATCTCTCTGCATTGAGATTGCCTCCAATGATGACAAGCCTCGTTTTTCCAGTGAGGGAGATGCCGCCCTACGCCATCACACTGCCTCCACCAAAAGATGTTACTCTATTGGTGCAGCAATCAGCATAGCGCTCTTCGCGTCTTCTCCACACTTTGACCCTACGATCCAACTGCCATAGGCAGAATATGGACTCATCGCTGAACATAACGTTCCTCCACATATTCAGGTTCCAGTGCACGTGTTGCCAGCACAAACGGGCCTGACGATGAAAGGCAGTCATGGCAGGCCTCCTGGTAGCCCTATGAGACTGGAGATTGGCTGCGTGCAGTCTGTTCTGGATTGTCTGGGCAGAGAGCCGTCGGCCATATCGTCCTGCAAATCTGTAGAAGACAGCCTACGGTACCTAAGTGCTGACAGGGTGAGGAAACAGTCTTCTTGGGGTGTTGTCTTCCCAATAATGCCGCAACTTGGTTTTGCGGAACACCAGCTTGAAGTTGCCCTATTGCATAGGCCCTATCCAGATCAGTCAAACGTGGCATGCCGATTCTTGGAGCAGACACCTACTGACCACTGCAGCAGGGCCCATGCCATGTCAATAGCAACAGCAAAATAAGCTGTTTTGCATTGGCAGAGAAGATTTGGCAAATTTTTCATGGGCGCAACCCACATACTCAGCTGTGCTGCTCATCCCACAAATGCATGTTCCTTACAAATGTGGCACCATTTAAAAGGGAAATAAACAGGCTTTCCAACAGTATAAGATTTATTGCCAAGAAGCATTGTTACAACAAAGAAATAATCTACCAAACACAAATTTCCTTACTTTTTGTGCTAAGTTTAGATAGATTGGTCTGGACCCACAGAATCCAGAAAAACAAAGAATTTTGTTTGTGAGACTTACAGCTCAAAAGTTATAGGCCAAAACATAAAGTTTGTTGTTACAGTGTGCCCATCAGGCCGATTGGGGTCATATCTCTTGGGCAGCACCTGCACACAACTTCCAATTAATGGGCAAAATCTCATGTCTCTCACATTTACCATCTCACAGGAATTCGCAAAAACATTTCTGAAGAAAAATAATAAACCAGCACAAAAACAATAGGGTTACAGTCCTTTGGGCTTGAACCCTTAATAACTTTATTTATATAGCACGTGTTGTAGCTTTTCTATAATTTGCCTTTAACCACTAAGTCATTATATCCACATTACTGATGATTATTTATCAAAAATCTCATTGTATGAATATTTTGAGAAAGCACCAATAATTATCTCTACAATATTGTCGCACTATCAATATTGAGGTATGTGGTCAAAAATATTGTAATATTTGTCCATATCACCCGGCCCTACATACAGGTAACCAGTGTAGAGATGATACAATCGGTGTTATGTGGACTTTTCTGTTGGATTTAGTGAACAGTCATGCTGCAGCATTTTAAACTAGTTGTCAAAATGTCTTAAAAAAAGGTATATTTTGAATATTTGGACATGAGAAGGCTTTTACAACTGACTTCATCAGAAAAGACTGAAAACTATTCTACTATCATGAAGTAATTCTCTGTTCATTATCTCAATCAATTTGGTATTGATCAAAGTTATAGATAGACCTCACACCTGATTTGCAGTGATTGACTGTATAGCCGCTGCCATTAATGTTTGTGCTTGTATGTGCGAACATGTGCGTGCTTCAGTTGGTGTATTGTGTGCATGTATGTGTGAGTCTGATCGGTGCTATGGAAAGCTATTTACCCTCCAGTGCACTGAATTTCCCTTGCGACCACAGTCATCTCACTCAGAAAATGACAGTGTGCTTGAGTGTGTGTGTGTGTGGTTATCGCCCGTGACATCACCACTCTCATTTCCTCTCTTGTTATTGTTGAGCCTCTCTGGACAGAAAGACTAAATAATGAGAGAGTGGGAGCTGAGGCAGGGGTGTTTCTAGGACTTGACAAGGTCTGGGGTAACTGTAAACCCAGACCATCTGAGCTGTGGTCATGGTGTGTGCACGTGTCGAGCACGCACCAAATTTTTTTTGGGTGGTCTCTGCTATCTGCCTGGAACACCACTGCCTAAATTTCATTTAATTTTACTGCATTGTATAACTACTGCAAACATTACATTTCATTTGAAATTTAATTTTTAATAGTAATGTTAAGACAATTGCTCTGGACAAAATGGACATCTGCAGGGCAGCTGAAACTTCTCAAACCTATGGCACTAGTTTAATTGCTACTTTACTTTTTTACTCTGTTTTTACATTTGTATTTGACTGCACTTTGTGTTGTATAAATAAAATAAACCAACAGCCTGATGACAGTAGATTGAATTGAAACACTTGTTAAAGATAAAGAAACCTTCTGTTTACAGTTAATCTGTGCTATGGCATCATCAAGATATCAAAATGCTACAGAGACATTAGAGTCAGTGGTAAATTACCAAAGAGTTGCACCGATCAGTTCATCGGATCATGATCTCAACAGTATGGCGATAGACGTTGACTGGTCGATCATCGCAGCAGTTGGGCTGCTAGCAGCTGAGGTGACCGGCTGGTCTCACTTGGCTGGCGGCTCCTCACATCTCCAAAAACATCAGGGCAAAGTTCCATACAGGCGTTATTTGGACTACATATTGGGAATCTAAACGATTACTTTCTCGCCTGAAAAAATATTAAAATTTAACAAAGTGACATAATAAAATAACAACTGCTTTTAGCTTGTCTCATAATCCATTGCTGCCAGTTGCTCAGGGCAACGCTACTTCTTCACTTCTCATGTTAGGCTGAGGACAGACTGGACACTACAGTGACTAACTATTGCCTCTTGAGGTACAAAGTGGTATTATGAGACAGGATGAACCAGGGCTATTCTTACATGTAGCACCTTTAAATGTTGTTCCCATAACACATTTTTCATATTCACAAAACAATCAATCTTATAAATCATGCTGCATGTAAGAATTTCCAAGATACTACACTGTAATCTTGGAGATACTGGGGTATTTCAACCTGTTTTGGTCCTGTATCTTTGCCACCTAAATCGTCAGGGTATACTCCTCCAGCTCTTTCAAGTCTACTTGGCTGTCCTGTATGCTGCATTGGCTGCCTGCCCTCTCGTGTTGCTGGATGACCTGAAAAGTTAAAACAGATACTAACATTAATACTGAAATTTAATATATACTAGCTACTTAACTACTTTCTCAGACCTAGAGTCTGCTCTTGACTACTTAATTTACAACATATTTTGTGGTGGTCAATGACAGAATGAACAAACATGAAAGTTGTATTGGTACACTTATCTAGACCAAACACAACATCTATACTGTATACTACACACTGCAGATATGGAGATACAGGGGAAATGTTACCAAAGATGACTCAGTTACCAAAGAAAACTGTCTATGCTTATCTGTTGACAAACAGTGAAATGCATAAATGATGACAGACACCCAGTACATCCCAAAACTGATATTTACCATAGAGCTATAAGTAGTATCTATGGAATCTGCAGAATCTCTAGTCTTAGGAGATGCCTCAATATTCCCTCTAGCAAACTTAACCCTATAGAGCCTCTGACAGACATGTTTTTAGTCCCTTTTTTTCTCTACTTTTTACAGCTATTTTTTACACTGTACAGTGTCCTTGAGTTTTGAAAGGTGCTTTCAAATTCAAATTTGTTTCAAATTAAGTATTATTATTGTAACACTCAGTCTGCTCTCTCCCTTCATGGCAAAAATAATTCCCAACATCCATCTATAAAGCAAAATATATTGGAAATGAATGGCCTGCACATGATGACCATTGATCAACTATCAAAGGCAGCATAATGTTACATATTTACACACTTACATACTAGGAGCTAAACAAAGCAGCAGCTAACCTTAGCTAGCTGAGGGTCCCTGTGTGAGAGAAACAGTTTATGTCTGTATATGCTCTTCATCATTTTTAGATGAATTCTTGGATTGTAATTGTGCATGCAGTTGCATTTGACTTGGCAATACTTTAAAGGTCCTCTGCAGTGACCTGTTGTAAGTGGTTGAGAACCATTTCTGACTTTGTGTGAGCTTAGTTTCTAAATTTTGGTTTAAAGGTGTAAATGTTTATATTTCAAATAATCACCCTTTTTTTTATAGTCTTTCCATATAAAAATAAAGGTTTTCCAGCATTGTGTTTTAGTGTGTGAAGTGTTGCCGTTGGCATTGACATTAGTATGCATATAGATTAAGAAATTACCAGTAAATGTATTAGGACTATTTTACCATCAGGGGCTAAACTTGCCTCGCCATTGAAATAATCTTTTATCAGCCCCAGACAGGATTCAGTTAAATTGCAGTTATTATGGAAATGCAGCGGCCAGTTTGACTGATGGACAGTTTGATGGACGTGGTCAAATCATGCACTGGCTCTGCTTTCTGGGGGTGGGAGGAGAACCTGGCAGAGTGATCAGGATCCTGAAAGAAGCTGTCAGTCAAAGTGCTACTTCAAATAAATACCTCAACACACACACACACACACAAATGCACACAAACACTAACACAAATTCATACATGTCACAGGCAAAATTACATCCTTGAATTCCCCAAGACTATTTCTGTAATGGTCTGCATACAATCTACAGGATGACTGTAGATCCAAACCCTTGTAGCCAAAACATTCAGATCAGTGATCAAAATTAGTTGATTAAGGCAGAAAGAGACTAATTATGTGCCTGTTTAAATTGAAAAAAAAAATCAAACAATATTGTTAATGGTTTTCAGGGTAACAAAGTTTTATAAAAAGGTAAAGAAATGATAAAAGATAAAGAAGAAAGAGCTTCTCGAGGGCTGACATCTGAAAGTAGGAGGTGCATTGAAAAAAGAGACTAAGCCTCAACAACTTTGTGTCAAAAATTAGGAAAATATATCACAAGAAAAGTCATATGGGGAAAAAGTGATAAATGGAGTTCACAGGTGTTGTTAACCAGCTAAATTCTATTATAGGAGTAGAGAGATTTGTGTTTCTCCTACATTCATCTATTCCCTGGCCTTCAGTGCTGTATACTCATTAGACAGCATAGCTTTCTGCATTCATGCTTTTGCTTTTGATTTAATCTTGGCTCTCAGCTTTAAGCCCTGTTGAACACATGAGGGAATCCCAGTGTAAACTAAGGGCATTTTCAAACTTGCCTTGTTTAGTGTGGTTGAATCAGACTCTAGTTCGTGTTTCCCCCTCGTTACGATTCGTTTGGGCAGATCTGCAGGCCATAGCAAATGAAGTATAGGTTTGAAAACGCCCTAATATAACTTCTAACAAGACCATCAGACTTAAGAACATACTTATTTGCATTATTTATTATCTCAACATACATTGCAATCAGACTTTTTGATCAATACTCTTGAGGTTAGAGATATAGTAATACATTTAATGTTGAGGCAGTGGAGTATTTCTGCAGAAAGGACTCATTCAGATGGTTTCATCATTGAAAGAAAATACTTGTGTTTTCAGTGTTTTTTGTCTTCTTCTCAGCACTGCTCTTTCTTTTCTCGATAATTACCTCCATTGTTGTTCCTTTGACTGACTTTACCGCTCTTTCACCATTGAAGCTGATGATGTACTGTCCTATTTTACAATTATATGAAATGGCTGAATATTGAAGATTTTAACCTTAACCCTTTTACGTAAAATCATCACAACTCTTACTACAGTCAGCGTCTTGCTCAAGGACGCTTTAATAAGAAAGATGCTGGAGTTATGATTCATTACAATGTGAGCTCTTACTTTCTTTAGCTCTGGCTTTATAACATATACCCCTGAGAGGCAAATCTGTCCAGCTTACAAGAGACATTTTGTGTGTTAAATGTTGTTTCCCTTTGTCCACATTCATGGGAAACAAACCTCAAACACAACCTACCTAAACAACAATGAGATAAAAACAACTCTTTACTTTTCCCTGAATGAAACAATGAAGAGGTACATATGAATGATATGTGGTAGGAGGTTTTAGTGCCATAATCTGAATCTGAAACTTAAAAATATCTTTATTCGCAGCAGATAGAAGGTAAATGAAACATCTGCTGTACCCAATAAAACTTTGTTGGTCTATTGTTTGACAGTAGCTCGGGCCAAAGCAAGAATGTGGGAGAGATTGCAGCATCTGGTGTTATGTGCAGACTAAAGCCTATTTAAAAGCTTGAAAGTGTGTTTTGGGCAGACAGAGAGGCAAGACTTAAAGAGAATGGATTTCATTTGGATGTTCCTCTCCCTGTTTCTCATTCACAGCAACACACACAGGTCATTCGTCTGTTTAATCCAGAGTCCCCTGTCTGTCTATGCAACGTTGTACTGCAGCCTCTCTACTATTTAAGCTGTTGTGGAAAAAAAACACAATAATTTGTTTGTTTTTCAAGTTTCATATTATTTTTTTTTTGTTGTGCATTGAACTTTTTTAAAAATTGTATTTGCTGCAGAGCTGCCAAGAGACTGTCGTTCAAAGTACTGCAGCATTCAAACCGTCTCCCTAAATTGTTTTTTAGTGGCAGCTCAGTGGAAAAGCAGAACGATCCTGCAATGAGATGACTGCATGGCTCCAGTGAATATCTGCTGCTTGTTTGCTTGCACTAAGTTTGGCAGTCAGGGATGTTGGATGATTCAAACTTTTTAGAAATGGGCCAAAGGCTACTCTATTAGTCTAGGGAAATGTTAACACTTTTCCATTTGAAGTGAGAGTAAAATGTAATGTGTCTGCCCACCATTTCTGTTGCTCTGACCTGTCTGTCTGCATGTCTGTGTGTGTTTGTTTGTCTGAATCCCAAAACACACAAGAATTCAATTTTATTATCTTTTTCTTCATTGCTTAATTCTTTGTGTCTCTTATTAAATTCTGATCTTATTACTCTTTGTCTCTGATCAATCTTTTGTGTATTTGTGTGCAGATCCTGCTATAATTGGCTGAGTACTAACTGCAATTGAAGTTTGATGCCAGTTTATCGGGCCAGAGAGATGTTAACATGTTTCCATGTGAATGGCCTATAAACACCAGCTGTTCATTAAAACAGCTGTCACTGTTTGTCCAAATCACGCTGAGACAAAATGAATTCTTCACAGTCTATTTAATGGTGGGCTACCCAACCATACTGGACACAGGGCTTAAATGGACTCATTGAGCATTGAAATAAACATTTTAAGTGCTCATTTGGCTGTTATGTCCAAATATCTGCCAAGAACTGTTCCTTAGCATGAGTATTTCCTCTCAAATATGTAAGATGTTTATAATAAAATGCTTGAGAACTATGTGAAGATGAACAGTGATTTGTATGGTTTTGAGTTGAGACTCATGAGATGTAAAAACAGGAGACACTTATATCCGGACATGTGCAATTTTGTAGCCTTTATGGGCTTGACTTCATGAATAAACTTCTTTACAGTCTTAACACCTCAGTTTAAAGCTATAAACTAACTCTGGTACAGTATATCAAATGGTAACATGTATGTTTAACACTGTACATGGTCCAAATAAATAAATAAAATAAATATGTAATATAAAATAAAAAAGTAAGTTGAGTAAGGAGTTCATGATAGAGCTCAGTATTATTCGTCAGTACCAAAACTATGTAATTTCATCTGGGGATAAATGAGTCACCAATTGTTTCACTCTGTAGCTTAAAACTTTTTCTTTTTCTATTAGAACATCCAGATCTGCTCTGTTCTCTCTTTTGAGATCAAATCAGTACTAAAAAGAGAAAATTCATATATTTTTGACAGCACCCTCTGTTTGTACATTAATCAGTCAGCATGTCCTCAATTCTCTGTTTACATAACTTTTTTTGCATATAGCATATTTTAAACTGCATCTGCATAAAATAGTAACATCTCTGTTCTGTCGTAGGCTGATTGTGACACTGAAAGCTTGGCAGCATCCTAAGATGCGACACAAAAACAATATGGCCTTTTTTTTTTTTGGAAAATGTATATATTTATTTACTGAATATAGCCTTTATTCGATAGTGACAGTAGAGATGCAAATAGGACACATGGGGAGAGACAGTGAGGTAAGACATGATGCAACAAGGGTTCCCAGCCAGAATCAAACTGGATATGTTACATGTTATGCACCCACATTAGTTTTCTAGCTAATATCTCTTTTTTTATCCTTTTATCTTCTTACCTCCGGTCTCCTTTTTACAGAGTTGTAGGACAGTATCTCATTCTGCAACATCTAGGGGAAAAGTGCACTGCTAACATCAGTTTGCTGGCTAGTTAGCTTTTTCAGCTTGTCAGTTGTAGCTCATTGAACTTTTTTTTTTCTTTATTGGACAGTTGAAGTGGCAGACAGGAAACAAGGGGAGTAAGATTGGTTGGACATGCAACAAAGGTCCCTGGCTGGAACAGAACAAGGGATGCTGCAGTTATGTGGCATGTGCAGTAACCATTCGGCTTCCAGGGCACTATTCATTGAAAAATGGAATAAAATGGCTTGAAGGCATTTCTGGTACATCTCAAAAGATGATTTTTCAAATTTCTTTTATACATTTAAACATCACTTTGACATATTTTTGACTCCAACAAAGGAAGACCAATTGTGGTTTCAGGTGGACTTAAAAATTCAATCTGTTCTCTATAGGGGATGACTGAGGCACTGGACTGGAAATATCGTAATTCTGTAGTAAGAATACTGTAGTGGACTTGGCTTTATTCAGTGAGAAAGTATTTTTTGTTTACTTCATTCTAACTGGAATTAACAAGGTTAAGCTCAAAATTGCCAAACCAAGCTGCAGTGCGATAAATGAATAAACAAATAAATAAATAAATAAAAAGAAGCTGTTTGAAAAAAAGATTTTGGCCAATTAAATTTCACACAGACTGCTTTCACAGTAATACCATCCATTCGATATGTGAACTCACCATAAACTTACCTACCTGACATTAATGTTATGGATGCAAAATAAACATTTTATTTACCAGGTGTGTGATTTCCTGCAGGACAGTTATTTGTGTGTTTATCTGTTGATGCTGTGTTGAGCTTTAGAGGCAAAAAATGCACCTCGTCTGATCCACAACTGATCAAAACAGAGAATATGACATACTGCAACCCTACACACACATACACACACATACACACACACACACACACACACACACACACACACACACACACACACACACACACACACACACACACTGCATTAGTTAGCTGTGTTCGTCTATGTTTAGCTGCTGGAGATGCCTAGCTGTCCTAAAGCTGTCACCATATTACAAGCTACTGCTACTCTTGAGAACTCATATGCACACACAACACACACACACACACACACATCCCATCCTCGGTATGAATACAGGTAACAGTGACTCTTTGTAAGTGGTTTGAATGACTGCTATAAGGTTACCCTGAAATACACTTTCTCACACACACAAACACACACACACTCTTGGTAGCTTTCTCTCTATTCTAATTGCTGCAATATGACACTGCTTCCCACATCACGAGAAGAAAGAGAGATGTACTCACAGAGAGAATGGATGAGGTGAAAGACAGAGTGGTGAAGTGAGAGAGGTGATTGAGGGAGTCAACATTTGACCCACATCTAGTGTCTGTCTATCTATCTGATAGATAAATCTATCCATACTACATCTGTCTATATGTCATTCTACCTACCTTGGTAAACAAAAGTAAAGAAAAGCCGAGACAAACAAAGACTGTTGTGTTATATTAGAGCAAATAAGGTAATTTCAGTGATTTTTTAAATTAAAATGAAATTTGGAAGGAAAATCTAGGTGAAATTTGATGAAAATGCCATTTATTGCACAAACGTTCCAACATTTCACCATTTTGTTAGTTTGTTTACACAGATGGACTCAAGTCATCTTTTATTTATATGTAGCCCAATAACACAAATCACAAAAATCACAAGTCTTTTGAGTTTCTTCCCCAATTTTTTTCCCTTTCCTCATTTTTGGCAGAGGCATATTCTAAACTGTCAGAACCGAAAAGCCTGTTTACTGTAAACAGAAGTGTCTTTTTCCAGCAGGAAACAGAACAATATTTAGATGTCAGAAAACATAATACCCGAATGGGAAGTGAAGAGGGTTTAAACTAATCTAATTCTTTTAAAATATTTGTTTTGGTGAAAATTGAGTCAGAAAAATGTGTGTATGATTGTTGGTGATTTGACTTTAGGGGGGACTTCCCCTTTCTTCATACCTGGCTGTGTTACTTAATATGCCAGATTTTATTTTGACAGTTCCATTTAAAGTGATGTGACAACTGGCAAAAGTTTATTTTCGACCACATCCCTTTAAAAGGTCGTTAAAACTTACTAGATGTGTTATAATCATGGTTATACAGTAACTTAATGGTTATAATGGCTATTAGCTTAGTTCACATGGTAAAGCTAATTGTATTCACTGAAACCATAGTTGTTTTAGGAGTTAAAAGTTTATTAAGGATTTCTTTTTCATTCATTCTATCCTCTCTGTGTATTTTCTCAGGTTTTCCAGATAGCCTATGTGATCGTTAAGGCAGCCAACTCACCTCGTCCAGGTAAGTATTCTTCTTAATAATTTAAAAAGACATTTCGGTCTTATCAACAGTTTAATACAGTAATTAAAGCCTTTTGAGCATATGATCCTCCCACAGAAAATCCACAAGTAATTTGAAAGACAATAATTGTTTAATAAAATGAATATTTACTCTCGTATTAAACATTCCCAATGTACTTTGCTTTGTTTCTTTAAGTTTAAATTCCAGCATCCAACTATCCTGATACCTTATTATCTGTAACTGTTACTGTAATTTGCTCTTAATAACTGACCTTAATGTACTTACATGTTACCTGATGATTTTTTGGAAATTACATATTTCCACATTTTAGTTTATCATTGTCTCCAACTCCAATTTTCCTAATTGTTTTCTACTGTTGCAGCTTTATATATTCTCTTTCAGTCTTTTATATTGTAGATTACAACTTTTCACTTAAAAAAAAAACTTTAAAAAAAACCTTTTAAATCTCATTTGTATGTTTTTTTGACCCTAACTAATTTGGACATGAATTGTGTTTTTGTCTAATTCTGTCTGGTTTTTCATTTTTGGCAGGAAATCTTAAAAATCAGGTTATGAATGGAATTCTTTGAAATCCTGTGGTCAGGTTGATTATGCACCAAGCAAGAAGTGATTACAGTAATTGTTCATACTCACGGACAAAAGAAGTGATTACTTCTAAAAAAAAAAAAAAAAGGAATAAAACTCGAACATATCAGACCTTCATCAGAGCTCTGATATTATTAGACCGAAAGCTCAAAATAAAAGTGAAACACTGCATAGATCTAAACGTGTGGAAATTTCTTCTATCAGTTTGGACTCTTTGATGCTTCCAGCACCTTAGAAAAGATTTAGCCATGCGGAGCGGTGGTCATCCTGCATTATAAAACTTGAACATATAATGTCAAATGAAATTGAAAGATAACAATCAAACAATATGAAACCACTTTGGTTTACACTTTGCCACCCTTTCTGTGTTTGAAAGGCAGCATCATCAAATGTTACGCTAATGTTAAATGTTAATTTAAAATTGCAGAAGCCCTGAATTTCTGAAAAATCTGTCTCATTTCAAAAGTTTAACTGCTGGATGCAAAATCTCCTCTAACTACCTACATCACTATTCTCAGTGTATGTGCACTGGAGGATTCAGGTTTCCACATTGCATTTGTCTAAGTTATATATTGGACCATGACTGGCTCCAAACCAGTTGTGATGCCACAAATCATGCGAGTAAGTACACGTATTAAACTCAGATTGAAGGTGAGCAGAGAGACATTTTCCCTCTTCAGTAGATGAATTTGAAAAATCTTTTATTGTCAGACTCTGAAGGTCAAACGTCCAAGTGAAGTGACAATAAGCAAAACACATTTTTCAGTGGAGTGGGACTTAACATTTTATGAAACTTGCACATCTTGACAGAAGCATAGAATAGGTGGCAGTTCATATGCACTCTGCCATCTAATTTGCTCATTTTGTTTTTCAATCTATGCAAGAGGTGGAATATCATAGTTTGTTCCATGTTATTGAGAATAGGTGATTGAATATATGATTGAAGGTTATGTCAATTTTCTATGTATTTTAAGTAGGGTGACCTAAACACAGGCTTGGATGTCCGTTATCACTTTTATTGATCTCATCACTTGTTTGAAGCATTCCATCATTATTTCTTCACCAATATTCTTCGTCCGCAGGTAACTGGGTCTTAGAGCGTTCAATAGATGGTGTGACCTTTAAACCCTGGCAGTACTATGCCATCACAGACACAGAGTGCCTGACCCGGTTCAACATTAATCCAAGGACAGGACCTCCATCTTACACCAGAGATGATGAAGTTATCTGCACATCTTTTTATTCAAAGATTCACCCTCTGGAGAATGGAGAGGTAACGTTTGTCCTTAGAGAGACTGTCACTGTGATTTAGAACAGAGTTGGGCCTAGTTTTGGGTTAAAACAGGTGGTGACTGTCTTTATCTTTGGTTGAGTTGGTTGAGTCAAGTTTGGTTGATTTTAGTTAGGATGTAATAACAGAACAGTATTGAATGGGTGACTAGGGTACAGTTAGTTGGATCAAGTTGGGTTGATTCGGTTGGGTAAAGGTAGACTGACTTGAATTGGGTTGATCTGGGTTGACATTGGCATTGATTTGGTTGAGTTAACTTGAGTCTAAGTTTGGATGTTCCATCATGGAGATCATATCCCCGACTGACACCCCACTGGTAGTTTAATGCAAGACCAGCCTTTACCGTCTGTAGGATACTCTGTAAGCTGAATTTTCTTAAAAGTGTAATTTCCATTGCAATTAAAAGTTTCTGTTGTAAGGGAGGCCAGGGCAGCAAGCAGCATTATGACAATTGTAATGTCTGTGGGCGCAGTCTCACAGAGAAGCATTTCTAAAAGAAAGAAAGAAAGAAAGAAAGAAAGAAAGAAAAAAAAATCCCATAACCATTGTGTTTTTCTACATTACTGTGCCACATGCCTTGTGCTTTTCTGGATTTTGTTTGTTGCCTTTTATTAATGTAAAAATATTTTCAACTTTTTGGTGCTTCATACCATTCATCAGTCATGTCAGTGGCCAGACCCAGAGCCAGGTACACAGAGGCAGACATATATTTGAATCTGACAGGGCTGTTGCGAAGCATCCTGGTCTCATCAGCCCCTGAGAGACCGAGCCAGGTCAAAAAAATGTAAACAGAGAAAAGTACAATCTTTATAATGTATAAGCTCTCTGAAAGGAAAAAAAAATCTTCTGAGCAAGATAGATGGTGGACATTAAAGTGATACAAGTGGCTGGTTTTCATAATGATAATATTTAGAACATAGCAGATTTTTGAAAGAGTTTCATTTGAATGTGCAGAACTGTTTATATAATTTTAATTACTAATAA